>NW_026570994.1:17194085-17249085 GCF_026225935.1 Boleophthalmus pectinirostris
CCTCTCTCCTCTTGTTCCCTCCTCCTTCTCTCCCTCTCTCTCCTTTCCTCTTGTTCTATGTTGTCTCTCCCTCTCTTCTTCCTCCTGCCTTTTCCTCTCTCCCTCTTCTCTTCCTCTCCCTCTCTCGCTTTCTCTCTTCCCGTCTGCATTTCCTCCCTTTCTCCTCTCTCTCTCTCCCTCTTTTCTCCAATCTCCCTCATCTCTTACTCCTCTTTCCTCTTTCTCTCTCTCCTCTCCTCTTTCCATCCTCTTTCTCTCTCCTTCCTCGTGCCCTTTTCTGCCTCTCTCTCTTCCCTCTCTCTCTCTATCTCTTTCCGTCTTCCTGTCTGCGTTTCTTCCCTCTCTACTCTCGCTCCCTCTCTTTTCTCCAACCTCCCTCTCTCCCTCCTCTCTCCTCTTTCTCTCCCTCTCTCTTTCTCACTTCCTATGTGCGTTTCCTCCCTCTCTCTTTCTCTCATCTCCAACCTCCCTCTCTCCTTCCCAATATCCAGTCTCTTCTCCTCTCCTCCTCCCCCCATTCTCTGTCCCTCTCTTTCATCCCTCTTTCTTCTCCCCCCTCCCCCCCTCTCTCTCTCTCTCTCTCTCTCCCTCTGTCCCCTGTTTCTATATCTCCCTCTCTCCATGTCCAACCTGTTCCCTCTTGTCTCTCTCTCTCTCTCTCCCTCTCTCTCAGGGTCAATTCCCTCTTTTTTCCTCCCCCCCTCTCTCTTTCTTCCTCCCTCTGACCTCTCCCTCCTTCTCTCTCTTCTCCCTCTCTCTTTGTGTCACCTCTCTTTCCGTCTCTCTCTGAGGGTCCATTCCGCCTCTTTTTTTCTCCTCCCTCTGACCTCCCTCCCTCGCTCTCTCTCTCATTCTCCCTCTTCTCCTTCTCTCTCTCTCTCTCATCTCTCCTCTCTCTTCTCTCTCTTTCTCCCTCCTCTCTCCCTCTCTCTTTCTCTTTCCGTCCTCCTATCTGCGTTTCTTCCCTCTCTACTCTCTCTCCCTCTCTTTTCTCCAACCTCCCTCTCTCCCTTTCTCTCTTCACTCTCCCTCTCTCTTTCTTTCTTTCTTTCTTTCTTCTTCCTCCCTCTCTCCTTCTCCATATCCAGTCTCTTCTCCTTTCCTCCTCCCCCCATTCTCCCCTCTTCCTCTGCCTTTCTCTCTTTTTCTCTCTTTCCCTCTGTCCCCTGTTTCTATCTCTCCCTCTCTCTCTCTGTCCAACCTGTTCCCTCTCTCCATTTCTCTCTCCTTCTCCCTCTCTCCCTCTCTCTCTCTCTCTCTCTGAGTCCAATCACTCTCTTTTTTCCTCTCTCTCGCTCTGACCTCCATCTCTCTTCTTCTCATCCTCTCTTCATGTCATGTCTTTGTGTCTTTCTTTTCTCTCTCAGGGGTCCATTCCCTCTCTTTTTTCCCTCCATCTCTCCTCTCTCTCCCTCTCCTTCTCTCTTTCCTTCTTCCTCCCTCTGACCTTCCCCTCTCTCTCTCCTTTTCGCTCTCTCTCTCAGGGTCCATTCTTCCTCTTTTGTCCTGCTCTCTTCTCTTCTCTCCTCTCTCCTTTCTCTCTCTCTCTCTCTCTCTCTCTCTCGGGTTCATCCCTCCGTTGCCAAAGCGCCGACAGCTTATTTGCATTGTGTGGTTAATCTCCGTGGTAACTGCAGCGTGTGGCTTCACCTCGTCACAGCGGCAGGAGCACGAGGACGTTTGTGTTTCACGTTTGTGTTTTCACCGTTTTGTCTGTGAGTCGGAGTCGAGCACCGAAACAAAACACAAAAAATAAAAGAAATACAGATTAAAAGACGAAAATATGTTTAAAGGGTCGATATGACTTTATTTTCTGATCTGTGTTATAATGTTTGTTCATCACAAACAGACCTGGAGTTGGGTTTTGTTTCATTCATGTTTAACACAAACTTTCTGTGTGGAGTTTGTATGTTTCTCCTCGTGTCTGGATGAGTTTCCTCCAGTTTCCCCCTTCACAGTTGATCGTCAAGGTCAGTTAAACACAATCAGTTCAATCATTGTTGTGTCATTAGGCAAGACACTTCACCCACATTGCCTCGTATGAAAGTGGTGTGTGTGTGTGTGTGTGTGTGTGTGTGTGTGTGTGTGTGTGTGTGTGTGTGTGTGTGTGTGTGTGTGTGTGATGGTGGTGGTCAGAGGGACCGGTGGCGCTGAGTGGCCTGGCAGCCGTGCTTCTGTCAGTCTGCCCCAGGGCAGCTGTGGCTACAGTAGTAGTTTACATCAGCAGGTGTAGAGTGAATGAATAATGCTGATTGAATAAATAAATAAATAAATAAATAAAGTGTCTTTGGAGACAGAAAATGTCTGTGAAAAGCGCTATATAAAATTAAAAGACTGACTTACACAAACCTGCACATTTAGACTCTTGAGTTCTTCTCTCAAACAGGAAACACTCTGTTCCACCTTCTGATGTCATGTGGTGAAGCAGCAGCGGCTCCACTGTGTTTTCAAACTTAAAAAAAAAAAAATCCTACTTTTTAAAATATATATTGCAAATCAAAATAGTTGAACATCCTATATCACTCATCCATCCATTTTTTTCTGCTTACCTGGGGTTGGGTCGCGGGGGCAGCAGTCTAAGCAGGGACTCCCAGACTTCCTTCACCCCAGACACTTCCTCCGAGGGGACCCTGAGGTGTTCCCAGGCCAGTCCAGAGACTGGGACATTAGTCCCTCCAATGTGTCCTGGGTTTTCCCTGGAGCCTCCTCCTGGTGGGAAATGCCCGAATACCTTCCGAGGCAACGGCCCAGGAGGCACCTGGAGCCTCAGCTGCTCCTCTCAACGTGGAGGAGCAGCGGCTCTACTCCGAGCTCCTCCTGTGTGACTGAGCTCCTCACCCTGTCTCTATCTCTTTTCAATATAAAACCAAAAATAAGAAAATGAAAAAAACAACAGTTTCTTCATTATTTGTCTCCAAAACCAAAATGAAAAAAGCAGATAAGGATTCGTTTTTTCAGTTTTCAATTTTGTGTTTAAATGAAGAATGGAAAAAAACGGATGACGGCCGTTTCCTGTTTACGTGACGTCTGTGACTGTGATGCTGGACTGAACCAGGACTGATCCAGGTCCGGGACCAGAGCGGGACCAGAGCGGGACTGAGACCAAGACCAGACCGAGACCAGAGTGAGACCTGAGACCAGACCGAGACCACAGCGGGACTGAGACCAAGACCGAGACCAGACCGAGACCAAGACCAAGACCAAGACCAGACCGGACCAGACCGAGACCAGACCGAGACCTGAGACCAGACCGAGACCGAGACGAGACTGAGACCAGACCGAGAACCAGACCGAGAGACCAGACTGAAACCAGACCGAGACCAGAGCGGGACTGAGACCAGACCTGACCGGACAGACTGAGACCAAGACCAGACCGAAACCAGAGTGAGACCGAGACCAGACCGAGACCAGACCGAGACCAGACTGAGACCAGACCGAGACTGAAACCAGACCGAGACCAGACCAAGACCAGACCAAGACCAGACCGAGACTGAAACCAGACCGAGACCAGAGCGGGACTGAGACCAAGACCAGACCGAGACCAGACCGAGACCGAGACCAGTCCGAGACCAGACTGAGACCGAGAACAGACCGAGACCAGACCGAGACCAGACCGAGACCCAGACTGAGACTGAGACGAACATCTGTATAACCTGTATAATGTGTATAATGTGTATAATGTGTATAATCTGTGTAATGTGTGTGAACTGTTGAACTTTCTAGACAAAGCAAAACCATAAAACCATCTCCACGCAGACAGAAAAGTTACACCGTGCCCCTTTAACCCCTTCACCCTTCACGTATATATTTATTTACCGTATGGCGCGGCGCTCTGCCCACGCTCGCCGCTCGCCGCTCTGTTTGCGTTGAATCGGGGCGTCTGGCTTGCGCTGGGGAGTGGATCAGTGGCTCAAACTCTCTCCAAAGCCTCATTATTCTCTGTTCATACATCACATCGAGAGGCCTGGCAGTCGCTGTTAGATAATTGACTGTACCAATTCAAACACAATGCGGGGCTTTGATTATGTATTCACAAGCTTGTTTTGGTTTGTTTTGCGCACACTTGCCCCCAGTTTTCTTTGTAGATCACCGCCGCCGAGTTTGAAGAAGAATAAAAATAGCAGGATGAATTTCTGAGGCTTGATTACGGTTTCGGCGGCGGCGGGAGGGGGGGGGGGTGTTTTTAGTAGAGCCTGACCAATATGGATTTTGTTGTGGCCGATATGAAACTGATATAGTGGGAGTTGGAGCTGCCGATATAATCACCGATATATTTAGTGATGTAAAAATTGACTGTAAATCTTGAATTGATTAAAAAACTTAGGTTTGGCTCTAGTGGATTCTAAATTGGGTTTATTTAGGAAACATTTATTGTTATTCTGCCTCTTTACATCATATTTACAGACAGTAGTTTGGCCTAATGGCATTTTTGCATCACATTCTAGCTACTAGTGATGGGTATTCCAGTTTTTTTTTTTTTTTTTTTTTGGAGAACCGGCTCTTTTGGATCGGCTCACTAAAGCAGCTGGCTCTTTCGGCTCCCAAGCGACTCTTGAGATGGTTTTGTTGCAAGCAGGACTAAACCAGAACTGAACCAGGACTGAGTGTCGGGACTCGGTTTCTATCTCTCTCCTGCACTCGAGCTCAAGTTTAGTCCTGGTTTATTCATTTTATGCTGAACTGCAGCCAAATATGCACTTTTTTTAATCCTATGCACACGCAGATTTCTGAAAGTTTCGTTTTCAGTCGCTGCTGCTGTCAAACTACGGGTCTACAAGCGGCTTGAAGAGAAAAAGTGAGAAAAAGAGAAAACACGGCTCCCAATAAGAAGCAGGCTCCTGTTGTTTACTTCAAAGAGCCGGATCTAAGAGCCGCTTCGATCACGACCGACCCGTAACTCCTAGCTAGTAAACTATCGCTATTAGCCTTTAGCCGTAAATGCTGCGCACCGCGGTAGTTAATTATATGCATAAATGTGGATCATTCACACGTCTATTCACAGCTCATTTACATATCAATACTGGTCCAGTAACAAATATACGGACAATGTAAACACTTTACAACAGACCAATAGAAAACAGTTTATGTGCGGGAGCTACAGCAGCTAATCGCTAACAAAACCTAAACTAGCTTCAAAGTCGATGTATTTCCAACACTCACCGCTCACACAGGCTCCTCCCACATCACAAGTCTGCACTAATAAATGTCCTTTTAATCCAGACTCAAACCGATTGTCCGAAAAAAGAAAATAATCTCAGTGTTGCGCACGGCTGCGGGTGTAAACAATAGCACGTGAGTGAAGTGACGTCACTCTGGTGGTGTGTTCAGGTACAGTAGGACACAGACAAACGACTCCGCAGATAAATATTGACGTGGAGCCACATATTAGGACATTTATCTGTGTGTAAATTGGATTAAATGAACAGAATGTAGAGAGTCTAAGCTTTATAACGAGGTATAACATGCCCACGTGAAATATCGGCCCATATCAGCAAGCATATCGGCCGTTTAGTCCTGGTTTAGTCCTGGTTTAGACCTGGTTTAGACCTGGTTTAGTCCTGGTTCAGTCCTGGTTTAGTCCTGGTTTAGACCTGGTTCAGTCCTGGTTCAGTCCTGGTTTAGACCTGGTTCAGTCCTAGTTCAGTCCTGGTTTAGTCCTGGTTTAGTCCTGGTTTAGTCCTGGTTCAGTCCTGGTTTCGTCCTGGTTTAGTCCTGGTTTAGACCTGGTTTAGTCCTGGTTTAGTCCTGGTTTAGTCCTGGTTAGTCCTGGTTTAGTCCTGGTTTAGTCCTGGTTTAGACCTGGTTTAGTCCTGGTTTAGTCCTGGTTTAGTCCTGGTTTAGTCCTGGTTTAGACCTGGTTTAGTCCTGGTTTAGTCCTGGTTTAGTCCTGGTTAACTTAACGCTCTCACCCCGATTTATTCATCACGTTTACGATCCGGGCTCGTCCCATTTTCCCTTCGATACAATAAAATCAACCTCACTGGGTCCGTTTTTATCACAATATCGAACCTTTAAAAAAAAAAAAAAAGCTCCACAATACATCTTTATTTTGGTTTTAATTTGTTTCCGTGCGCTGTAATGTGAGCTGTCATGGTTTGGTGCGGCCGCTGATTGAATACAGGCTCCACGTGTTTGATTTCCGCCTCTGACTAAAACACCTTGTCTCATAAAAGTGGAGCCCGAATCCCCCGTCGAGGCGTCGTCGTGGTGAAAATATTTGCTTTATCTACAAAATGAACCGTAAAAATTGTCAGTGTCACATTTCTTTGTGCCCGAGCGACTTCACCGAAAAGTTAATAGTGGAAAAATCACCTTTTGTCTCCTTTGTGCGAACGGTCGAGTCTGATGAGCGACGCCGCAGATGTACAACAGGTTTAATTTAAGATCCTGTTCAGTCCTGGTTTAGACCTGGTTTAGACCTGGTTTAGACCTGTCTTAGTCTTTTTTTAGTCCTGGTTTAGACCTGGTTTAGACCTGGTTTAGACCTGCTTTAGTCCTGGTTCAGTCCTGGGATCAGTCATGGTTTAGTCCTATCATAGTCTTTTTTTAGTCCTGGTTTAGACCTGGTTTAGACCTGGTTTAGTCTTGGTTTAGTCCTGGTTTAGTCTTGGTTTAGTCCTGGTTTAGTCTTGGTTTAGACCTGGTTTAGTCCTGGTTTAGTCTGGTTTAGTCCTTGGTTTAGTCCTGGTTTAGTCCTGGTTTAGTCCTGGTTTAGTCTTGGTTTAGTCCTGGTTTAGTCTTGGTTTAGTCCTGGTTTAGTCTTGGTTTAGTCCTGGTTTTAGTCCTGGTTTAGTCTTGGTTTAGTCCTGGTTTAGTCTGGTTTAGTCCTGGTTTTAGTCCTGGTTTAGTCTTGGTTTAGTCTTGGTTTAGTCCTCTGTTTAGTCTTTTTTTAGTCCTGGTTTAGTCCTGGTTTGACCTGGTTTAGTCCTGTTTAGTCTTGGTTTAGTCCTGGTTTAGTCTGTTTTCCTGGTTTAGTCCTGGTTTAGTCCTGGTTTATCCTTGGTTTAGTCCTGGTTTTAGTCCTGGTTTAGTCCTGGTTTTAGTCCTGGTTTATGGTTTAGTCCTGTTTTAGTGGTTTAGTCCCGGTTTAGTCCCATTTTAGTCCTGGTTTAGTTTAGTCCTGGTTTAGTCCTGGTTTAGTCCCTGGTTTAGTCCTGGTTTAGTCTTGGTTTAGTCCTGGTTTAGTCTTAGTCCGGTTTAGTCTGGTTTTAGTCCTGGTTTAGTTTTAGACCTGTTTTAGTCCCATTTTAGTCTTGGTTTAGTCCTGGGATTAGTCATGGTTTAGTCCTATCTTAGTCCTGTTTTAGTCCTGTTTTAGTCCTGTTTTAGTCTTGGTTTAGTCCTGGTTTAGACCTGGTTTAGACCTGGTTTAGTTCTTGTTGAGTCCTGGTTTAGTCTTGATTTAGATCTGGTTTATTCCTGTTTCTGTCCTGGTTTAGTCCTGGTTTAGACCTGAGGACCTGTTTTCTGGATAGTCCTGGTTTATCAGAGTCCTGGTTTAGACCTGGTTTAGTCCTGGTTTAGTCCTGGTTTAGTCCTGGTTTAGTTCTGGTTCAAGAAGCACAAGAAGCGTTTTACCAAAGACTTTTAGTATCACAGAAATTATTTTTTTTACTGAACCGTATCGAATCGAAAACTCTTTATATCGAGTCATGTATCGTATCGGCAACTTTTTAACGACACCTGACCTCAGTACCGACGTTATAACGCGTCTGGAAGCTCGCAGGACTCCATTTTGTTCACTCTCGCACCTTTAACTCTCTGTGTGACTCGCGCTGATTAAGAACTCGTCGTTTTTGGTAATTTTGAACACATTTTCACTCGGGGCGGTGAACACACACACAGCGGCTGGTCATTAGTCAAACCTTCGCTTTTTCTCCCGTTGAATTAAGAACAGATTTATTCGGTAAACACCTGGTTTAGACCTGGTTCAGTCCTGGGATGAGACCTGGTTTAGTCCTGGTTTAGACCTGGTTTAGTCCCATTTAAGTCCTGGTTCAGTCATGTTTTATACCTGGTTTAGTCCTGGTTTAGACTTGATTTAGACCTGGTTTAGTCCTGGTTTAGTCCTGTTTTAGACCTGGTTTAGTCCCATTTTAGTCTTGGTTAGTCATTGTCTTAGTCTTTTTTTAGTCCTGGTTTAGTCTTGTTTAGACCTTGGTTTAGTCCTGGTTTAGTCTGTTTAGTTTTTAGTCCTGGTTTAGACCTGGTTTAGTCCCGTTTTAGTCTTGGTTTAGTCTTGGTTTAGTACTGGTTTAGTCCTGTTTTAGACCTGGTTTAGTCCTGTTTTAGTCTTGGTTTAGTCCAGGTTTAGTCCTGGTTTAGTCCTGGTTTAGACCTGGTTTAGTTCTTGTTGAGTCCTGGTTTAGTCTTGATTTAGATCTGGTTTATTCTGTTTCTGTCCTGGTTTAATCCTGGTTCAGTCCTGGTTTAGTCCTGGTTTAGACCTGATGTAGACCTGGGATCAGTCCTGGTTTAGTCCTGTTTTAGTCCTGGTTTAGTCTTGGTTTAGTCCTGGTTTAGTCCTGGTTTAGTCCTGGTTCTGGTTTTAGTCCTGGTTTAGTCCTGGTTGGTTTAGACCTGATGTAGACCTGGGATCAGTCCTGGTTTAGACCTAATTTAGTCCTAGTTTAGTTCTGGTTCAAGAAGCACAAGAAGCGTTTTACCAAAGACTTTTAGTATCACAGAAATTATTTTTTTTACTGAACCGTATCGAATCGAAAACTCTTCATATCGAGTCACGTATCGTATCGGCAACTTTTTAACGACACCTGACCTCAGTACCGACGTTATAACGCGTCTGGAAGCTCGCAGGACTCCATTTTGTTCACTCTCGCACCTTTAACTCTCTGTGTGACTCGCGCTGATTAAGAACTCGTCGTTTTTGGTAATTTTGAACAAGTTTTCACTCGGGGCGGTGAACACACACACAGCGGCTGGTCATTAGTCAAACCTTCGCTTTTTCTCCCGTTGAATTAAGAACAGATTTATTCGGTAAACACTCTTTCAAAATGGCTTCCCTCTCAGCCCTCGCCGCTGAGTAAATTAACCGGGATTAATTAGAATCTGAAACGGCAACTTCTGCGAGGCCACGTTTTTGGTTTGGAAATGTGCTTTTTTTAAACTCAAATTTACAAATATCTTTTTTTGTGTGTGTGTGTTTCTCCTGTTTTGTCGTCGCCGATAATTGGGGCGGCAAAACGAAACCGGAATTTTGAAAAGTGTAACCGTGACTTTATTGTTTTAGTGTTTTGAGCGGTTCTTTTCCCGGGAGACTCTCGCTCACACAATTTTGGCTTTTGGTGTTAATATTTGGTAAAAAAAACAAAACAAAAACTAAAAATAATAATGAAATAACGATGAAGTCGAGTGTCACTATGTAAATTTCTGTTTGTCTCGTCTCCATGGAGATACCTGCCCGGAATATTCCACAGTATGACATTACAGTATTTTCTGACTATAAATCGCTCTGTAAGTATAAGTCACATCAGACAAAAAATGTGTAATGAAGAAGAAAAAAACATTGCACTTTTATTTTATAAAATCAGAGACCAGGAACCGACTTGAAATGTTGAAAAGTTCTAGTAAAAACAACAGAAGAGAGAAGAACAGACGTTAATGTCACATATGAACAGTTCTACAGATAAACTAGAACAGAAACAACACAACAAGTTTAACAAACCTGGTTTAGACCTGGTTTAGTCCTGGTTTAAGTCCTGGTTTAGTCCTGGTTTAGTCCTAGTTTAGTCCTGGTTTAGTCTGGTTTAGTGGTCCTGGTTTAGTCCTGGTTTAGTTCTGGTTCAGTCCTAGTTTAGTCCTGTTTTAGTCCTAGTTTAGTCCTGGTTTAGTCCTGGTTTAGTTCTGGTTCAGTCCTAGTTTAGTCCTGTTTAGTCCTAGTTTAGTCCTGGTTTAGTTCTGGTTCAGTTCTGGTTTAGTCCTGGTTTAGTCCTGTTTAAGTCTTGGTTTAGTCCTGGTTTAGTCCTAGTTTAGTCCTGGTTTAGTTCTGGTTCAGTCCTAGTTTAGTCCTGGTTTAGTTCTGGTTCAGTTCTGGTTTAGTCCTGGTTTAGTCCTGGTTTAGTCCTGGTTTAGTTCTGGTTCAGTCCTAGTTTAGTCCTGGTTCATTCCCGGTTCAGTCCTGTTTTAGTCCTGGTTTAGACCTGTTTTAGTCCTGTTTTAGTCCTAGTTCTGTCCTGATTTAGTCCTGGTTTAGACCTGGTTTAGACCTGTTTTAGTCCTGGTTCAGTCCCAGGTTTCAGTCCTGTTTTAGTCCTGGTTTAGACCTGTTTTAGTCCTGTTTTAGTCCTGTTTAGTCCTTTAGTCCTGATCCTGGTTTAAGTCCTGGTTTAGTCCTGTTTTAGTCCTGGTTTAGACCTGTTTTAGTCCTGTTTTAGTCCTAGTTCAGTCCTGTTTTAGTCCTGTTTTAGTCCTAGTTCAGTCCTGTTTTAGTCCTGGTTTAGTCCAGGTTCATTACAGGAACATGGAAATGATGATTTTAACAACTTTTGTATCTCTGAATCTCACCACATGACATCACGAGGTGGAACAGCGTGTTTTCAGTTTGAGAGAAGAGCTCAGCCTGAACCCGCGGAGTTTTCGTGACGTTTTATTTCAACGCGCGTGAACGAAACAAAAAACACGGATCACAAAAGGACCTTTAACCAAACCCCCGTCTCAGTGTCCGTCATTTTCCTCTTACCTCAGAGATTGTTTTTGTGAGGAGATGTTTTCCTCTGTGGCCATTTTTTTTTTCTCTCAACCAAAGTAATTGAAATCTGGATGAGTCCGTGGAGAGTCTCCTCTGTCAGACTGCGGCGGCGGCGGCAAAACAATCCACGTGAAAAACTTGACAGGCTAAGAAATGCTTGAAATTTTGAAGGGAGAATTTTATATTTATATATTTGATTTTTTTTTTTTTTTGTTCGAGGGGGACTGCGTGTTCTCTGTGGTCTATTGTGTTCTTCATATCTTTGACAGTTAGACAGTCACTTTTAGTTTGCGGCGCTCGGCTAATTGGCATGTGTCAAAAAGCGCCATGATACGGACATTAATATAAAAACACTCGGTTAATGGAGAAAATAAAGTGAGTTTTGGACACAAATCGAGCAAAACTTTAACACGACTTGATTTTAGGGTCACGAAAACGATCGAAAATCAGATACTAATCGATGTCAAATTATCGTGTTAAGTTTAATTAATTACAGTCATATTTAGCGCGTTATGTTTTTGAATCGCGTTGATCTCATTTTTAATCTCTAACTTTACTGTTTCTGTGTGTGAGTTGCTTTATTATAAAATCTGTTTTTATGTGTTAATGACTCATCGCTCCCGCAAAGAACTGTCATTTTCATTCCCGTTCTCGCCGCATCTGCGATAAACCTGCGATCTTTGAAAACATCGTTTAGACCTGGTTTAGACCTGGTTTAGACCTGGTTTAGACCTAGTTTAGACCTAGTTTAGTTTACCTGGTTTAGACCTGTTTAGACCTTTAGACCTGGTTAGACCTAGTTTAGCCTGGTTTAGACCTGGTTTAGACCTGGTTTAGACCTAGTTTAGACCTGGTTTAGACCTGGTTTTAGACCTAGTTTAGACCTGGTTTAGACCTGGTTTAGACCTAGTTTAGACCTAGTTTAGACCTGGTTTAGACCTGGTTTTAGACCTGGTTTAGTCCTAGTTTAGACCTAGTTTAGGCCTAGATTAGACCTGGTTTTAGACCTGGTTTTAGACCTGGTTTAGACCTGGTTTAGTCCTAGTTTAGACCTGGTTTTAGACCTGGTTTAGACCTGGTTTAGTCCTAGTTTAGACCTGGTTTAGACCTGGTTTTAGACCTGGTTTTAGACCTGGTTTAGACCTGGTTTAGTCCTAGTTTAGACCTGGTTTTAGACCTGGTTTTAGACCTGGTTTAGTCCTAGTTTAGACCTGGTTTAGACCTGGTTTTAGACCTGTTTAGACCTGGTTTAGACCTGTTTAGTCCTTTAGGCCTAGTTTAGGCCTAGTTTAGACCTGGTTTAGACCTGGTTTTAGACCTGGTTTAGACCTGGTTTAGACCTGGTTTTAGACCTGGTTTAGACCTGGTTTTAGACCTGATTTTAGACCTGGTTTAGACCTGTTTTAGACCTGGTTTTAGACCTGATTTTAGACCTGGTTTAGACCTGGTTTATTGTCCGGCAATGAGTGGAATTACCAAAAAAAAAAGCAAAAAAAAACAAACAAACAGGAAAATACTTCTGTTTAATCCATTTATTTCAACAAAGTAACTGTAATCCAATTACCACTCACTGAAACAGTAACTGTAACTGAATACAGTTACTCATCATTTGTACTCTGATTACATAACTCCAGTACATGTAATCTGTTACGGCTTGGTTTGGTGGTCAGTTGTGGTCAGTATTTGTCGTAGTTTTACATGAGTTGAGTGGGTTGAGTTTGTGGGGAAAAAGTTTTAAAGAAAAGTAGAAAAATACATGAAGTAAGTGAGTTTTAAAGCAGAATATTTCTACTTGTGTCTCTTTATCATCAACACTGAAAACTCGTAAGACCGACTAAACCTCCGTGTAACAAAATGAAGGCGTCGTCATTTATTTTTATTAGTCTAATCATAACTATGGTGCAATTTGGGCACGTTTTGGCTCTCAGTATCATCACGGTTGCTAAGTAACAGTGGGAGTGACCTCTGCGTAACCTCACATATGCATTTTAATATCTGTGTAGAGTTTGTAGCCCAAGAAAAGCGGCAGAAAATAAGAATTTGGAGCTTTGTTAGATCATAAAAACTGACGAAATACTTTTACTTTTCCCTCGTTATGTACGTTTTTAAACAGGTACTTTAATTTAACAGGTACTTTTACTTAAGTTCACTTTTTCATGCAGTACTTTTACTTTTACTTGAGTATTTTCTCGGGTAAATCAACTTTTGCTTCTGCTGCACCACTGGTTTAATCGTACTTATTGTGTCATTTAGACTCGTTCTGGTTAAAGGTGCACTGTGTAACTTTTTAACTAGGGGTCCGTCACCTTCTGGTTTCCATGGATACGTCATTTGTCTCCCTAGAATGTTCCACAGTGTGACTTTAAACAGCTCTACTTAACATTTATTTGATTCAATTTGATAGTCCTGGTTTAGTCCTGGTTCAGTCCTGGATTAGTCCTGATTTAGTCCTGGTTTAGACCTGGTTTAATCCTGGTTCAGTCCTGGTTCAGTCCTGGTTTAGACCTGGTTTAATCCTGGTTTAGACCTGGTTTAAAGTTCAGTCCTGGTTCAGTCCTGGTTTAGACCTGGTTTAATCCTGGTTTAGTCCTGGTTTAGACCTGGTTTAATCCTGGTTTAGTCCTGGTTTAGACCTGGTTTAAAGTTCAGTCCTGGTTTAGTCCTAGTTCAGTCCTAGTTCAGTCCTCGGTCAGTCCTGGTTCAGTTCTGGTTCAGTCCTGGTTTAGTCCTGGTTTAGACCTGGTTTAATCCTGGTTCAGTTCTGGTTCAGTCCTGGTTCAGTCCTGGTTTAATCCTGGTTTAGTCCTGGTTTAGTCCTGGTTTAGACCTGGTTTAATCCTGGTTCAGTCCTGGTTCAGTTCTGGTTCAGTCCTGGTTTAGACCTGGTTTAATCCTGGTTCAGTCCTGGTTCAGTCCTTGTTTAATCCTGGTTCAGTCCTGGTTTAGTCCTGGTTTAGTCCTGGTTTAGACATGGTTTAATCCTGGTTTAGTCCTGGTTCAGTCCTGGTTTAGTCCTGGTTTAATCCTGGTTCAGTCCTGGTTTAATCCTGGTTTAGTCCTGGTTCAGTCCTGGTTCAGTCCTCCTGGTTCAGTCCTGTTTCAGTCCTGGTTTAGTCCTGGTCTGTCCAATCAGAACCCTCCCTACTCCCAGACGCAGACCTGAATTAAATAAACAGGATTTAATTCTGAATTCTGAATTATTATTTCATTCAGAGCAATTAATTCGGAATTTAAAAAACATCACATTAACGCGACCACTGGGAAAAATTCCGGACGAAGCAATAACATCCGTCTGTCGGAAAAGTTCCTCGACGCACCTTTAACGTCACGGTTGCTCGGAACATTTACGGAATTACTTCTGGAGTTTGCGGCCCGCCCGAGACCCATCGTCGTCCGAAAAGTCCAGCGATTTTCCATCTTTGTTTATTTGAGTGGACAAAATTAAATGAATGAAGTCGAGCCCCCGCGTCTCTCTTTAGCGCGGCGCTAGATTACTTTTAGCTGATTAAGACTCGCCAGCTGCCCTTAAAATGAGTCCGTAATGGTCCGGGCAAATGAAGCACGGGATTTGAATATTCAGCCTCGCAGCAACATCACAGCGCAAATTGGGAAAATCGTTTCGAATTCCTGATTTTTTTGGACCCCGAAACCACGATGAATAAATGTAAACTGATGAATCTGTCTCGGCAAAGTTCATTTTTAACAACACACCTTGAGCCGAGTTGTGTTTTTTTTTGTTTCATTCGCGCATGTTGATTAATGAAAAGCTCAAAATGCTCTCTTAGTTTTATCTTTTGTTCAGTGGAGATTGGAAATTCCAGGGCTGAAATCAGGTGTGTGGAGTTTAAAAACACAGTGGAGCTCTTCCTTCACTGGAAAAAAACAAAATCTAGGGAAGTTAAAATGACTTAAATCGAGAACGTTTGACTTTATTTGAGTCGATTCAACGTGACAAATGGTGTTTTTCTTCATTAAAAGTTGTTGTTTTTCTTCTTTAAAGTGTAGCAAAGATGGATTTTTACATTTTAAGTGCAAAAAGTTATTATGTTGTCAGATCATTTTAGCCTGATTCATCGTCCGGTTTCACTTTGTGGAAACCGTCTGACCTCGCAACATTAGGATTCGTTCGTTGCTGTTTGGTCGTGACGTTTGTAATGCACCAAATCCCGTAGGAAGAAGGACAATAACGTCTTTAGTGACTATTTGTCGAAGAAAACTGAACTCGGAACTTAACATAACTCGCATAATCACCTTGGGGCGCAACGGGTATGTGGTTTACGCAGTGCAAATCAATGTCCATGACCAGAGTTGAGTTTCCAAGATTTATTTCCAGTTTTGGCAATCAACAAGGGGGACGTGTTAAAGGCGACTCCTGCTGCCTCTCCATTCGACTGGTAAAAAAAACAACAACGTAGGCCCACCCAAGTGCACTCTGGTCTACGTGTCCTACCCTCCTTTATCCCCGAGGTGACCCAGATTAAACCAGAAACAAAAAAGGTGCTAACGTAAATAATACCAATTTAGACTAAGAAATTAGCAAACATAATATTGACATAGCAAAAATATATGATGCAAATTAACAAAACTCAATTAGTAAGCTAATTAACAAACAGAAACTAATTTTAGAATCAACAAAATAAGGAAATAGCTCCTACAACGTCTTCCCTCTTGATAAAATTCACCAAACATTCTCTTTGTTGCGGTTTTAAATCCTTGATCTCGTGAATCGTCACCAACACAGAATGTCTGTCTTCGTCTACATTCATCTCGACGCTTTGTTTACTGTTGTGTTGTTCCACAAAAGGGACCCAGACAGACGCTTGAGTTTGACGTCATGACCTCACAGCTCTTCACTGATTGGCCGGTGCGTGGCCTACAACTTCCGATGTTCAGTATTCCAATTCCTGACCTACTCGCTGGAGAGAAATGAAATTGAGCAGAGGCATTAGGTGGCGCCAGCCTGGGTAACAGTGTGTTACATCACTTACTTTATTCCATGGAAATAAGGAGTTAAAACCTTGTCAGGAATCAGAAATACACTGGACAGTTTGCAAAAACCCTGGAAGTGCAAAGCCGATCAGCAAAGAGTCATACATTCAGTGAGTGTGTTTACATGCACATCAATAACCCGGTTATGATCGGGTTTTTTGAGTATCCCGGTTTCTTGATGGTGCATGTAAACGCAGTAACCCGGTTTCAGTAAACTCGGTTATTAGAAACCGGGATACTGTAGCTGGTTTATTCCGATAGTAACCGGGTTATTTGTGTCATGTAAACGCAGTATCCCGGTTACTGCAACATAAAGTTGAGTGCGCATGCGTCCAAAAGACACTTTCCAGCCTTTCACCACAACAGTAACGACAAAAATAAATTGACCAACATAAATAAAGTGACCAAACGAGTGAAATGACTGTAAAATTAAGAGCTGCGCTAAACCTGCACACGTACAATCTGCACTCGTACGACCTGCACTCGTGTGACGCTGAAAAGCTAAAACATGAACTATCTCCTATACTCTATACGCACGGAACACACTTACCATCATCAGCGCCTCTTCTGTCACAGAAATAACACACATAATCCACAGAGTCGTGTCATTTAGTCCAAAAGAAACTGATCACATCAGCGGCGCAAGGAGCGAGTTGTTTTTATCGCCGCTAACAGTTTATGCTAATTAGCCAAACGGTCTTAAGTTTCGTTTCTGTAAAACGTAAACAAATGTGATCAGAGCTGAATTATCTGATCAAACGGGCTGATGTGTCTATAGTGTTTATGGTTTATATGTTGTAAAGTTGAGTTTATTTATGCAGAAGATTTTAATGAAGAATCTGCACAGTGGATTGTGGGAGATCTCGTAGCTCCTTAGCTTCTTATGATAAAGGAGCTCACGGTTTGTATTTTTCCTGGTTTATTAAATTGATTTAAGTTAATTTTTGCGCCTGCGCATTTGTAAGATTATGTCAAGAAACCGGGATACTCCATTTGATCATGTACACGCGGATATGAGTGTCCAGGTTTCTCAGTGCGCATGTAAACACAGTAACCTGAATACTGACATAACCGGGATATGGCTAAAAACCGGGTTATTGATGTGCATGTATACGCACTCAGTGTTGTCAACGACTCCCAAGATCGAGGATTTAAAGCTGGAACAAGAGAATGTTTGGTAAATTTTATCAAGGGGATATTGTCCTTCTTCCTATGAGATTTGGGAAAAGCTTAATATACCAGTTAACCCCATTAGCGGCTCATTACATATGTCAGGACCAAGTAGCAGTGATCGGTTAAATGATAAAAAGTACCTGCCTACCGTCGAGTGAACGAATTCTAATACTGTGAGGTCAGACGGTTTCCACGAAGTGAAACCGACTGATGAATCAGGCTAACACACTGTACATTTAAGAGCAAATTATATACAGAGAAAGACATTGATCCTGAGGGGAAATTCAAAATATATATGTACAGTACGATTACATGTTACAAAAAAATTCAAAGTATTAAAAATGATATATACAGTATATTACAGCCCTAATCAAAAAACTCAAACAAAATACAAAAACATCTCTACATGTCTATCGTTTTACTCTTCCTGTATTATTTTTTTTCCTTCTACATTCTGTTCAAAGTTCACATTTTAAACCAGAAGAATTGACAAAAAGATTGAAATATGAAGTGACAAACTAATACAAGAACACGTTTGTACAGATAAACTACAGGGTTAGCAGTTTTTTTTTATAAGAATAAAACTGCGGATTTTGTTGTTCGTGAGGGAAATTCCAGTACTTCAGATTTCTATTCAATAGCAGTTCCTCCGCGTGGTAGAAACCCCGTCTGTCGTCTCTCTTCTCGTGCTCGTGGGCCTCTGCTCGCTCCTCGGCTAAGAATAGCTGTATGCTGCGTGTCACTTCAGATGAGCTCAAGTCCTTTGGTCCACTTTGATCTCAGACCGTTCACATTAAAGCAGCTCGGAGCGAATAACGCGACCTGGCACCGAGCGTGTACTCAAAACACCGCGCGCACACACGGAGAGGGGGCGCACGGCCGCGGGGGGGCGTACGGCCGCGGGGGCGTACGGCCGCGGGGGGGCGTACGGCCGCGGGGGGCGCACGGCCGCGGGGGGCGTACGGCCGCTACTCGATTAATCGGTAGAGGTGCCCCGATATTGGGTTTTTCCGTGAACGATGTCGATACTTTAAAATCGTGAGGAACTGATCGTCGATGACCAGAGGTGGGACCAAGTCTTTGTTTTGCGAGTCTCAAGTAAGTCTCAGGTCTGAGTCAAGTCCCAAGTCAAATACAGGCAAGTCCAAGTCGAGTCTCGAGTCACTGGTCCATAAGTCCAAGTCGAGTCCAAGTTAATTCTCGAGTCACTGGTCCATAAGTCCAAGTCGAGTCCAAGTCAAGTCTCGAGTCACTGGTCCATAAGTCCAAGTCGAGTCTTGAGTCACTGGTCCATAAGTCCAAGTCAAGTCCAAGTCGAGTCTCGAGTCACTGGTCCATAAGTCCAAGTCAAGTCTCGAGTCACTGGTCCATAAGTCCAAGTCAAGTCTCGAGTCACTGGTCCATAAGTCCAAGTCAAGTCTCGAGTCACTGGTCCATAAGTCCAAGTCAAGTCTCGAGTCACTGGTCCATAAGTCCAAGTCGAGTCTCGAGTCACTGGTCCATAAGTCCAAGTCGAGTCTTGAGTCACTGGTCCATAAGTCCAAGTCAAGTCCAAGTCAAGTCTCGAGTCACTGGTCCATAAGTCCAAGTCAAGTCCAAGTCAAGTATCGAGTCACTGGTCCATAAGTTCAAGTCAAGTCTCGAGTCACTGGTCCATAAGTCCAAGTCAAGTCCAAGTCGAGTCTCGAGTCACTGGTCCATAAGTCCAAGTCAAGTCCAAGTCAAGTATCGAGTCACTGGTCCATAAGTCCAAGTCCAAGTCGAGTCTCGAGTCATTGGTCCATAAGTCCAAGTCAAGTCCAAATCGGGCCTTGAGTCACTGGTCCATAAGTCCAAGTCCAAGTCAAGTCTTGTGTCACTGGTCCGTAAGTCCAAGTCAAGTCCAAATCAAGTCTCGAGTCACTGGTCCATAAGTCCAAGTCAAGTCCAAGTTGAGTCTCGAGTCACTGATCCATAAGTCCAAGTCGAGTCTTGTGTCACAGGTCCGTAAATCCAAGTCCAAGTCGAGTCTTGAGTCATTGTTCCATAAGTCCAAGTCAAGTCTTGAGTCACTGGTCCATAAGTCCAAGTCAAGTCCAAATCGGGCCTCAAGTCACTGGTCCATAAGTCCAAGTCGAGTCTTGAGTCACTGGTCCGTAAGTCCAAGTCCAAGTCAAGTCTCGAGTCACTGGTCCATAAGCCCAAGTCAAGTCCAAGTCGAGTCTCGAGTCCCTGGTCCATAAGTCCAAGTCGAGTCTTGAGTCACTGGTCCATAAGTCCAAGTCAAGTCTCGAGTCACTGGTCCATAAGTCCAAGTCAAGTCTCGAGTCACTGGTCCATAAGTCCAAGTCAAGTCCAAGTCAAGTCTCGAGTCACTGGTCCATAAGTCCAAGTCAAGTCCAAGTCAAGTATCGAGTCACTGGTCCATAAGTTCAAGTCAAGTCTCGAGTCACTGGTCCATAAGTCCAAGTCAAGTCCAAGTCGAGTCTCGAGTCACTGGTCCATAAGTCCAAGTCAAGTCCAAGTCAAGTATCGAGTCACTGGTCCATAAGTCCAAGTCCAAGTCGAGTCTCGAGTCATTGGTCCATAAGTCCAAGTCAAGTCCAAATCGGGCCTTGAGTCACTGGTCCATAAGTCCAAGTCCAAGTCAAGTCTTGTGTCACTGGTCCGTAAGTCCAAGTCAAGTCCAAATCAAGTCTCGAGTCACTGGTCCATAAGTCCAAGTCAAGTCCAAGTTGAGTCTCGAGTCACTGATCCATAAGTCCAAGTCGAGTCTTGTGTCACAGGTCCGTAAATCCAAGTCCAAGTCGAGTCTTGAGTCATTGTTCCATAAGTCCAAGTCAAGTCTTGAGTCACTGGTCCATAAGTCCAAGTCAAGTCCAAATCGGGCCTCAAGTCACTGGTCCATAAGTCCAAGTCGAGTCTTGAGTCACTGGTCCGTAAGTCCAAGTCCAAGTCAAGTCTCGAGTCACTGGTCCGTAAGCCCAAGTCAAGTCCAAGTCGAGTCTCGAGTCCCTGGTCCATAAGTCCAAGTCAAGTCTTTAGTCACTGGTCCGTAAGTCCAAGTCCAAGTCGAGTCTCTAGTCACTGGTCCGTAAGCCCAAGTCAAGTCCAAGTCGAGTCTTGTGTCACTGGTCCATAAGTCCAATCATCTGGATAATTTCAGCCTTGGATTTGCTGATCTCAACTGAACTAAAAGATAAAATTTAGGTGTTAACATGACAACTACAGCTTCATGACATCACAAGGTGGAACAGAGCATTTTGAGCTTTGGAGCTGTTTGTTTTTGAGGAGGTAACAACATTGTAACATGATTTAAAGCTCACACCAGTGCGTTTACGTATAATAACAGATCCTCCTGGTGTGTTTCTATAGGCCCAGCTCTTCCTCTTCGTCACACATCTTAATTCTTCTCATCACTGTTGTCTTCTATCTTCTAAAAATTAATTACCGCGCCGCGCTGGAGCACGTTTTAGACCTTTTCACCGACGACGAGTGTTTGGGGTTTTGAAAAAAGTTCACTCTGGAAGGATAACGGGCAAATTAGAATTTCTTTTCCGCGATTCGAGGCCGGCGCTAAAGAGACTGCAGCTTTTGTGCTAATGTCGCATTCTCCATCACAACACGGAAAACTAATTAAAAGATAAGATTCCGTGTAGCGTTTTTGGGCTAGCGGCACGACAATGGCGCCTTTCACGGATGCTACAAGCTAACGTCGGCCATGTTTGACGACCTGCCAGATTCGCGTCGTTTGTGTTTTGTTTTTCTGCCTAAATATTACCCCCCTCAAAATGACGCTCAGGAATAAATCAAAACATGAATATAAACTAATTCTAAATAATGACATTCAAACTCATGATATAGAAATGCTAAATGAACATGATAATCAAAAGTAATTGTTTTTTTTATTTTGTTTTTATTCGTCACTTTACTACAGCGGTGTGTTCGATACACTATCTCACACCCGAATTATGTTTAAGAAGAATAAATGTTTACCAGGACTGATCCAGGTCCAGGACCAAACCGGAACCAGACCGAGACCAGAGTGGGACCAGAGCGGAGTCCGAGCTTTGAGTCCGAGCCTCCACAGGGTCCGAGCCCCAGCTTCAAGCTCCTGTCCTGCTGTGGGCTCTGAGCCTCCGGTCTGGTCCCGGTCTCAGTCCCGGTCTCAGTCTCGGTCTGGTCTTAGTCCCGCTCTGGTCCCGGTCTGGTCCCGCTCTGGTCTTAGTCCCGCTCTGGTCCCGGTCTGGTCTCAGTCTCGATCTGGTCTTAGTCCCACTCTGGTCCTGGTCTGGTCCCGGTCTGGTCTTAGTCTCACTCTGGTCCTGGTCTGGTCTCAGTCTCAGTCCCGGTCTGGTCTTAGTCCTGCTCTGGTCCCAGTCTGGTCTCGGTCTGATCCTGGTCTAGTCTTAGTCCAGCTCTGGTCCCGGTCTGGTCTTAGTCCCGCTCTGGTCCCGCTCTGGTCTTAGTCTCGCTCTGGTCCCGGTCTGGTCTCGGTCTCAGTCCCGGTCTCAGTCTCGATCTGGTCTTAGTACCGCTCTGGTCCCGCTTTGGTCCCGGTCTGGTCCCGCTCTGGTCTTAGTCTCGCTCTGGTCCCGGTCTGGTTCTGGTCCGGTCTTAGTTCCAGTCTGATCCCGGTCTGGTCCCACTCTGGTCTTAGTCCAGCTCTGGTCCGGGTCTGGTCTTAGTCCAGCTCTGGTCCCACTCTGGTCTTAGTCCAGCTCTGGTCCCGGTCTGGTCCCGGTCTGGTCTTAGTCCAGCTCTGGTCCCGGTCTGGTCCCAGTCTGGTCCCGGACCTGGATCAGTCCTGGTTCAGTCCGTATGCAGCGCAGCATCACAGTCACAAAAGTCACGTAAACGGGAAACGGACGTTTTTCCCATTTTTCTTTTAAACACAAAATCGAAAACTGAAAAAACAAAATCATTATCCGTTTTTTCATTTTGGTTTTGGACACAAATAATGAAGAAAACTGTTGCTTTTTCATTTTCTTATTTTTGGTTTTATATCGAAAAACAAATGAACGAACGACACACGGATTAGGAATAAATTAACTCGTCTTTAAAATCAGAATAAACCAGCCACTTACTTCACTAAATTAAATCCCGAATCATCATTTTCATCAGGAATTAAGTGTTTACATGCTCTTTTTAAAGCAGAATTAGATTTAATCAGAACTAAAGCTCTCATGTGAACGTGACAATAACATCACCTTTAAGTATATTTGTAATTTTGAGCTCGCTGGGCCACTTTGAGACATCATAAAAAGCAAAATGATCTCAAAAAAAAGGGTCGTACAGAAGCAGCTTTGTCGTGACTCAGATGCCAATGGAGGATCCTTGTATCTTATGGACAGGCAATATCACGGAGCAACAGGAGAGAGAGTGATTTTGAGTGTACCGGCAAATGGGTTTTACAGCTGAAGGCAGTGACAGGCTCCAGACAGACAACTCCACATATTGATTTTTATATTTTCTCGCGTTTTCCTATATTCTGATAGATGGAGGTTTTGTTTTTAGCTTTCCACCGGGTTATAACGTTGACGTGGGCCTGGAATTGGCTTTTGTTTGTTGGTGTTTCTGTTTTTTTTTAAAGTCCATACATCTTTAGCTTAAACACGCACTGGAATTATTGTGTTTTTGAGCAAAAGAAACACCGCATTCCTTAGACTTAGACAAAGTTTATTGATCCACAAGGGAAATTATTTGGACACAGACGCTCGCTCATCACAGTCTTTCTATTCTATCTATGCAACATCTGTCTGGGTTTCCTCCTCCTGTTTGTTTGTTTGTTTGTTTGTCTGTTCCACACGTAACTCTCGAACCGCTCATGCGACTGATCTCAAAATGGGAGGGTGTCGTCCTAATGGTGCGGGTGTGTGCGCTGCCAAATTTCATGTTTTTAAGACAAAAAATGCCAAAATATAACTGTAATTATAAAATCACGTAAACGAAGAGTAAATCCGCACTATTCCATGTGTTCAAGTCGTTTTTGTTGTAGATGGGCCCAGTCAAGCAGAAGTAAACAACAAGGCCAAAAATTCAAGTTAATGCATCTGATATAAAAATGTATTGAACAGATACATATGTACTCTAGTTTATGAAACTGTTTACATTTTTTCTGTATCATTTTTGGTTCTAAAGTTACATACGTTTTAAACAGACCATGTATGAAACATGGAACAAAAACTAGTTCCCAATTTTCACAGACCTGCAAATCATGTAAATAAATGGACGTATTTCATAATATCTTGTGTTATTCCATCTTTGAACTGTTGATGGAGGTACATGATTTTAAAAAAAAAAAATTATTTAAAATGATAAAAATTTGCTTGGAAGGACTGACATGTTTTATAGAAATAGTTTCCTTTCATTTTTATGTAATATTAAAGTATTCGGAAGAAAAAAGTTGACAAATTATGTAAAATCCTGCACCTTCTACTTGTTTACACAATTTTCCCTCGTTACTTTTCCCTCCGTTACCATGACCTTTCTTAATAAAAAAACTCATGAGTCAAAAAGTAAGAGGTTTTTCAACCTAATCTTGTACCATATGGTAGAAAACTATATGAAGCAAATATTCAAACCAGTTTGTTAAGGATATGTAAGTGAGAACCAAGAGTTATCACTGTTTGGATTTATTGACCAAAAAGTGCTGCATATTTCATTCCCTCCGTTACCAACATGAGTTTTAAAATTTTTTGGTCAACAACTTGAAAGAATATCACAGGTTTAACTTGACCCTGTTGGAGTGTAACTCTTTCCTACATTCTGATACTTTACTTATTTCAATAGTCCCTCTAGTTTCTGAATAAGAGACATTTGAATGTCAAAAATCTGCCCGTTTCCCTCCGTTACTGCTTGACCAGACCCAGATGTAGTGTTTGTTCACATTAATCCGATGCAAAACTGCTCCATAGACGGAACGATCTGGTGCAGCCAGCTTCCACGAATTTGTCCGAGTACAGGTCTGATCCTGCATTGTGTGGACGCCTGAAAACGCCGATACGCTGACGCAGGAGCTCTTGTTGTCGTCCTTATTGGACCACGTCCCTGTGACTTGCTCCTTCCTGATTCGCTGGGTTCGTGATGTCGGTCATGTGACGCTATTGCGGAAAACTGTTTAATCAAACCAGAGACAAATTGAACCTCGTCGTCGGTCCATGAAAAGACTGTTTTCACTCTGCTGCAGCTTCAGACACGGTGCTCCACTTCCTTGTTTTTACGTCGTGACTCCAGCCTAGTCATGTGATTAGTGTTTCAGGTGGTTTCGCGTTACCGTGTGAATAGGGAAGACTTTGATTGTGGACACAGAAACGACGTGTCTGGACCAAATCGTTTCTGATACGGTGATTCGTTTCAGTGTAAACATAACCTAAAGATACTCTATGTAACTTTTCTGGTAGCGGGTCCATCACCTGCTGGTCTCCATGGTGATGTTTCTGCTTTGCTTTACATCAGGTGCGTCAAACTCATTTTGGTCCAGGCGCCGTATCCAACCGACTTTGATCCCAAAGGAGCCGGATCAGAAAACTCATGTCATATAAACCCAAAAAATATCAATAAGTTCAAATATTTGTGCAGAGAAACACAAATCTATTACAGAAATATTTTTTAATTGATGAACTCTTTCTTTTACAAAATATTATAATATTATGAACAACCTGAAACTTTAAGAAAAATACAATTTCAACACAATGTTTTAACATGAACTTGTTTAAAATTAACTTGTAGAAATAGGAATAAGTAAATTTTTGTTGTAAAATCCTGCACTCGGCTCCACTTTTCTCATGTTGGACATTTTTCTGATGAGGGTGTCACGGTCAACAGTCAAAACGATCGTCCTTTAAGAGCGTTTGGAAAGAGACAAGTCTTCATTTGTGCTGCTCTGGTGGGAGGGGCCACGTACAGAGACACTGGAGACGCTGCTGTGATAAACACCACAGAAAATTAACAATATTTTAATAAAAAATAGAATTTAAATATTTTACTAGAAAATCAGCCGAGGGCCAGATTAAAGGTCTTGGAGGGCCGGATCTGGCCCCCGGGCCGCATGTTTGACACCTGTGCTTTACATGTTGTATTACATGTGATATTTGTGTATTGTTCTCAGGTGACATTGAGTGTCCAGAAAGTCGCCTATAAATAATACATTTATTTATTTATGTTCCACAATATGCCATTAAACTTATAAACTGATAAACTTATAAATCTCCATCTAGACATGCATGTTACAGGTCAGATCTGTGGAGAGACAACCTCGCTCACAGCAAGAATGAGTATTTTTCAAGGAATTTTATATGTACATTTAGTCCCATTTTATGCAACATTCCAGGAAAAGCAATAAAAAGAGAAACGTCGTGATCCGAGCACAAACGTCCACTCTGTTTCAAAGTCCGGGTGCACTGGATCGCGCCGTGTTGGATTGTTTTGGCTGCGGGTCGGCTGTCAATCATCGCCCACCCACTCTGGAGGATTTTTCAGATTTTGCTTAGGGGCCGGAGTAAAGCTTCGGGACGTTGTTTAATGGCTCTTTAACTAATAAAAATGGAAGAAAATGGCTTTAATTTGTTGAAATAATGTTTGTGAATTGTGCCAAACTTTTGGACAGACAAAGCGATAACATCTCCACGGACACAAGCAGGTCACGCAACCCGGAAAAGTCACACAGTTCATCTTTAATCACACTTTTTCCAACTTTGTTCCGCTTAAAACAAAACAAAAAAATCCTTCTAATTTGCAAACGATCCTCTTCTTTTCGACCCAAAACCTGTTCGGGTGCTGACGAGCTCTTACGACTCCAGTGGGACTTTGGTTCTGAAGGTCGAGTCGTAATATCAAACCAAAGAGTCTGAATACGGCTCGTCCGCTTTGTCTCATCACTTTGTCCGGCTTCATTAAAACGTGGATTAGTGTTTTTCTTTCATACAGACACGCATCTTGACATTTTTATCATTAACCTGGCCTAATTACAAACCCCAAAAGACAGGGATAAATACTGTTTCTGTGGTGCTGTAGCTCCCGGTGTTGGCGCACAACCAGACAGTCTGATGTTTTAATTATGATTCAAAAAATGTCTGTTTGGATTTTGATTTAAGTTGTAAAAAAAAAAAAAGGCGGATACACACTACGGGCAGAGTTGGGAAGGTGACTTTTAAAATGTTTTCCCCTAAAGATTACAGATTATATATCCCAAAATGTAGTTTGTAATATAATCCATTAAATTACTTAAAGTGAGTAATGTAATCTGATTACTTTGGATTACTTGATTTGCTGTAGAGAAGCAAAGACGAGGAAATCGTAACATAAGAAGTTTTGTCTGATAAAAGAAAATAAAAAAGCAGAGACTTTATTTAACCAAATGAAAAATATTATTGATAGAAGACGAGGAAACACGGTCCACGCTGCAGGATTTAGTCCAGTTAAGACCTGATTTAGACCTGGTTTTAGTCCTGGTTTAGACCCAGTTTAGACCTGGTTTTAGTCCTAGTTTTCTTCTTGATTTAGACCTGGTTTAGTCTTGGTTTAGACCCAGTTTAGACCTGGTTTTAGTCCTGGTTTAGTCTTGGTTTAGACCCAGTTTAGACCTGGTTTTAGACCTGGTTTTAGTCCTGGTTTAGTATTGGTTTAGACCCAGTTTAGACCTGGTTTTAGTCCTGGTTTTATTCTTGGTTTAGACCTGGTTTTAGTCCTGGTTTAGTCTTGGTTTAGACCCAGTTTAGACCTGGTTTTAGTTCTGGTTTAGTCTTGGTTTAGACCCAGTTTAGACCTGGTTTTAGTCCTGGTTTTATTCTTGGTTTAGACCTGGTTTTAGTCCTGGTTTAGTCTTGGTTTAGACCCAGTTTAGACCTGGTTTTAGTCCTGGTTTAGTCTTGGTTTAGACCCAGTTTAGACCTGGTTTTAGTCCTGGTTTTATTCTTGGTTTAGACCTGGTTTTAGTTCTGGTTTAGTCTTGGTTTAGACCCAGTTTAGACCTGGTTTTAGTCCTGGTTTTATTCTTGGTTTAGACCTGGTTTTAGTCCTGGTTTAGTCTTGGTTTAGACCCAGTTTAGTCCTGGTTTTAGTCCTGGTTTAGTCTTGGTTTAGACCCAGTTTAGACCTGGTTTTAGTTCTGGTTTAGTCTTGGTTTAGACCTGGTTTTAGTCCTGGTTTTAGTCCTGGTTTAGTCTTGGTTTAGACCCAGTTTAGACCTGGTTTTAGTCCTGGTTTTATTCTTGGTTTAGACCTGGTTTTAGTCCTGGTTTAGTCTTGGTTTAGACCCAGTTTAGACATGGTTTTAGTCCTGGTTTTGTCCTTTGTTTAGACCCAGTTCAGACCTGGTTTTAGTCCTGGTTTAGTCTTGGTTTAGAACTGGTTTTAGTTCTGGTTTAGTCTTGGTTTAGACCCAGTTTAGACCTAGTTTAGACATGGTTTTAGTCCTGGTTTTAGTCCTGGTTTAGTCTTGGTTTAGACCCAGTTTAGACCTGGTTTTAGTCCTGGTTTTATTCTTGGTTTAGACCTGGTTTAGACCTGGTTTTAGTCCTGGTTTAGTCCTGGTTTAGTCTTGGTTTAGAACTGGTTTAGACCTGGTTTAAAACTGGTTTAGACCTGGTTTAGTCTTTGTTTAGACCTGGTTTAGACCTGGTTTTAGTCCTGGTTTAGACCTGGTTTAGTCCTGGTTTAGTCCTATTTTAGTCCTGGTTTAGAACTGGTTTAGTCCTGGTTTAGTCTTGGTTTAGAACTGGTTTAGACCTGGTTTAAAACTGGTTTAGACCTGGTTTAGTCTTTGTTTAGACCTGGTTTAGACCTGGTTTTAGTCCTGGTTTAGACCTGGTTTAGACCTGGTTTAGACCTGGTTTAGACCTGGTTTAGACCTGGTTTGAGACCTGGTTTAGACCTGGTTTAGACCTGGTTTGACCTGGTTTAGACCTGGTTTAGACCTGGTTTGGACCTGGTTTAGACCTGGTTTAGACCTGGTTTAGACCTGGTTTAGACCTGGTTTGGACCTGGTTTAGTTTCCGGCAATGAGTGGACTTACTGGGAAAAAAGAAAAAAAAAGAAAAAGGGATTTAGCCCAAAATGTGAAAACAGGAAAATCCCTCTGTGTAATCCATTTATTTCAACCAAGTAACTGTAATCCAATTACCACTCACTGAATCAGTAACTGTAACCAAATACAGTTACTCATCATTTGTACTCCGTTATGCCGGTACATGTAATCTGTTACTCCCCAACACTGACTACAGGGAATCTTTAAGTAAATAGTTTTAATTTCGTTTTGTCGTTGATATTTTACTTCACGTTAAAACTTCGCAGTGTTTGATTCTTTCCTTATTTTGTGGTTTTCTACGGCAATGACAAAACCTTTAATTGAAAAAAAAACAAAAACTGAAGGAAAGGTGTAATTAGCGCTGAGCTGTGAGGCAAAAAATAATAATTAATCTTGATTTTTTTGTGCACACTGGTCAATTTTAATCAGTTTTAATCAGAACAGGGAGAGCTGGGGTTTTTCTGAAGCTCTTTACGTTTTAATTTGATGTTTTCTCTTTCTCAACTTAACGTTAAGTCCGTGGAGATGTTATTGCTTTGTTTGGAATACCCCACAGTATGGCATTAAACTTTTCTATCTTCACGGAGACCAAACCGGGTCAAGTTACAGGTCAGATCTGTGGAGAGGCGACCCCACTCACAGTCAGAATGTTGTTTTTCTAAGTATTTTTGAGCCATAAGACCAGCTGTAACTGAATAAACGTAAAGTAGAGCTGTTTAAAGTCACACTGTGGAACATTCTAGGCAGGAGAAATGGCGTGTCTATAGAAACAAGAAGGTGACGGACCCCAAACAAAAAGTTACACAGTGCACCTTTAACCAAAACGAGTCTAAATTACACAATAGTTACGATTAGACCAATAGTGGAAGTATAAGTACAAATACTGGAGAAAATACTCAAGTAAAAGCAAAAATATTACATGAAAAACTCGTATGAAAAAAGTATTAAAGTTCGTGACATAAAGAGTAAAAAGTAGAAGTATTTCCCGTTGTTTTTGTGATCTAATAAAGCTTCAAATTGAGTCAGAATGCTTGTTTTTTCTAGGTATTTTTGAGCTGTAAATCCACCTGCACCAGAGTCCTGCACGGGTCCATTTTTGGAAACCCGCACCCTCCCGCACTCGCTCAATACAGCACCAAAACCCGCCCGTTAACTTGTGATTATGTCAAATTTAAACCGTTAACGTTCCGCCCGTTACCCGTCCGTGCCCGTGATAAATCAAACACAGTTTAAAAGTTTTCTAACTGAAGTATCCGTCAGAATATGGACTGAAAAGTTACGACTTCAAGAACTACAATCACGAAATGAAATGAAACGGTTTCGCTTTCTTTAGTCCGAATACGAATTTACAGACGCGACTCGACTGTCATCACTTCACAAACATTATTTACTGAGCAGAAGAAACATTGATCGAGATGCCGGACTTTTGCGCCGCACACACCACGGACTGAACCAGGACTAACCCAGGACTAATTCCAGGACTGAACTAAGACTAAAACAGGAATGAAACAGGACTAAACCAGAACTGAACCAGGACTCAATGTCGGGACGAGCCCGGAGGTGCGCCCGTGTAGACCGTCGGGTGACCGCGCAAGAAAGGACCGGCATAGAGCTCCTTGGACACCCTGCTCCACTGACTCGGGGTTTAATCTTGCTCTTTTAAGTCCAAGATTAGTCCTGGTGTAGTCCTGGTTTAGTCTTGATTTAGTCCTGACTCGCCCGTGTGTATTTACTACCCGCCCGTAAAATTCCAGAACGTTAAAACCCGCCCAGTTTCAACAACTATTTGCCCGAACCCGGTGCACGACTCTGACCCGCAACTGAATAAATGTAAGGTAGAGCTGTTTAAAGTCATACTGTGGAACATTCCAGGCAGATCACGTGTCAGACCGCGAACCAAAAAGCTACAGAGTGCATCTTTAAATTACATTTGTACAGATCTCCAATTGGAATTGCACAACAAATCCACTTTGCGTCAACGATTTTACAGTTTTTCAAAATCTCAACATTAATTAATTGAATGTATTTGATTAATTGTCCAACTCTAGGTGAAATTTATAGGACAAATTCCCTTTAAACTGCCATGTGATAGTAAAGACTTTTAACAATTTTGAACGTGTTGTGTGCTTCAGTTTCCAGTTTTGTATTTGCGACTGGTCCCTGCATTCTCCGCACATCCGAGTCTCTCTCCTGCATCCTAAAAATTCCGGTTCCTACTTTACAATTCGGGCAAAACAACAACAACAACAACAACAATGTCCACGGTGACGAGCGAGTGGCAGACCCTCCACCAGAGACGTTACACAGTGCACTTTTAACCCAACGCGCTGTTTAACTTTAACAGCGTCGGATTGAATTCTTATGCACAAACTGCCCTGTGTTGTTTTGGCTTCTGTTTTTTATTCTGTCCCTCTTTCCCTCTCTTCCTTCTCTCCGAAAAAAGTAATGACGGCGTCTCTGTTTTTCCTCTCAGGCCTGTTGAAAATGAAGGCTCCCGTCCCCCTCCTGCTCCTGCTCCAGGCCCTGACGTCGCTCTGTCAAAAAGCGGTGTCGAAACGCGGATCAGGTAAGTCCGATTCTGCATGTTTTTTTTTTTTACTGCTCTCCTCGCTGTGTTGATACTTTGCAGCCGCGATCCCTGGGGGTGTGACGCTAACTGAACGCACTGCTCCGTCTGCAGCTCCGATACTCGAGTTAGACTTTAATCCGGGCTTTGTTTGAACACAATCTGACGTGAAATGAGACGATTTGTGCGCTTAAACACGTCTCTTCGGCTACGTTCAAACTGCACGGTTTAAGACTTAATTCGGATTTTTTGGTGAAATCCGATTTTTTTTGTGAGGTTGTTCAGATTTCCAATTAAATCCGGTGTGGTATAGGATTTTGACCCTGGGGTTAGAATCCTTTGACTTCCCTATGAAAATCTATATTTTATTCATAAAGAACTTGGAATCTATTAGAAAAACTCTGAATATTAACTACAAATTAAAACATATTGACATATTTAAAAGTGTTTTTTGAAGAACTCAGATGCATTTTTTATGTTGATTATAACTTTTGAATGTTAAAAATGATGTTGTTTAAACACATGTTTTACTGAAAATGAGATAAGTAGATATTAATGAGTTGGGTAATCAAAGTGATTCGTAATGATTTGGAATCTAGTTAAAATAAACAGGGCTGATCAATAGAATAGTTAAATAGATGTTAGGAGAAGATTTGTTAAATGGTTTCTGTAATCAATAACTTATCTGAACACAGCAAACTAAAAACCATAACAACGTAAAATACAATATAAAAAGCGACAAGATTGTTATGTATATGCAATTTGAACAATATGTTACATTTACGCAAAATACTGAGTCGTTCTCCGTCAAAACATTCCTTAAAATACCTTAAAAGAAAGTGAATTTGTAGCAATATATAATAAAAGTAAATTACATGAGAATAATGATCAGAAAAGTAACTACTAAAGAAAAACGTAAGGGGAGTCAAAATCCTATGGGGGGTCCACTTTACTACTATATACTATACTATACTATACTATATATACTATGGGGGTCAAAATACTATGTCACACCGGGTTGTATGTGATCTCCAGTGCGAACTTTAAACGCCCCAAAAGTGTCCCGCATGCACATTGGAGGACGAAAGTACGAAAGTCGCCTAAACCAGGGCAGCCACAGTCTTAAAAAGGTCTTAAATTCCATGCTCCTAAACCTTAAAAAGTCTTAAATTATGTTGTCCAAGTCAAGGGTCTTAAATTTCATTAGCCTGGTTTTGTAAACTCAACCGGGCTCCAGTGCAAAGTTAAATGGAGAGAAAAAAACAACAACAACAACTTAACGTGAATGAACGTCTAATTTGGAGTAAGCGCAAACAGTACTTAGTTTGTCTTGTTGGAATGTTATAAATAATTTTTGGCCGTTTTAGAAGCAGTGCATACGACTATAAATGAGTTCTGAATTAAATTTTATATTCAAAGTATTTTTTGTTATTTAAAGCAGCGAGTAAAGGTAATTATTTAAATTCGATCTAGTCTTTTTCGCTTGCCTAATGGGTCCAATGTTGGTCTTAATTTTCATTTAAGTCGTCTTAAGGGTCTTTAAAAAGTCAAAGTTAAATTTGAGGTAGTCAAACCTGGGGATACCCTGTAAACGCTGGGGTCGTATCACAAAATCTGGTCCAGTTCTGCGTAAAAAAATTGACAGGTTACATGTCCACGTCCGCTTCGTTTGTTTGAGTCTTTAGCCTCGTTGTATTTGTCTCGCAGGATCTTAATTTTTCGTTGATGTTGGAGCCAGAACTGTCTGTAAAAAAAAACCCCAAAACCCCAGTTCCGATAAGACTCCTCCAGTTTGTCCTCAATACAGCGATCCCCCCAAATATTAATGAACTCTCTAACCTCGCTTTCCCTCCATCGACAAAAAAAAAAATCGGATTTGGGTCACTTCAGGCTGCAGTCTGAACGTAGTCTTAGTCACTTTCACCTTTTTGTTGAAAATCAAACTCGCAAACACGACTACGAACGCTCGGATTGATCACAAACTCCTGAAAATCTGCAGTTTGAATCCATTTTGTATCTTGTATTCTTGAGTTTTCAGATTATATTAACACATTTTCATCAGTTTTTTGCAAATGTGAGCTTTGTATCACCATGGAAACTGCTGAATATTCCTCCGATTACACCATAATACATGTACGTAGAACACCCCCAGCGTGATGCGACTGCAAAGTATCAATACGCTGTGTGTCCAAGAGGTTGCGTTCACGTTTTAGACTTTGATTATGCCGCGATTTCAAATGGAGGGCAGCGGTCTGTGTAACTCTATGGGAGATTTGAGGCCTATTCATACTTGATAAGAACATAAAAGCTTTGTTCTCGTTCTTGAGGTGATAAGAACAAGAGTAAAGTTAGTTTGGGCTCTGACGTTTCATACTTCAAAAGATGTTCTGCCGCTGAACTTCCCCATCCCCTCGCTCCTAACAGCGAAGTATGAATAGTTCACCTGCGTTTGACTTGGAACAGGAGTCGTATCGGTGACGTTTAGTTTTATCCTCCATGCTGACCGCTCTTTTTTTTTTTTTGGTTACCCGCCTTTTGTCTTTCGCAAACTTGTCACGGAGATTACCCGGACTTTTCTACTTCGATTTTCCTGCAAACTGAGAGTTAAACATCAAACTCCATCACAGACTTCTGACCTGTCCACCACTTTTACGCAGTTTTCTGATCCGTTCTAATGCGGTTTTCTCGTCGCAAACAGACCTGGAGTCGTGCTTTGGTTTATTCGCACACGTTTACTGCAGATTTAGACCGGGCTCTGTGGCGAAACAGGAAGGAAGCATTACTCAGACATGTGTGAAAGAAACAAAACACAACTCCAGGTCCGTTTTTGATGAAGTAACAGCATTATAAAATGACTTAAAGGTTGTATGGAGGATGTTTTAAGGAAAGAGAAATACAGCGACAGTCCTTTCTCAAATGTGCATGCGTGATACCACCTCCGTCCTCCACAGCCTCAGTAGAAACATCTCCTCCCTCCTCCTCACTCTAGAAATCACGTTTGTTTCAGCCAATGCATGTTCAGAATTACTGTTGAAGTGACCTGTCTAGAAATAATTTAGAGACCGACGCGTCAGTTTTTAGACACTTCGTCCGCTTCATTCGCGCCATCGCTGGAAGGAATCTCCAAGAATCACCTCAGTTTGGCTTCGCTCCTTTTCCCCTTCTCTTCTTTTCATCAGCGACCTCAAAAACTGATTTTCTTTTGCACCAAACTGGTCGTGGATTCTCGTCCGTCATCGCAACAAACTTTGTGCTGACTGCGTGAGAGCCACAGTTTGAAAAAAGCCTCTAAGAACCGCTCCGTAAACTATGTAATCCCAGCGCGCCGGAGAATCAGTTACACTAGAAATGCAGGGAGTTTGATTGACAACCTAACAGCCAATAGATAAAGAGGGAGCCTCGTTGTCGATTGGCTGATGTTTATCTGGCCTCACTACGTCCACAGTTGATAGATTTTCATTCTTTTTTTTTTTTTTAGTCATTATAATTACAAAGCTGCTGCATCTCTGTAATGGTATATTAAACTTTCATTGACAATTTGAAACAAAAAAATCCTCCATACAACCTTTAAAGGATTTTTTTTTGTTTCAAATTGTCAAAGAAAGTTCAAAATAGCGTTATAGAGACGCAGCAGCCTTGTAATTACGATGACCAAAAAAAAAGAATGAAAATCTATCAACTGTGACGTGTTGAGGCCGCATACGTAAGGCGCAGTTTACTCAACCAACACCGCAGTTCTTTATTTCATTTCTCTCCAGCGACTAGGTCAGGAATCGGAACACACTAGACAAATCAGCGAAGATCTGTGAAGCCATGACGTCAAACTCGTCTGTCTGGGTCTCTTTTGTGGAACAGCACAACAGTAAACAAAGCGTCGAGATGGATGTAGACGAAGACAGACATTCTGCGTTGGCGACGATTCACGAGATCGAGGATTTAAAACCGGAACAAAGAAAATGTTTGGTGAATTTTATTTTAAGTTGTAGAGCGCGCACCGGCCAATCAACGAAGAGCTGAACCAACCCGAGTTGTGATCGACTGCGTACTCTATCCTCCTTTGGACTTCCTTTGTCAAATACGAACTTAACATTTTTTTACTGCATCTTTAATTCGCAAGTTCATCTCGCAAAAACAACAATGATCGCTGACAGACATGTTCACTCACTGCTTTGTTTGCTGTTGTGCCGACGCTGAGCTTTCCGGTGCATTACACACGTCACGACCAAACAGCAGCGATTAGTTAAATAAAAAAAGCACCCGCCTACCATCGAGCGAACGAATCCTAATGCTGCGAGGTCAGACAGTTTCTACAAAGTGAAAGCGTCTGTTGAATCAGGCTCGCGGTTCTTAGCGTTTTTTTTCCAATCGTAGTTTCCTCGCAGTTTGCACAAAATTTGTTGCAGTGACAGACAAGAATCCACGACCAGTTCACCGCGAAAGAAAGTCAGTTTTTGAGGTCGCTGAACGAAGATGAACAGAGGAAGGAGTTAAAGCACAGGTGTCAAACATAAGGCCCGGGGGCCAGATCCGGCCCTCCAAGACCTTTAATCTGGCCCTCGGTTGATTTTCTACTAAAATATTTTAATTATATTTTCTATTAAAATCTTGTTAATTTTCTGTGGTGTTTATCACAGCAGCGTCTCCAGCGTCTCTGTACGTGGCCCCTCCCACCAGAGCAGCACAAATGAAGACTTGTCTCTTTCCAAACGCTCTTAAAGGACGATCGTTTTGACTGTTGACCGTGACACCCTCATCAACAAAATGTCCAACATGAGAAAAGTGGAGCCGAGTGCAGGATTTTACAACAAAAATTTACTTATTCCTATTTTTACAAGTTAATGTTAAAACATTGTGTTGAAGTTGCTTTTTTTTTAAGATTCAGGTTGTTCATAATATTATAATATTTTGTAAAAGAGTTTATCAATTAAAAAAATATTTCTGTAATAGATTTGTGTTTCTCTACACAAATATTTGAACTTATTGTTATTTTTGGGGTTTATATGACATGAGTTTTCTGATCCGGCCTCTTTGGGATCAAGTCGGTTGGATACGGCCCCCGGACCAAAGTGAGTTTGACACACCTGGTCTAAAGTCTAACGTGCTGGTCGCTAAATTATTTCTGGACAGGAAATTCTGAACACGCACCGGCTGTAAACAAACGTGATTTCTAGCGTAAGTCGGAGGCGTTTCTACTTAAGAGGCTGCGGTGTCACAAATGCTCGACGTTTGAAAAAGGACGAACCGTCGCTGTATTTCTCTTTCATTGGAAAATCCTCTAGACGACCTTAAAAGCTCACAAGAGTCGTAATATAGAACCTTTAAACTGTAGGTACTAAAAAATATTGTCAAATCACGTGAACGCAACCTATGTTTTCTCCCGCTGCAACTTGAACTTTTTGCTTGATGTGGCTTTTAAAGAAATTGCGTAAACTAGTCGTGTGCTGTTGCTGACGAACTGTGCCGATCTCCTTTTCGATATTAAACACAAGTGGACGCTTTTGTTGAGCGTTTTGTTTGCCGGTATAGAAATTCTTGATGAAATTGCCTTGTTTACAAAGCTTTCCGTGGTTCCGTTTTCATTCGTCATTTGTGAATCTTACTAAAGAGGCTATCATCTCTATTGAGTTTCAGATTTTATTATGGTCCTTGTTCTGCTGTATCTGTTTCGACTTTAATAATGTGGAATTGCATTGTTGGCATTGTCCCATATTGTTGCGAACAGGTAAAAATAATCCACTTGTGAGTAGAATTATTGCGTTCAGAGTTTATTTTGAGTCAAAGCACGACTACTGTTCAGAGTAATAGATTTGTCTTCAAATGTTCTGTACTTTAGTGGTTCAAATCTGTGTAACTTCTTATTAAATGTGTTGCAAATTTAATCTTTTATTTTGAATTTTTGCCTACTTGAATTTGAACCGATACTTGCTTTTACACCACATTTTTTCATTGTGTAATTGGTATTTATATAAAGTTAAAATCATTAATAACAACGTTTGACTCGGGTTTGTTGCTGTTTAAGTGACCGTGCGGAATCCGTGTGTCATTCATTCATTTGTTTTTCAAAATAAAACCAAAAATAAGAAAAGGGAAAAAAACAACTATTTTCTTCATTATTTGTCTCCAAAACCAAAATGAAAAAAAAACAGATAATGATTAGTTTTTTTCAGTTTTTAATTTTGTGTTTAAATGAAAAATGGGAAAAATGGATAACGACTGTTTCCCGTTTACTTGACTTAAATTGCGATGCCGGACTGAACCAGGACTGAACCAGGACTGAACCAGGACTGAACCAGGACTGAACCAGGACTGACTAGACTGAACCTGGGACTGAACCAGGACTGAACCAGGACTGAACCAGGACTGAACCAGGAGTGTCAGGACGGGCTCGGAGGTGCGACTGTTCAAGACCGGGACCAGACCAGGACTGAAACCCGGACCAGACCGGTACCAGGACTAGGACTGAAACAGAACTGATCCCAGGACTAAAACAGGACTACACTAGGACTAAACAAGGACTAAACCAGGTCTAAACCAGAACTGAACCAGGACTAAACCAGATCCCGGTGTCAGTCCCAGACTGGTCCTGATCTCAGTCCCGGTCTCAGTCCCGGTCTGGTCCCAGTCTCAGTCCCGGTCTCAGTCCTGGTTCAGTCCCGGTCTCAGTCTTGGTTCAGTCCTGGTCTCAGTCCTGGTTCAGTCCTGGTGTCAGTCCTGGTTCAGTCCTGGTCTCAATCCTGGTTCAGTCCTGGTGTAGTCCTGGTTCAGTCCTGGTTCAGTCCTGGTTCAGTCCCGGTCTCAATCCTGGTTCAGTCCTGGTTCAGTCCAGTTCAGTCCTGGTTCAGTCCTGGTTCAGTCCTGGTTCAGTCCTGGTTCAGTCCCGGTCTCAGTCCTGGTTCAGTCCTGGTGTAGTCCTGGTTCAGTCCGGTTCAGTCCTGGTCTCAGTCCTGGTTCAGTCCTGGTGTAGTCCTGGTTCAGTCCCGGTCTCAGTCCTGGTTCAGTCCTGGTGTAGTCCTGGTTCAGTCCCTGGTCTCAGTCCTGGTTCAGTCCCGGTCTCAGTCCTGGTTCAGTCCTGGTTCAGTCCTGGTTCAGTCCTGGTTCAGTCCTGGTTCAGTCCGGCATCGCAGTTGAAGTCACGGAAACGTCGTTATCCGTTTTTTTGTTGTTGTTTTGTTTCCCATTCTTCATTTAAACATGAAATCGCGACATGAAAACAAGAAGTATCAGTATAATTTTAATAACTATTGTATAATGGATGTTCCAAAACCCAAATTATACTTGATTACGTGCAGAAGACACGACGTGAAAAGAGTTATTTTGCTTGAGACGGACCCTTTAAATGTCCCGCTTTCCCGCATTTTCTGAGCCACCTATTCTCATTTAAGTTCAGTCTTTACACTGGACTAATGCAGATCTATACAGTAGCTACAGCAGAACTGAAAACACTTTAACTAATAGCTGTTCTTGTACCAGAGTTTATTTGTGGAGTGGATTTCTGTTGCTTTGTGAAGTATTGGGTTATAAAGCACTACATTTCCCTGTAGTTTGCTCCATAATGACTTGCTTCTATATAAAGCTGTAGTTTCCGGTGTATTTTAAGCTTGCTGTGTGTATGATTTTTGATTTTTTTCCCCCTTCGTGCACTTTATACGCAGGTGCACGGTCCGGCTTTGGGCTTTTCAAAGTCTTGCACGGGTATCCTGGTTAAGTCCCCATAGGCTTTTCTCTCTATCTCTGGCCCGGAGCTGGGTTTTCAAATGAATTTTTCCTGATAAATGAACCATCCAGGCACCGGTACTTTGTCCCCGCTGCTTGAAAATGGACCACTTTATTAGAAGGCCACGCCGGTCGTAACACGAGCCCGGTTGAAAAGAACAGGGATCAGTTCAATACTTCGCCGTGGAAATGTTTTATGAGAGGAAAAAAAAATCGTTTCCAATCTGTGCAGACGGGACTATAACAAATTCTGACGCATAATATATCAGGGATGTAACAATAACCGAAATATTGTGATATCGTATCGTCAAAAGTCTCAAAATAATATCGTGGACCATCACAATATATCGAATTACAAGTGTTTTTGCTTAAATTCATTGTTATGGTGCAGCAATAATTAAAAGAAACAGAGAGTGTGTTTACATGCACATCAATAACCCGGGTATGATCGGGTTTTTTGAGTATCCCGGTTTCTTGATGGTGCATGTAAACGCAGTAACCCGGTTTCAGTAACCCGGTTATGGCAGTATCCCGGTTATTAGAAACCGGGTTACTGTAGCTGGTTTATTCCGATAATAACCGGGATACTTGTGGCATGTAAACGCAGTATCCCGGTTACTGCAACATAAAGTTGAGTCGCATGCGTCCAAAAGACACTTTCCAGCCTTTCACCACAACAGTAACGACAAAAATAAATTGACCAACATAAATAAAGTGACCAAATGAGTGAAATGACTGTAAAATAAAGAGCTGCGCTAAACCTGCACACGTACAATCTGCACTCGTACGACCTGCACTCGTGTGACGCTGAAAAGCTAAAACATGAACTATCTCCTATACTCTATACGCACAGAACACACTTACCACCATCATTAGCACCTCTTCTGTCACAGAAATAACACACATAATCCACAGAGTCGTGTCATTTAGTCCAAAAGAAACTGATCACATCAGCGGCGCAAGGAGCGAGTTGTTTTTATCGCCGCTAACAGTTTATGCTAATTAGCCAAACGGTCTTAAGTTTCGTTTCTGTAAAACGTAAACAAATGTGATCAGAGCTGAATTATCTGATCAAACGGGCTGATGTGTCTATAGTGTTTATGGTTTATATGTTGTAAAGTTGAGTTTTTATTTGCAGAAGATTTTAATGAAGAATCTGCACAGTGGATTGTGGGAGATCTCGTAGCTCCTTAGCTTCTTATGCTAAAGGAGCTCACGGTTTGTATTTTTCCTGGTTTATGAAATTGATTTAAGTTAATTTTTGCGCCTGCGCATTTGTAAGATTATGTCAAGAAACCGGGATACTCCATTTGATCATGTACACGCGGATATGAGTGTCCAGGTTTCTCAGTGCGCATGTAAACACAGTAACCCGAATACTGACATAACCGGGATATGGCTAATATGGGGGGGGATTCGGTGTCGCCGAAAGTGAGGACTTGGGCGGGCGGGGTTCCTTTTCGGCGAAAGTGAGGACCGGAGCATACGGGATTCCTTGTCGTTTCCTTCCGTGTCGCTGAAAGTGAGGATTGGTTGCAGGCGGGATTCCTTGCTGGCGAAAGTGAAAACCGCACACAAACCTTAACAAAACCAGCTGTAACTGAACAAATGTAAGGCAGAGCTGCTTAATGTCACACTGTGGAACATTCCAGACAGAGCGATGACACATCCAGAGAGAAAAAAAGCAAATGACGGCCCTCAAAAAAAAAACTCGATCGTGTTTACTTCAAAATATGTGCAGATAAACGACACATAAACTACCTTTCATTACCAAACAGTGGATAACTCTCCAATCTCCCCGCGGTGTCTATGTAAATGTTTTTTTTTCTCCGTCAGGACCGGGCCCAAAATACTCGTGTATGTTTTAGCCCGAGGCAGCCTGCATGATTACACCAGCCCACTCACTCTGCTCAAGCTAATCACAGGCTAGAATATAAGACACTGTTTTTCTCCGGGTACACGCACATTTCCATACACGCTCCCAACGCCGGCTTTTATCCCATCTCCATCTCGCCGCCGCCGCCGCGTCTCAGATGACGTCAAAAACACTGTATAAGTCGGAATATTTCATACGGGAGAGAGACGAGTATACGCTGATCTGAATTTCAAAATAAAAAACTAGGACGTCCGCGTATTTTTGATGATAAAATTGTGAAACGAGTGCGTAATTAAGGAAAACTGTTACTCAGAACGAACATGTGAGTCAGTGTAGTCACGTTTTCTTTGTGTTTTGGTCGTTTTTAAGCAGATTTTTTTGTGTTTTACCAAAACAAATGACAGTTTACGCCTCTCTTTACTGTTGCCAGGGGTAAAATCTGTCAAAATTAGGGAAATTTGTGTGTATAAAACTGGGACAAATTACTGGTTTTGGACACAGGACTCAAAACTGGGACTGTCCTGGGTAAAAAAAAAAGACGTCTGGTCACACTAAACAAAAAAAAAAAATGTTAGAATGCAGTTTTTTTGTTTGCAATGTACAAAGTTAATTAGTCTAGGTTAAACATTTGTTGATTTACAATTTGGATATTTCATCATGAAGCTGAATGATTTTAAGAAGAAAAAATTGAATTGTGATTTTTCTGGCAGATATTTCGATTTCAGTCACGATTTTTTTTCTTCTACACAACTTTTAGTGCACGTGAACATTTGCAAACATCACAGAAACTTAGTCCTGCACCGATGATTTGACGCTGGACCGTAAAGCCAAATTTATGGAAACAAAAACAGCTGTGATTGGTCGTCTCTACTCCTTTACTTTATGTGTTTAATTCAGCTTTGCGCACATTTGTTTACGTTTTACAGAAAATAAACTTAAAACCACATGACTCATTTGCATAAACTATAAGCGCTGAAAGAAACGGCTTGTTCTTTGTGCTGCTGTGGTTCAGCTTCTGTCAGACTAAAGGACACGACTCAGTGGAATATGAGTGTTGTTTCTGTAACAGAGGATGTTCTGCTGATGGTGAGTCTGTTCTGTGTTTCTTTTGCGTTGGCGATGGTTCATGTTTATAGATCTACGCAGGACTGAATTTTCTGTCTCACTCCCGTAAAGAATTGTAATTTTCTGTCTCGTTCCTTCAAGGAATTGTAATTTTCAATCCTGTTTCCGTAAAGAATTGTAATTTTAAGTCCCGCTCCCCCAAAGAATTGTAATTTTTAGTCTCGCTCTCGCAAAGAATTGTAATTTTTAGTCTCGCTCTTGCAAAGAATTGTAATTTTTAGTCTCGCTCTTGCAAAGAATTGTAATTTTTAGTTCTCGCTCTTGCAAAGAATTGTAATTTTTAGTCTCGCTCTCGCAAAGAATTGTAATTTTTAGTCTCGCTCTCGCAAAGAATTGTAATTTTAGTCTCGCCTCCGCAAAGAATTGTAATTTTTAGTCTCGCTCTCTTCGCAAAGAATTGTAATTTTTAGTCTCGCTCTCTCGCAAAGAATTGTTAATTTTTAGTCTCGCTCTCTCCCCAAAGAATTGTAATTTTTTAGTCTCGCTCTCGCAAAGAATTGTAATTTTTAGTCTCGCTCTCGCAAAGAATTGTAATTTTTAGTCTCTTTCGCAAAGAATTGTCATTTTTAGTCTCGCTCGCAAAGAATTGTAATTTTTAGTCTCGCTCCTCGCAAAGAATTGTAATTTTTTAGTCTCGCTCTCGCAAAGAATTGTAATTTTAGTCTCGCTCTCGCAAAGAATTGTCATTTTTAGTCTCGCTTTTCGCAAAGAATTGTAATTTTTAGTCTCGCTCTCGCAAAGAATTGTAATTTTTAGTCTCGCTCTTGCAAAGAATTGTAATTTTTAGTCTCGCTCTCGCCAAGAATTGTAATTTTTAGTCTCGCTCTTGCAAAGAATTGTAATTTTTAGTCTCGCTCCTCCAAGAATTGTAATTTTTAGTCTCGCTCTTGCAAAGAATTGTAATTTTTAGTCTCGCTCTTGCAAAGAATTGTAATTTTTAGTCTCGCTCTTGCAAAGAATTGTAATTTTTAGTCTCGCTCCACAAAGAATTGTAATTTTTAGTCTCGCTCTCGCAAAGAATTGTAATTTTTAGTCTCGCTCTCGCTAAGAATTGTAATTTTTAGTCTCGCTCTCGCAAAGAATTGTAATTTTCGGTCCCGCTCCACAAAGAATTCAAAGAATTGTAATTTTTAGTCTCGCTCTCGCAAAGACTTGTAATTTTCATTCCCCCTCCCGCAAAGAATTGTAATTTTCAGACCTCCATCAGCGAGACTTTGTCCCTCTCCCGCCCACAAATCCCGCAAATTAAAGACGTTCGCTTTCATAAACTCTATCAAACACGGAGAATTGGAAAGGAATTGTCAAAAATATGCGCGAGATTCGACCACATCCGCAAGTTATGTTTTTATTAATGCCAAATAAAATATCCAGCACAAATTCAGTATGACAGACAAACATTAATCATTTGGATATTTTACTTTTCACTCATATTTAGTGAAGTTCGTGTTAAACTTTACACGAACGCCAGGTTTAAATCCTCGCTTCTTTGCGTTGTGGCGGTGAATTACTTCGCGGCGCACTGACCTCGACGCAGATCCATAAATCCATAAATTGGGCTTTAGGAGTGATACAAAAAAATGCAGCTTTATCACTCCCCAAAATCTTTCGCGATTTTCGGTCCAAAACGATCAATCGTTCATCCCTATTTCATAGCAAAGTACAAGACTGAAGACTGACGTTTACGTCCTTCAAAATAAAAGCGCTAAATGTAAACACGAAATTTAATGGTTAACAACAGTGCAATATAAAAATAGATAAAAAATGTCACAAGAGGTAAATTACTCTTGGTTGTTTACACTATTATTAGTATTTCTACGGCGAAATGTTCAGCAGTTTCCATGGCGACACAAAGCAGACATCAGCAATAAATAAACCAAAAGCGTTTTTAGATCGTCTGAAAACTCGAAAAAGTCAATAACATTAATCATATTTGTAAGACGACTTGTTTTAATTCAGGATATTTCTTTTAAAAATATGTACATAAAAAAAATTCGAGATGGAAAATAAAACATTAAAATAGTTTCAGGTGTAAATATAAAATTAACAAAATCTGTTCCTTTTCCTGCACTTTTCCAATTAGAGCAACTTTCACCTCGTCAAAGCACCGAGCGCCGAGGAAAACCAGAGTCCAGATGGTATTTTGCAAGTTACATAAAAAATACATGTTTTTTTTTTTTCTTGGGCACTGATCTCTCCTCCGCCTTCCTTCCTTCCTTCCACTTCTCTTCCTCCTCCTCCTCTTCTTGTGCTCTCTTCTTTTAGAGGTGATTTAGTCCTGGTTTAGTCCTGGTTTAGTCCAGGTTTAGACTTGGTTTAGTCCTGGTTTAGACCTGGTTTAGTCCTGGTTTAGTCCTGGTTTAGTCCTGGTTTAGACCTGGTTTAGTCCTGGTTTAGTCCTGGTTTAGTCCTGGTTTAGACCTGGTTTAGTCCTGGTTTAGACCTGGTTTAGTCCTGGTTTAGACCTGGTTTAGACCTGGTTTAGACCTGGTTTAGTCCTGGTTTAGACCAGGTTTAGACCTGGTTTAGTCCTGGTTTAGTCCTGAGTGAGTCTTCCTTTTGTTCTGATCTAGATCTATGTTTTTTTTGGGATCTATGGGACCTTTTTTAGTCTTAGTTTAGTTCTCGATCTAGCTCTCCCCTCCCTCCTCTCCTTCCTCCTTTCTCCACCTCTCTTCCTCTCACTTCCCCTTCCTTCTCCTCTTTTTTTAAGTGCAAACTACGTTTTTTTTTCTTCTTGGGCACTGATTTCTCCTCCTCCGTCCTTCCTTTTCTTTTTCTCTCCTCCACCTCACTCCTCTCTTCCTCCTCTTCCGCTTGCTCTCTCTTCTCTTTAGACCTGGTTTAGTCCTGGTTTACTCCTGGTTTAGTCCTGGTTTAGACCTGGTTTAGTCCTGGTTTAGTCCTGTTAGTCCTGTTTAGTCCTGTTTAGACCTGGTTTAGTCCTGGTCCTGGTTTAGTCCTGGTTTAGTCCTGGTTTAGACCTGGTTTAGACCTGGTTTAGTCCTGGTTTACTCCTGGTTTAGTCCTGGTTTAGTCCTGGTTTAGTCCTGGTTTAGACCTGGTTTAGACCTGGTTTACTCCTGGTTTAGTCCTGGTTTAGTCCTGGTTTAGTCCTGAGTGAGTCTTCCTTTTGTTCTGATCTCGATCTATAGGGTTTTTGGACCTTGTTTAGTCTTAATTTAGTTCTAGATCTCCTTTTCCTCCTCTCCCTCCTCCTTTTACTTCTCTCTGCTTTTACGTTTCTCCTCCTTCTCCTTTTCCTCTCCTCTTCCTCTCCTCATCTTCTCTCCATCTCCTCTCCTCTTTTTTAAGTGCAAGAGCAGTTTTTTCCTTGGGCACTGATCTCTCTGAGTTTCCTCCTTCTCTCCTCTTCTCTTCTCTTCTCTTCTCTTCTCTCTTCTCTCTCCTCTCTTCTCTTCTCTCCTCTTCCTTCCTCTGCCTCCCTCCTCCTTTTGTCCACATCTTCTCTCCTTCCTTCTCCTCTCCTCCTTTTTCCATCTCCTCTTCTCTTTTTAAGTGCAAACTACTTTAAAAATCCACGTTTTTTTCCCCTTCTTTGGTCTCTCTCAGTCTCCTCCTTTTCTCCTCCTCACTCCTCCTCTTCCTTCTCTCTTCCTCTCCCTCCTCTCCTCCTCCTTTCTTCATCTCCTCTCCTCTTTTTTTTTTTTTTTTTTTTAAAGTGCAAGCTACTTTAAAAATCCATGTTTCTTTTTTCCTCGAGTACTGATTTCTCTGAGTCTCCTCCTTTTCTCCTCCTCTTTTCTTCCTCCTCTTCTTCCTTCTCTCTTCCTCTTTTTCTCCCTCGTTCTTTTCCTACAGTTTAGTGCTTCAGAAATTATAGTCAGAAGATCAGAAAATAGCGCAATCTGGACATTTTAACCCAACGAAAAACACAAAATCAGACAAAATTCGACCAAAAAACACCAACAAAAAGTGTCAAATATTTGTCAGATCCTTTCTTTTTTTTTGTCTCTCCTGTCGTCGTGCGGCGGGTCAGAGCTGCTGTTGTTGTTCCTCTCCCTCGGCCCCGGCGCTGACAGCTCCTACCATATTTAACGTCCTTTAAAATCAATTACAAAGTCAAGTGTCTGGCCGTAATTTAATTTGCGCTCGGTGCTGACATCCCGTTAAAAATCACTGTCTGCTCCAATTAGGAGGGAGCCCCCTACAGGCCGAGCCGTGCCCACGCGCCCGCCGCGCCCGACGAGGGAGGACGGACGGCAAGAAGACGGCGGGTTTAATTGACCGTCAAAAGTTCAAGCGATGAGGGGGAAAAAAAAAATAAAATTGAAACGGCGGGAGGAGCGCGTTTCCGAAAGGCGAAAGTGAAGGAAAGATACAGACACAGAGACGACGAGAGTCTGAGAGAGTTTGGTGAAAAATGTTGAGAATCTGCAAAAATATAAGTGTGATTAAGACTATGAAGTGATTTGGACCTGGTTTAGTCCTGGTTTGATACTTGGTTTAGTCTTGGTTTAGTCCTGGTTTAGTCCTGATTTAGTCCTGTTTAGTCCTCGTTTAGTCTTGGTTTAGTCCTGGTTTAGTCCTGTTTAGTCCTGGTTTAGTCCTGGTTTAGTCTTGGTTTAGTCCTGGTTTAGTCCTGGTTTAGTCCTGGTTTAGTTCTGGTTTAGTCCTGGTTTAGTCCTGGTTTAGTCCTGGTTTAGTCTTGGTTAGTCCTGGTTTAGTCCTGGTTTAGTCTTGGCTTAGTCCTGGTTTAGACCTGGTTTCTTGTTTAGTCTTGGTTTAGTCCTGTTTAGTCTTGGTTTAGTCTGTTTAGTCCTGTTTAGTCTGGTTTAGTCTTGGTTTGGTTTAGTCCTGTTTAGTCTTGGTTTTTAGTCCTGGTTTAGTCTTGGTTTAGTCCTGGTTTGACTTTGTTTAGTCCTGTTTAGTCTTGGTTTAGTCTTGGTTTAGTCCTGGTTTAGTCCTGGTTTAGTCCTGGTTTGATACTTTGTTTAGTCCTGGTTTAGTCTTGGTTTAGTCCTGGTTTAGTCCTGGTTTAGTCCTGGTTTGATACTTTGTTTAGTCCTGTTTCAGTCTTGCTTTAGTCTTGGTTTAGTCCTGGTTTAGTCCTGGTTTGATACTTTGTTTAGTCCTGGTTTAGTCCTGGTTTGTTAGTCTTGGTTTAGTCTTGGTTTAGTCTTGGTTTAGTCTTGGTTTAGTCCTGGTTTAGTCCTGGTTTAGTCCTGGTTTAGTCCTGGTTTGATACTTGGTTTAGTCCTGTTTATACTTGGTTTAGTCTTGGTTTGTCCTGGTTTAGTCCTGGTTTAGTCTTGGTTTAGTCTTGGCTTAGTCCTGGTTTAGACCTGGCTTGATACTTGGTTTAGTCTTGGTTTAGTCCTGGTTTAGTCCAGGTTTAGCCCTGGGTTAGTCCTGGTTCAGTCCTGATCTGGATCTATGGGGCTTTTGGACCTTGTTTAGTCTTGGTTTAGTTCTAGATCTAGATCTGATTTAGTTTATTGTTCCCAGTTCTCTAACAGAAGGGTTTCAGGGCTGATTTAGTCCTGGTTTAGTCCTTATTTAGACCTGGTTTAGACCTGGTTTAGTTCTGGTTTAGACCATCTTAATGTGGTCGTACTGTTTTAATGGTCCGTCTGATACTTTCCAATGGGACAGTGTTATTTTCTTACATATGTCCTGTTATAATGTATTTTAGACTTGATATAGACCTGGTTTAGACCTGGTTTAGACCTGGTTTAGTTCTAGTTTAGACCTTCTTTATTGTGCTCATACAGTTATAATGTAATATCTGATACATTCCATTGGCACAGTGTTATTCTCATGCTTGTGTACTTTTATAATGTACTTTAGACCTGGTTTAGTCCTGGTTTAGTCCTGGTTTGGACCTGGTTTAGTCCTGGTTTAGTCCTGGTTTAGTCCTGGTTTAGACCGTGTTTCTCGCGGTCACAGTGGTCGTGTAGGTGTATTGTCAAAATTGCTCTGGAATCTCGGAGCGATTTGTCTCGGGGCTTATGAAAGTCTGTGCTGCAAACGGGACTAACGGGTTCAAACGAACGAGGGAGGAAGAGGAGGAGGAGGAGGAGAGAGGAGGAGGAGGAGGAGAGGAGGAGAGGAGGAGAGGAGGAGGAGGAAGAAGAGAGGAAGAGGAGGAGAGGAGAGAGGAGAGAGGAGAGAGGAAGAGGAGGAGAGAGGAGAGGAGGAGGAGGAGAGAGAGAGAGGAGAGAGGAGAGGAGGAGGAGGAGAGAGGAGAGAGAGAGGAGGAGAGGAGGAGGAGAGGAAGAGGAGAGGAAGAAGAGGAGGAGAGAGGAGGGAGGAGAGGAGGAGGAGAGAGAGGAGAGGAGAGAGGAGAGAGAGAGGAGGAGAGAGAGAGAGGAGGAGGAGAGGAGAGAGGAGGAGAGAGGAGAGGAAGAGGAGGAGAGAGGAAGAGGAGGAGAGAGAGAGGAGAGAGAGAGAGAGGAGAGGAGGAAGGAGAGGAGAGGAGGAGGAGGAGGAGGAGGAGAGGAGGAGAGGAGGAAGGAGGAGGAGGAGAGGAGAGGAGGAGAGGAGAGGAGGAGGAGAGAGGAGGAGGAGGAGGAGGAGAGGAGAGGAGGAGAGGAGGAGGAGGAGGAGGAAGAGGAGGAGGAGGAGGAGAGAGGAGGAGGAGGAGGAGGAAGAGGAGAGGAGGAGAGAGGAGGAGGAGGAGGAAGAGGAGGAGGAGGAGGAGAGAGGAGGAGGAGAGGAAGGAGAGGAGGAGAGGAGGAGAGAGAGGAGGAGAGGAGAGGAGGAGGAGAGGAGGAGGAGAGGAGGAGGAGGAGGAGGAGAGGAGAGGAGAGGAGAGAGGGAGAGAGGAGAAGAGGAGGAGGAGAGGAGGAAGAGGAGGAGGAGGAGGAGGAAGAGGAGGAGGAGACAAGGAGGAGGAAGAGGAGGAGGCAGAGGAAGAGGAGATGAGGAGGAGAGAAGGAGACAAGACGTTTAGTCCTGGGTAAGTCCTGGTTAAGTTCTTCGTTAGTTCTGGTTTAGTCCTGGTTTTGTCCTGAGTTAGTCCTAATTTAGTTCTGATTTAGACCTGGGTTAGACCTGATTTAATCCTTATTTAGTCCAGAGTTAGACCTGGTTTAGACCTGGTTTAGTCCTCAATTAAGCCTGGTTTAGTCCTGACTTAGTCCTGGTTCAGTCTTTGGTTAGACCTGGTTTAGTTCTGGGTCAGTCCTGGTTCTGTTCTGGTTTAGTTCTGGTTTAGTCCTGGGTTAGTCCTGGTTTAGTCCTGGGTCAAGTTTGGTTTAGTCTTTTGTTAGTCCTCTGTTAGACCTGGTTTAGTTCTGGATCAGTCCTGGTTTAGTCCTAATTTAGACCTGATGTAGCACTTTATTTCTGTTAAATCATAATCATTCATTAGCCCTTTTTTAGTTTTTTTTTTTTTTTTTTCCGGTCTTTACATCCAGCCCGGAGTCAAATCCCGTCTCCACTTTGCCGGTTTGAAAAATCAGGACAAACGGTCGGCGCGTGACCCGGTCCAGCCCATCAGACTCGGGGAAAAGCAAACATTTGTGAGTCCGCAGCCTTGACTCTGTCCACGTCGCCCGTCGCGTTAATTCTCGGTTTTCCTCTTCGCTCAGAGGACGTTCCCAGTTTTCCGGGTTTTTTAATGAGCCTCCTTCGGCAAAAAAAGCTCCATTAGCATTCGGAATGGGATTTGTAAAGACGTGGATGGGTTTAGACGTGCAAAAGAGCGGAGAGGGACTTCCTGTTCGGAAAAGGTCAAAGTTAAGGATTCAGTCGGTGTTCGGTTTGGAGACGATCCAAAAAAAGTCGCTGGTTAATTGGTTTTTTTTTTGTTTTGTTTTGTTTTGGGGGGAGATTTTATTTACTCTGCCCCAAAAAACAGAAAAAAAAAAAAAAAAAAAAAGATGTAATTTTATTTGGATATAAAAGCTATTTTTAAACCATGATTTATTTCCCGGTGGAGGTTGCAGTCTGCCTGTCGCCATGGAGATGTTATTGGGTTGTCCGGAAGGTTCCACAGTGGAGTTTAACTGGAGTATCTACATGGACAGGTCAGATCTGTGGAGAGGCGGGTTTAGTCCTTTGTTAGACCTGGATTAGTCCTGAATTAGACCTTGTTTAGACCTGAGTTAGACCTGTTTAGACCTGGTTTTTCCCGAGTTAGACCTGGTTTAGTCCTTAGTTAGACCTGGTTTAGACCTGGTTCCTGAGTTAGACCTGGTTTAGTCCTGAGTTAGACCTGGTTTAGTCCTTTAGTTTAGACCTGGTTTTAGACCTGGTTTAGTCCTGAGTTAGACCTGGTTTAGTCCCTGTTAGTAGTTAGACCTGGTTTAGTCCTGGTTTAGTCCTGAGTTAGACCTGGTTTAGTCCTGAGTTTAGTCCTGGTTTAGTCCTGGTTTAGAGTTTAGTCCAGTTAGACCTGGTTTAGTTTAGTCCTGGTTTAGTCCTGAGTTTGACCTGGTTTAGTCCTGGTTTAGTCCTGAGTTAGTTAGTCCTGTTTAGTTAGACCTAGACCTGGTTTAGTCCTGGTTTAGTCCTGAGTTAGTCCTGGTTTAGTCCTGAGTTAGACCTGGTTTAGTCCTAGTTTAGTTTCCTTAGTCCTGAGTTAGTCCTGGTTTAGACCTGGTTTAGTCCTTTACCTGGTTTAGACCTGGTTTAGTCCTGAGTTAGTCCTGGTTTAGTCCTGAGTTAGTTTAGACCTGGTTTAGTCCTGAGTTAGACCTGGTTTAGTCCTGGTTTAGACCTGGTTTAGTCCTGGTTTAGACCTGGTTTAGTCCTGAGTTAGACCTGGTTTAGACCTGAGTTAGACCTGGTTTAGACCTGAGTTAGTCCTGGTTTAGTCCTGGTTTCCTGTTTTTAGTCCTGGTTTAGTCCTGAGTTAGACCTGGTTTAGTCCTGAGTTAGTCCTGGTTTAGACCTGAGTTAGACCTGGTTTAGTCCTGGTTTAGTTTATGAACAAATACAAACCAGAACAATCCCATTCTTTGGAACATTCTCAGAAACCACCCAGTAAAGTTACATAATGAAGCTTTAACAGTTGAACACAACACAGTCAAAATTAAAATACAATTTAACTTTTTTTTTTAAACTCATCCAAACTTTTTAACCCTCGGCATTTTTTGATAAACAGTCGACAACATCACGCAGACGTCAATTTGAACGTGATTTTTGAGCCGCAGTCGTTTTATTTCAAATTAAAAAACAGAATTCGCGTCTGTTTTGTGGCTCGAGTTTGAAAAAAAAAAAAAAAAGAACAACAATTATTTTTTTATTTCTCCGTATTATTTTTTTATTTCTCCGTTTTGACTATTGACCTGCGGAAAATTGGCCGAGAAATTGCATCGTTCTGTTGTTCTTGACTTTCGCTCCGTTATTAACATCGACTTTATATTAGAAATAAAACCAAACCCCACGAGAACCAAGTCAGATTTAAAACAGATCGAACAGCTACGATATCGAAAAACAAACACCAGTCGATACCAGGACTAATATCGAAACTACAGCGGGTATCGATACTATAAAATAAAACTCAAGACTAAACCAGGACTAAACCAGGTCTAACTCAGGTCTCAACCAGGACTAAACCAGGTCTAACTCAGGTCTAAACCAGGTCTAAACCAGGTCTAACTCAGGTTTAACTCAGGTCTAAACCAGGTCTAACTCAGGTTTAACTCAGGTTTAACTCAGGTCTAAACCAGGTCTAACTCAGGTTTAACTCAGGTTTAACTCAGGTCTAACCAGGTCTAAACCAGGTCTAAACCAGGTCTAACTCAGGTCTAAACCAGGTCTAACTCAGGTCTAACTCAGGTCTAACTCAGGTCTAACCAGGTCTAACTCAGGTTTAACTCAGGTCTAAACCAGGTCTAACTCAGGTCTAAACCAGGTCTAACTCAGGTCTAAAACAGGTCTAACTCAGGTCTAAACCAGGAGGTCTAAACCAGGTCTAAACCAGGTCTAAACCAGGTCTAAACCAGGTCTAAACTCAGGTCTAAACCAGGACTAAACCAGGTCTAAACCAGGTCTAAACCAGGTCTAACTCAGGTCTAAACCAGGACTAAACCAGGTCTAAACCAGGTCTAAACCAGGTCTAAACCAGGACTAAACCAGGACTAAACCAGGTCTAAACCAGGTCTAAACCAGGACTAAACCAGGACTAAACCAGGACTAAACCAGGACTAAACCAGGACTAAACCAGGTCTAAACCAGGACTAAACCAGGACTAAACCAGGTCTAACCAGGTCTAAACCAGGTCTTAAACCAGGACTAAACCAGGACTAAACCAGGTCTAAACCAGGTCTAAACCAGGACTAAACCAGGTCTAAACCAGGTCTAAACCAGGACTAAACCAGGACTAAACCAGGACTGAACCAGGACTGAGTAAATACTGTGATTTGAAGTTGAAAATCAGATTAGAAAAAGAAAAGGTTGCAGTTTGTTGTTGTTTTGCCTGGAATGTTTCGCAGTGTGGCTTTAAATCTGGTGTATCTCCATGGAGACGAGCGGGTGAAAGGACAAGGCCGAGTTGCGGGTCAGATCTGTGGAGATTTGAGAGCAATTTTCTAAGTCTGTAATTGAATAAGATATGAGTTAGTCCTGGTTTAGTCCTGAGTTAGTCCTGCTTTATTAACCCAGACATAGACCTGGTTTTAGTCCTGAGGTAGATCTGGTTTAGTCTTTTGTTAGACCTGCTTTAGTCCTGTTTTAGTCCTGAGTTAGACCAGGTTTAGTCCAGAATTAGTCCTGGTTTCGTCCTGTTTTAGACCTGTTTAGACCTGCTTTAGTCTTGGTTTAGTCCTGTTTTAGTCCTGGTTTAGTCCTGAGTTAGACCTGCTTTGGTCCTTTGTTAGTCCTGGTTTAGTCCAGGTTTGGTCTTGAGTTAGACCTGGTTTAGTCCCGAGTTACTTCTGCTTTAGTCATGAGTTGGTCCTGGTTTAGTCCTTTGTTAGATCTGGTTTAGTCCAGAGTTAGACTCGCTTTAGTCCTTAATCAATCCTGATTTGGACCTACTTTAGTAGCCCAGAGTTACACCTGGTTTAGTCCTGGTTAAGTCCTAGGTTAGACCTGTTTTAGACCTGCTTTAGTCTTCCTTTAGACCTTTAAAAGTCTGTACCGCGCCCACATTAACAGTATTGAGTTTCAGCACCTCCCTCTCTGTTTCTTCTCAGTTTCTTCTGTTTTTCTGTTTCTTCTCTCTTCTCTTCTTCTGTTCTCGTTTCTTCTGTTTCTTTCTGTTTCTTCTGTTTCTCTCTCAGTTTTTCTCGTTTCTCTGTTCTTCTCTGTTTCTTCTCGTTTCTTCTCAGTTTCTTCTCAGTTTCTTCTCAGTTTCTTCTCAGTTTCTTCTCTGTTTCTTCTCTTTCTTTCTTCTCAGTTTCTTCTCAGTTTCTTCTCAGTTTCTTCTCCGTTTCTTCTCAGTTTCTTTTTTCTTCTCTGTTCTCTTCTCTCGTTTCTTCTTCTCAGTTTCTTCTCAGTTTCTTCTCAGTTTCTTCTTCTGTTTCTTTCTTCTCTCAGTTTCTTCTCTGTTTTTCTGTTTCTTTCTCTGTTTCTTCTCAGTTTCTTTTCTTCTCAGTTTCTTCTCTGTTTCTTCTCTGTTTCTTCTCAGTTTCTTCTCTGTTTCTTTCTTCTCGTTTCTTCTCAGTTTCTTCTCTCGTTTCTTCTCTGTTTCTTTCTTCTCCGTTTCTTCGTTTCTTCTGTTTTCTTCTCAGTTTCTTCTCAGTTTTTCTCTCTGTTTCTTCTTCTCAGTTTCTTCTCTGTTTCTTCTCTGTTTCTTCTCTGTTTCTTCTCCGTTTCTTCTCAGTTTCTTCTCTGTTTCTTCTCTGTTTCTTCTCCGTTTCTTCTCTGTCTTCTTTTCTCCGTTTCTTTCTTCTTCTCAGTTTCTTCTCTTCTTCTCAGTTTCTTCTCAGTTTCTTCTTCTGTTTCTTCTCCTGTTTCTTCTCGGTTTCTTCTCAGTTTCTTCTCAGTTTCTTCTCTTCTCTGTTTTTCTCTCTGTTTCTTCTCAGTTTCTTCTCTGTTTCTTCTCCGTTTCTTCTCCGTTTCTTCTCCGTTTCTTCTCAGTTTCTTCTCAGTTTCTTCTCAGTTTCTTCTCAGTTTCTTCTCAGTTTCTTCTCAGTTTCTTCTCGTTTCTTCTCAGTTTCTTCTCTCGTTTCTTTCGTTTCTTCTCTGTTTCTTCTCAGTTTCTTCTCTGTTTCTTCTCTCAGTTTCTTCTCGTTTCTTCTCTCGTTTCTTTCTTCTCGTTTCTTCTCACGTTTCTTCTCTCGTTTCTTCTCGTTTCTTCTCCGTTTCTTCTTCTCAGTTTCTTCTCTGTTTCTTCTCTGTTTCTTCTCTGTTTCTTCTCTTCTTCTCAGTTTCTTCTCGGTTTCTTCTCAGTTTCTTCTCAGTTTCTTCTCAGTTTCTTCTCAGTTTCTTCTCAGTTTCTTCTCAGTTCTCTGTTTCTTCTCAGTTTCTTCTCAGTTTCTTCTCTGTTTCTTCTCTGTTTCTTCTCTGTTTCTTCTCCGTTTCTTCTCGGTTTCTTCTCAGTTTCTTCTCTGTTTCTTCTCAGTTTCTTCTCGTTTCTTCTCTGTTTCTTCTCCGTTTTTCTCCGTTTCGTTTCTTCTGTTTCTTCTCAGTTTCTTCTGTTCTTTCTTCTCTGTTTCTTCTCTTCTTCTCAGTTTCTTCTCAGTTTCTTCTCTGTTTCTTCTCAGTTTCTTCTCAGTTTCTTCTCTTTCTTCTCAGTTTCTTCTCTCTGTTTCTTTCTTCTCTGTTTCTTCTTCCGTTTCTTCTCAGTTTCTTCTCAGTTTCTTTCAGTTTCTTCTCTTCTCTCTGTTCTCTTTCTTCTCTGTTTCTTTCTTCTCATTTCTTCTCAGTTTCTTCTCTTCTCTCGTTTCTTCTCAGTTTCTTCTCTGTTTCTTCTCTGCGTTTCTTCTCAGTTTCTTCTCAGTTTCTTCTCTGTTTCTTCTGTTTCTTCTCTGTTTCTTCTCAGTTTCTTCTCAGTTTCTTCTCAGTTTCTTCTCTGTTTCTTCTCAGTTTCTTCTCTGTTTTCTCTTCTCTGTTTCTTCTCAGTTTCTTCTCAGTTTCTTCTCAGTTTCTTCTCAGTTTCTTCTCAGTTCTTTCTGTTTCTTCTCCGTTTCTTCTCAGTTTCTTCTCAGTTTCTTCTCTGTTTCTTCTCTGTTTCTTCTCAGTTTCTTCTCTGTTTCTTCTCTGTTTCTTCTCTGTTTCTTCTCTTTTCTCTGTTTTCTTCTCAGTTTCTTCTCCGTTTCTTCTCCGTTTCTTCTCTGTTTCTTCTCTGTTTCTTCTCAGTTTCTTCTCTGTTTCTTCTCTTTCTTCTCTGTTTCTTCTCAGTTTCTTCTCTGTTTCTTCTCAGTTTCTTCTCAGTTTCTTCTCTCAGTTTTCTTCTCTGTTTCTTTCTTCTCTGTTTCTTTCTGTTTCTTCTGTTTCTTCTCAGTTTCTTCTCAGTTTCTTTCTCTGTTTCTCAGTTTCTTCTCAGTTTCTTCTCAGTTTTTTCTCAGTTTCTTTCTTCTTTCTTCTCAGTTCTTCTCAGTTTCTTCTCAGTTTTTCTTCTCAGTTTCTTCTCAGTTTCTTCTCAGTTTCTTTCTTCTCAGTTTCTTCTCTGTTTCTTCTCAGTTTCTTCTCAGTTTCTTCTCCGTTTCTTCTCTCGTTTCTTTCTCTCTTTCCTTCTCAGTTTCTTTCTTCTCAGTTTTCTTCTCAGTTTCTTCTCAGTTTCTTCTCAGTTTCTTCTCTTTCTTCTCTGTTTCTTCTCAGTTTCTTCTCTTTCTTCTCAGTTTCTTCTCTGTTTCTTCTCTCGTTTCTTCTCAGTTTCTTCTCCGTTTCTTCTCCGTTTCTTCTCAGTTTCTTCTCTGTTTCTTCTCAGTTTCTTCTCTGTTTCTTCTCTGTTTCTTCTCAGTTTCTTCTCTGTTTCTTCTGTTTCTTTCTCTG
>NW_026570994.1:17254085-17291585 GCF_026225935.1 Boleophthalmus pectinirostris
TTAGATCTGGTTTAGTCCTGGTTTCCTGGTTTAGTCCTGGTTCAGTCCTGGTTTAGTCCTGGTTTAGATCTGGTTTAGTCCTGTTTTAGTCCTGGTTTAGACCTGGTTCACTCTTGGTTTAGTCCTGGTTTAGATCTGGGTTTAGTCCTGGTTTCCTGGTTTAGTCCTGGTTTAAACCTGGTTTAGTCCTGGTTTAACTCTTGGTTTTAGTCCTGGTTTACCTGGTTAGTCCTGGTTTAAACCTGGTTTAGTCCTGGTTTAAACCTGGTTTAGTCCTGGTTTAAACCTGGTTTAGTCCTGGTTTAAACCTGGTTTAGTCCTGGTTTTAGTCCTGGTTTAGACCTGGTTTAGTCCGTATACGGCGCAAAACTCCGGCATCTCAGTTTAACTCAGGGAAACATTTTTTTTTTTCCATTTTCCCATTTCTCATTCAAACACAAAACCAAAAACTAAAAAAATCATCATCATCCATTTTTTCAGTTCGATTTTGGACACAAACAATGAACAAAATCACACTTTTATTCTGAAAAACAAACGAGCGAACGATACGCGGCTCGTGCTTTTCCGTCTCTGTTTAATCTGCTCTGGGAGATTCAACTCCAAACATGGATCTTGGGAGTAATTCTTCGCGTGCGCTTCTCCAAACACACGGCCCTTTCACATCTGCACTAATCCCGTCTGTGTGGAAATGGACGCATGTATGTAGCTCCGTTTTCCCGCGTGTTATAATGGGATCCCGAGTGAAGCCTGAGCGCACACAGTAATTATGTATATTTTGCTTATAACAGCGCGAGTCTTTCTACGTGTGTTTGTGATGAGTTTGTGATGTCGCCGCAGCGTTTCATTATCACACGACGCCCGGAAAATACTGTTCCCGCTGGATTACGGGTAATTGATTTGGGTTTTTTTTTTTTTGGACGAGTGAAAATGAAAAAGAAGGTGTTTACATTGAGGATACAGTGTGAGACTTTCAAAATAAAACAGCTATTTTTAGTTGTTTTTATTAGTTTTTGGTTTTGTGTTGAACTTTTGCGCCGCATATGGACTAAACTAGGTCTAAACCACTTCTAAACCAGGACTGAACTAGGACTAAACCAGGACTAAACCAGGACTAAAACAAGGACTTAAACAAGGACTAAAACAAGGACTAAAACAAGACTAAAACAGGACTAAACCAGGACTAAACCAGGACTAAAACAAGGACTTAAACAAGGACTAAAACAAGGACTAAAACAAGACTAAAACAAGACTAAAACAGGACTAAACCAGGACTAAACCAGGTCTAAACCAGGTCTAAAAAACTAAAAGGACTTAAACAGGACTAAAACAAGGACTAAAAACAAGACTAAAAACACCAGGACTAAACCAGGACTAAACCAGGTCTAAACCAGGTCTAAACCAGGACTAAACCAGGACTAAAACAGGTCTAAACAAGGACTAAACCAGGTCTGAACCAGGACTAAAACAGGTCTGAACCAGGACTAAAACAGGACAAAACCAGATCTAAACCAGGACTAAACCAGGACTTAAACAGGTCTAAACCAGGACTAAACCAGGACAAAACCAGATCTAAACCAGGACTAAACCAGGACTTAAACAGGACTAAACCAGGTCTGAACCAGGACTAAAACAGGACAAAACCAGACTAAACCAGGACTAAACCAGGACTAAACCAGGACAAAACCAGACTAAACCAGGACTAAACAGGTCTGAAACCAGGACTAAACCAGGACTGAACCAGGACTAAAACAGGTCTAAACCAGGACTAAACCAGGACAAAACCAGATCTAAACCAGGACTAAACCAGGACTTAAACAGGTCTAAACCAGGACTAAACCAGGATTAAACCAGGTCTGAACCAGGACTAAAACAGGACAAAACCAGATCTAAACCAGGACTAAACCAGATCTAAACCAGGACTAAACCAGGACTTAAACAGGTCTAAACCAAGTCTGAACGAGGACTGAACCCAGGACTGAAACAAAACTAAACGGAGACTGAACCAGGACTGAACCAGGACAAAACAAGAGCTAAACCAGGACTAAACCAGGTCTAAAAAGGACTAAACCAGGACTAAACCAGGACTAAACCAGGACTGCAGGACCTGTTCTCATATGTAGATGACACAATATTAAGTGTCCATTAAACCACACATTATTCTATTTATTTTTTAACTTGTATTTCAAACATATCATCATCTGTACTGGAACAACAAACCATAAAACATATAAACTGCAAATGTAAATAGTCTTTCTTTTCAGTGGGTCTTGTGTTCTGACCTTCACAGCCTCCTGATCGTCTTCGTGTTTTCTTTTATAATTACAATAATACATGTAAAGCTTGACGACGAGATAAATCACAAAACGCCTTTCGCTTCCACAAAACATCGATTTTTTCCATTGACCTGCTTCTAAACTCATTCAAAATATAGACATTTAATTGAATTCATGCCGTACAAACCTCATTATCAACTGTTGTAATCAGAAATACAGAGAAGCGCCAACTTTAATCCGCCTCAGGTCCAAAAAAACCTCTTTAATTACAGTAATAAACAGATAAACCAATTAATGCAACGTGAAATAAAGTGTAGTAGATTATAAATGTGATCTGCCTTTAGGTCTAAAACAGCATTAAACAAAAAAAACAACTTTCTCTTTTCTAAACTAACACAATAAACAGAGACGTCTGCTTCAATAAAATCATAAAATAATTAGGACTTTATATCGACTTATTCTTCAGTATATGAAAGATGAATCTGTGTTTCATTTGTTTGTTTGTTTTTCAAAATAAAACCACAAATAAGAAAATGAAAAAACAACGATTTCTCCAAAACCAAAATGAAAAAACGGATAATGAGTGTTTTTTTTGTTTTTGTTTTTTTTTGTGTCGCATAAGGATTGAACCAGGACTAAACCAGGACTAAACCAGGACTAAAACAGAACTAAACCTGGACTAAAACAGAACTAAAACCAGGACTAAACCAGGACTAAACCAGGAACAGGACTAAACCAGGACTAAAAACAGGAACTAAAACAGGACTAAACCAGGACTAAACCAGGACTAAACCAGGACTAAACCAGGACTAAACAGGACTAAACCAGGACTAAACAGGAAACTAAACCAGGACTAAAAACCAGGACTAAACCAGGACTAAACCAGGACTAAACCAGGACTAAAACAGGAAACCAGGACTAAACCAGGACTAAAACAGGACTAAAACCAGAACTAAACCAGGACTAAACCTGGACTAAACCAAGACTAAACAGGACTAAACCAGGGACTAAAACCAGAACTAAACCAGGACTAAAAACCAGGAACTAAAACCAGGACTAAACCAGGACTAAACAGGACTAAACCAGGGACTAAAACAGGAACCAGGACTAACAGGACTAAACCAGGACTAAACCAGGAACTAAACCAGGAACTAAACCAGGACTAAACCAGGAACTAAACCAAACTAAAACAGGACTAAACCAGGACTAAAACCAGAACTAAACCAGGACAGAAGTCCTGGTCCAGGTCCAGTCTAAACAGTTCCTCCGGTCCAACCAGAATTGAAGGTCCAGTCCAGTGGTCCAGTCCTGGTCCAGTCCTGGTCCTGGTCCAGTCCAGTCCTGGTCCAGTCCCGGTCCAGTCCTGGTCCAGTCCTGGTCCAGTCCCGGTCCAGTCCTGGTCCAGTCCTGGTTCAGTTTTTATCCATTTTTCCCCCCCATTAGTCATTTAAACAAAATTGAAAAATGAAAAAACGAATCATTATCTGTGAATTTCATTTTGTTTTTGGAGACAAATAATGAAGAAAATCGTTGTCTTTTCATTTTCTTATTTTTGGTTTTATTTTGAAAAACGACTGAACCAATGACACACGTTTTGACGGCTCCTCCACCTGAAAAGTTCCGGCGTTGAGTGCAGCTTTCAGAGCAGAACCAGACTGTGATTGTCCCACATTATCCTCCGCGTGGTTTGCTTTGTTGGACGGTAAATTAGAGTCCGGCCTCCTCGCCTCCCGAATCCTCCTCTGGACTGAAGCGTGTTATGATTCATACGTATAATCTGTTCAAATTGGCCGCGCACACCCCAGATGTTCCACCGGGGGCAGCGTAATTTGCAGCCTGAAAGGACGACATTATCATATGGAAAAGCGAAACGACAATGGAAACAAAAAGCGCCGTCGTATTTAACATAAAACGAATTCATCAGGGTCGAGTTTAAACGGGTAGAAGAGCGAAAACAACAAGACCAGGTCCAAAACAAAATGCAAAGACGAACAGATCAGGTCATTTTAAAAAGGTTTATAAATAAATGTTGATCTGTACTGGAGTAAGAAATACAGAATACTGAAATACAGAGAAAAAAACTAAACAAAAAACAAAAAAACAGGGTGTTTACATATTAATACTTTGCTGTAGTGTCGTAGCACTCGAGTCCAGTCTGGGTCTTGAGACTGTCTTGGTCTCGTCTCGAACTCGAGCGCATTTGGACTCGGTCTTGTCTCGGTTTTGAAGGAGCTTGGTCTCGGTCTTGTCTCGGTCTTGTCTCGGTCTTGTCTCGGTCTTGTCTCGGTCTTGTCTCGGTCTGGAGCGAATTTGGTCTCGGTCTTGTCTCGGTCTTATCTTGGTCTTGTCTTGGTCTTGTCTCGGTCTTGTCTCGGTCTTATCTTGGTCTTGATAGCTCTTGGTCTCGGCCTTGATGGCACTTTTGTCTCAGTCTTTTCTCGGTCTTGTCTCGGTTTTGTCTCAGTCTTTTCTCGGTCTTGTCTCGGTCTTATCTTGGTCTTGTCTCGGTCTTGTCTTGGTCTTGTCTTGGTCTTGTCTCGGTCTTGTCTCGGTCTTATCTTGGTCTTTTCTCGGTCTTCTCTTGGTCTTGTCTCGGTCTTGTCTTGATCTTGTCTTGGTCTTGGTCTTGTCTCGGTCTTGTCTCGGTCTTGTCTCGGTCTTGTCTCGGTCTTGTCTCGGTCTTGTCTCGGTCTTGTCTCGGTCTCGGTCTTGTCTCGGTCTTGTCTCGGTCTTGTCTCGGTCTTATCTCGGTCGTCTCGTCTTCCTTTCTCGGTCTTGTCTCGGTCTTTTCTCGGTCTTGTCTCGGTCTTGTCTCGGTCTTATCTCGGTCTTGTCTCTGTCTTTTCTCGGTCTTGTCTCGGTTTTGTCTCAGTCTTTTCTCGGTCTTGTCTCGGTCTTGTCTCGGTCTTGTCTCGGTCTTGTCTCGGTCTTGTCTTGGTCTTGTCTTGGTCTTGTCTCGGTCTTGTCTCGGTCTTATCTTGTTTCGGTCTTTCTCGGTCTCGGTCTTGTCTCGGTCTTGTCTCGGTCTTGTCTCGGTCTTGTCTCGGTCTTCATGGCGCTTGGTCTCGGTCTTGTCTCGGTCTTGTCTCGGTCTTGTCTCGGTCTTATCTCGGTCGGTCTTGTCTCGGTCTTGTCTCGGTCTTGTCTCGGTCTTGTCTCGGTCTTGTCTCGGTCTTGTCTCGGTCTTGTCTCGGTCTTGTCTCGGTCTTGTCTCGGTCTTGTCTCTCGGTCTTGTCTCGGTCTTGTCTCGGTCTTGTCTCGGTCTTGTCTCGGTCTTGTCTCGGTCTTGTCTCGGTCTTTTCTCGGTCTTGTCTCGGTCTCTCGGTCTTGTCTCGGTCTTGTCTCGGTCTTGTCTCGGTCTTGTCTCGGTCTTGTCTCGGTCTTATCTCGGTCTTGTCTCGGTCTCGGTCTTGTCTCGGTCTTGTCTCGGTCTCGGTCTTGTCTCGGTCTTATGTCTCGGTCTTATCTCGGTCTTGTCTCGGTCTTGTCTCGGTCTTATCTCGGTCTTGTCTCGGTCTTGTCTCGGTCTTGTCTCGGTCTTATCTCGGTCTTGTCTCGGTCTTGTCTCGGTCTTGTCTCGGTCTTGTCTCGGTCTTATCTCGGTCTCGGTCTTGTCTCGGTCTTGTCTCGGTCTTGTCTCGGTCTTGTCTCGGTCTTGTCTCGTCTTGTCTCGGTCTTGTCTCGGTCTCGGTCTTGTCTCGGTCTTGTCTCGGTCTTATCTCGGTCTTGTCTCGTCTTGTTCGGTCTTGTCTCGGTCTTGTCTCGGTCTTGTCTCGGTCTTGTCTCGGTCTTGTCTCGGTCTTGTCTCGGTCTTGTCTCGGTCTTGTCTCGGTCTTGTCTCGGTCTTGTCTCGGTCTTCGGTCTCGGTCTTCTTGTCTTATCTCGGTCTTGTCTCGGTCTTATCTCGGTCTTATCTCGGTCTTATCTCGGTCTTATCTCGGTCTCGGTCTTGTCTCGGTCTTGTCTCGGTCTTGTCTCGGTCTTGTCTCGGTCTTGTCTCGGTCTTATCTCGGTCTTGTCTCGGTCTTGTCTCGGTCTTGTCTCGGTCTTGTCTCGGTCTTGTCTCGGTCTTGTCTCGGTCTTGTCTCGGTCTCTCGGTCTTATCTCGGTCTTGTCTCGGTCTTGTCTCGGTCTTGGTCTCGTCTTGTCTCGGTCTCTCGGTCTCGGTCTTGTCTCGGTCTTGTCTCGGTCTCGGTCTTGTCTCGGTCTTGTCTCGGTCTTGTCTCGGTTCTCGGTCTTGTCTCTCGGTCTTGTCTCGGTCTTGTCTCGGTCTTATCTCGGTCTTGTCTCGGTCTTTGTCTCGGTCTTGATCTCGGTCTCTCGGTCTTTGTCTGTCTCGGTCTTGTCTCGGTCTTGTCTGTCTCGGTCTTGTCTCGGTCTTATCTCGGTCTTGTCTCGGTCTTCGTCTTGTCTCGGTCTTGTCTTATCTCGGTCTTATCTCGGTCTTGTCTCGGTCTTGTCTCGGTCTTATCTCGGTCTTGTCTCGGTCTTGTCTCGGTCTTGTCTCGGTCTTGTCTCGGTCTTGTCTCGTCTTGTCTCGGTCTCGGTCTTATCTCGGTCTTGTCTCGGTCTTCGGTCTCTCGGTCTCTCGGTCTTGTCTCGGTCTTGTCTCGGTCTTGTCTCGGTCTCTGTCTTCGGTCTCGGTCTTATCTCGGTCTTGTCTCGTCTCGTCTTGTCTCGGTCTTGTCTCGGTCTTGTCTCGGTCTTATCTCGGTCTTGTCTCGGTCTTATCTCGGTCTTGTCTCGGTCTTTGTCTCGGTCTCTGTCTCGGTCTTGTCTCGGTCTTGTCTCGGTCTTGTCTCGGTCCTTGTCTCGGTCTTGTTGTCTCGGTCTTGTCTCGGTCTTATCTCGGTCTTGTCTCGGTCTTGTCTCGGTCTTGTCTCGGTCTTAGTCTTGTCTCGGTCTTGTCTCGGTCTTATCTCTTATCTCGGTCTTGTCTCGGTCTTGTCTCGGTCTTGTCTCGGTCTTATCTCGGTCTCGGTCTGTCTCGGTCTTGTCTCGGTCTTGTCTCGGTCTTGTCTCGGTCTTGTCTCGGTCTCTTATCTCGGTCTTGTCTCGGTCCTTCGGTCTTATCTCGGTCTTATCTCGGTCTTGTCTCGGTCTTGTCTCGTCTTGTCTCGGTCTTATCTCGGTCTTGTCTCGGTCTTGTCTCGGTCTTGTCTCGGTCTTGTCTCGTCTTATCTCGGTCTTGTCTCGGTCTTGTCTCGGTCTTGTCTCGTCTGTCTCGGTCTTGTCTTATCGGGTCTTATCTCGGTCTTGTCTCGGTCTTGTCTCGGTCTTATCTCGGTCTTGTCTCGGGTCTTGTCTCGGTCTTGTCTCGGTCTTATCTCGGTCTCTCGTCTTCGTGTCTCGGTCTTGTCTCGGTCTTATCTCGGTCTTCTCGGTCTTCGGTCTTGTCTCGGTCTTGTCTCGGTCTTGTCTCGGTCTCGGTCTTGTCTCGGTCGGTTTGTCTCGGTCTTGTCTCGGTCTTGTCTCGGTCTTTGTCTCGGTCTTATCTCGGTCTTCGGTCTTGTCTCGGTCTTGTCTCGGTCTTGTCTCGGTCTTATCTCGGTCTTATCTCGGTCTTATCTCGGTCTTGTCTCGGTCTTGTCTCGGTCTTATCTCGGTCTTATCTCGGTCTTATCTCGGTCTCGGTCTTGTCTCGGTCTTGTCTCGGTCTTGTCTCGGTCTTGTCTCGGTCTTATCTCGGTCTTATCTCGGTCTTGTCTCGGTCTATCTCGGTCTTGTCTCGGTCTTGTCTTGTCTCGGTCTTTGTCTCGGTCTCGTCTGTCTCGGTCTCGGTCTCTCGGTCTTGTCTCGGTCTTGTCTCGGTCTTATCTCGGTCTTTCTCGGTCTCTCGGTCTTGTTTCGGTCTTGTCTCGGTCTTATCTCGGTCTTGTCTCGGTCTTGTCTCGGTCTAACTACATCATCTGTTTTTGTTTGGACTCAAATATTTAAATTACGTCTTTATTCTGATCCTGAACCTGATCTTCATTTGTTTTCGTCTTTTCTCGAGCCGTTTGTTCTGCAGACGTCAAGTATTTACATTATTATCCTTCTCCCTCGTATTTTCACATTAGAAAGGATCTTTTAAGACTAATGAATCTAATCTTCCACACACTTTCTCGTTGTTCTGGCCTCATTCGTCCTCCTCTGCTCGTCCCACACGTTTGGATTTAAGTGACAAGTTTCAAATCCGATTCTCCCACGTCGTTTTATTAGATTATTATTATTTTAAAGCTTCAGCGGATCCTCCTCCGTAATCCGCTCCACGTTTTACTCCACTGGGTTTGTTTGAATCTGTCTCAAACCAGGACTAAACCAGGACTAAACCAGGACTAAACCAGGACTAAAACCAGGACTAAACCAGGACTAAACCAGGACTAAACCAGGACTAAACCAGGACTAAAACAGGACTAAACCAGGACTAAAACCAGGACTAAACCAGCACTAAACCAGGACTAAACCAGGACTAAACCAGGACTAAAACAGGACTAAAACAGGTCTAAACCAGGACTAAAACCAGGACTAAAACCAGGACTAAACCAGGACTAAAACTAGGACTAAACCAGGACTAAAACTGGGACTAAAACTGGGACTAAATCAGGACTAAAACCAGGACTAAAACCAGGACTTAACCAGGACTAAACCAGGACTAAACCAGGACTAAAACAGGTCTAAACCAGGACTAAAACCAGGACTAAAACCAGGACTAAACCAGGACTAAAACTAGGACTAAACCAGGACTAAAACTGGGACTAAAACTGGGACTAAATCAGGACTAAAACCAGGACTTAACCAGGACTAAACCAGGACTAAACCAGGACTAAAACCAGGACTAAACCAGGACTAAACCAGGACTAAACCAGGACTCAATCAAGATTAAACTAGAACTAAACCTGGATTGACTCTGGACTAAACCAGGACTGGCCCTGGACTAATCCTGGACTAAATAGGACAAAACAAAACCAGGACTAAAACCAGCACTAAAATCAGGACTAAAACTAGGACTAAAATCTGGACTAAATCAAAACTAAAATCTGGACTAAACCAGGACTAAACCAGGACTAAATCAAAACTAAAATCTGGACTAAACCAGGACTAAAATCAAGATTAAAACCAGGTCGAAACCAGGACTAAATCAAAACTAAAATCTGGACTAAACCAGGACTAAACCAGGACTAAATCAAAACTAAAATCTGGACTAAACCAGGACTACATCAAAACTAAAATCTGGACTAAACCAGGACTAAACCAGGACTAAAACTGGGATTAAATCAGGACTAAATCTGGACTAAAACCAGCACTAAAACTAGGACTAAACCAGGACTAAATCAAAACTAAAATCTGGACTAAACCAGGACTAAATCAAAACTAAAATCTGGACTAAACCAGGACTAAATCAAAACTAAAATCTGGACTAAACCAGGACTAAACCAGGACTAAAACTGGGACTAAATCAGGACTAAATCAGGACTAAAACCAGCACTAAAACTAGGACTAAACCAGGACTAAATCAAAACTAAAATCTGGACTAAACCAGGACTAAATCAAAACTAAAATCTGGACTAAACCAGGACTAAATCAAAACTAAAATCTGGACTAAACCAGGACTAAACCAGCACTAAAATCTGGACTAAACCAGGATTTAACCAGGATTTAACCAGGACTAAACCAGGCCACTCTCCCCTGAAACAGATCAGAAAATTGTCTAATATAAACTCTTTAAAAATAGAAAAAAAACTACACGTTAAATAGTTTGTAAAATATAAAAATAAAAGTGAAATAAAACATCTGTCTTACGCACTTTAAAAACAACTTTATTCTCAAATCTCCGGCGGCGGTGAGTGTCTTTTGTGAAAGCGTCTTGTCCGTCCATCACGGCGCGGGACGGGGGGAGCGCGGCCGTGCATACCTGCGCCTCATCTCGCCCGCCGCACCTGCCACCGACGCTGAGCGATCGCCACGGCAACCACGGATCTGCGCGGCGGCGGGAGACGGATGGAGTCGGGAGCGGTGATCGGTGACAGAGCCGCGGGGACAAGAGCCGCGGGGACGCAGCGCAGCGGGAGAAACTAACACAAAAAACACAAAAAAACACACAAAAACCACACAAAAGACCGAAGGGACACGGAGAGAAAACTGCTGCACGTCTCAGGTCTCGGTAAATTATTCCTGTTCTGGTTTAGTCCGGGTTTAGTCCAAGTTCAGTCCTAATTTAGTGGGTTTAGTTCTGGTTTTGTCCTGGTTTAGTCCAAGGTCAGTTCAGGTTTAGTTCTAGTTTAATCCTGATTTAGTCCTGGTTTAGTTTTGGTTTAGTCCTGTTTTTAGTCCTGGTTTTGTCCTATTTAGTCCAGGGTTAGTCCTGGTTTAGTCTGGTTTTAGTCCTGGTTTTAGTCCTGGTTTTAGTCCTGGTTAAGTCCTGGTTTAGTCTTGGTTTAGTATTGGTTTAGTCCTGGTTTTAGTCCTGGTTTTAGTCCTGGTTTAGTCCTGGTTTAGTCCTGGTTTAGTCCTGGTTTAGTCCTGGTTTAGTCCTGGTTTAGTCCTGGTTTAGTCCTGGTTTCGATCTGGTTTTTAGTCCTGGTTTAGTCCTGGTTTTAGTCCTGGTTTAATCCTGGTTTAGTCCTGGTTTTAGTCCTGTTTTAGTCTGGTTTAGTCCTGGTTTAGTCTTGCTTTAGTCCAGGGTTTAGTCCTGGTTTTAGTCCTGGTTTTATTTAGTCCTGGTTTTTAGTCCTGGTTTAGTCTCCTGGTTTTAGTCCTGGTTTAGTCCTGGTTTTAGTCCTGGTTTTAGTTTAGTCCTGGTTTTAGTCCTGGTTTAAGTCCTGGTTTTGATCTGGTTTTAGTCCTGGTTTTAGACCTGGTTTAGTCCTGGTTTAGTCCTGGTTTAATCCTGGTTTCGATCTGGTTTTAGTCCTGGTTTCGATCTGGTTTCGACTCAAACCTCACAAAGACAAAATGACAAATTAATCTTCGCTCACTTTTTTCCTTCTGTGTAAATCTGAAAAGTTTCAGTTTGAATCTGCGCTTGTCTTTTTTTTTTTTTTTTTTTGCTTCGAACCGCGTCACATTTGCACGTCTCAAACTTTAAATCAGACGCGTCTCCTGCCGTCGGTGGGAATGAGACGAGCACTAATTTGGTTTTGTGTCTCTTGTCCGACTACAACAGGTTTGTGTTGATCTCCCGAGTCACTTGATTTGGGACTGTTTTTTTGGGGGGATTTCGCGGTTTCGCTTTTCTCTTTTCTCTTTCTCTTTCTTTAACTTGTCACGGCGAGTCTCGATCGGGTTTAGTAATGATCCCTACGCTTCGCGCCGCCGGGACGGTTCAAAGACGGAGGTGATAAAAGACCAAGACGTGTCAAATTATTTCAGATTTTTTAAAGTTGTTTTTTTTGACGTGGTTTTTTTGGAGTCTGTTGGTGCGAACGTTTCAGACGTTATTTTAGTACTAAAGAGTAAAACTATATCAAGACTGTAGCCGGACTAAACCAGGACTAAACCAGGACTAAACCAGGACAAAACCAGAACTAAACCAGGACTAAACCAGAACTAAACCAGGACTAAACCAGGACAAAACCAGAACTAAACCAGGACTAAACCAGGACTAAACCAGGACTAAACCAGGTCTAAATCAGGACTAAACCTGGACTAAACCAGGACTAAAACCAGGACTAAAACCAGGACTAAACCAGATCGAAACCAGGACTAAACCAGGACCAAACAAGAACTAAACTAAGAAATAAACCAGGATCGAACCAGCTCTAAGACACGACTAAACCAAGACTAAACCAGAACTAAACCAGGATTAAACCAGATCTAAGCCAGGACTAAACCAGGACTAAACCAGGATCAAACCTGATCTAAGGCAGGACCAATTTAGGACTAAACCAGGACTAAACTAAGAAATAAACCAGGATCGAACCAGCTGTAAGCCAGGACTAAACCAGGACTAAACCAGGACTAAACCAGGACTAAACCAGGACTAAACCAGGACTAAACCAGGACTGAACCTGGATCAAACCAGGACTAAACCAAAACTAAACCAGGATCAAACCTGATCTAAGGCATTACCAATTTAGGACTAAACCAGGACTAAGCCAGGATCAAACTAGGCCTAAACCAGAACTAAACTTGGACTAAGCCTGGACTAAACTAAGACGAAACCAGGACTAAATCAAATCTAAACCAGGATCAGACCAGAACTAAACCAGGACTTAACCTGTATCAAACTAGCACTAAACTAGAACTAAACCAGGACCAAACCTGGATCAAACCAGGACTAAATCAGGACTAAACCAGAACTAAACCAGAATCAGACCAGGTCTAAGGCAGAACAAAACCAGAACAAAAACCAAGACTAAACCAGGACCAAACCAGGACTAAACTGAACTAAACCAGGACTAAACCAGAACTAAATCAGGACTAAACCAAAACTAAACCAGAACTGAACCAGGACTAAACTAAAATTAAACCAGGACTAAACCAGAACTAAACTAATACTAAACCAGGACCAAACATGGACCAAACCAGGACTAAACCAGGACTAAACTAATACTAAACCAGGACTAAACATGGACCAAACCCGGACTAAACCAGAACTAAACCAGGACTAAACCAGGACTAAACTAATACTAAACCAGGACCAAACATGGACCAAACCAGGACTAAATCAGGACTAAACATGGACCAAACCAGGACTAAACCAGGACTAAACATGGACCAAACCAGGACTAAACCAGGACCAAACATGGACCAAACCAGGACTAAACCAGGACCAAACATGGACCAAACCAGGACTAAACCAGGACTAAACATGGACCAAACCAGGACTAAACATGGACCAAACCAGGACTAAATCAGGACCAAACTAAAACTAAACCAGGACTAAACCAGAACTAAACCAGGACTAAACTAATACTAAACCAGGACCAAACATGGACCAAATCAGGACTAAACCAGGACTAAATCAGGACCAAACTCAAACTAAATCAGGCCTAACCCAGAACTAACCCTGGACTGAATAGGACTAAACCAGGTCTAAACCAGGTCTAAACCAGTTTTCCATGTCCTTTTGATTCCTGAAGCTGTTGTTTTAATCCTCGTCTTTTTTTTTTTTTTTTTTCGTGTCATAAAAACCCCTCGTCTCTTTTGTAAATCTTATTCCTGATTCCCCGAGACGTGTTTTGTATCGTTTCTCGTGATTGACGGCTCGTGGCGGAGGCTGACATTCGGAGCTTTTGTCTCGTCACCGCGGCGATCGGCAGTGTCGTGTTGCCATGGAGACGCGTAGTACAGAAGGGACAACAACACGAGGCTTTTGTTTTTCGAGATGTTTGAATGTGGGTTTTGAAACTCTGTGTTTGACTCGAGTGGACGTGGTTTTGATTTGTTCTTTTTAACTGGTGAAATTTTTGTTCAGTTTTTGTTTTAAAAGGCGGATTTTTACCGTTTTTAAAAATGATAAAAACACAACGAGTTTATTTTAACGATGAAGTTACGAAAAGTAAAACTCCTCAGTCTTTTCAGAAAGTTTCAAACGATCATAAAAAATAATAATAAAGACCAAACCTGGACTAAGCCAGAATCAGACCAGAACTAAACCAGGACTAAACCAGAATCAGACCAGAACTGAAACCAGGACTAAACCAGAACTAAACCAGGACTAAACCAGAATCAGACCAGAACTAAACCAGAATCAAACCAGAACTAAACCAGGACTAAACCAGAATCAGACCAGAACTAAACCAGGACTAAACCAGAATCAGACCAGGACTAAACCAGAATCAAACCAGAACTAAACCAGGACTAAACCAGAATCAGACCAGAACTAAACCAGGACTAAACCAGAATCAGACCAGAACTAAACCAGACTAAGACCAGAACTAAACCAGGACTAAACCAGGACTAAACCAGACTAAACCAGGACTAAACCAGGACTAAACCAGGACTAAACCAGGACCAAACCTGGACTAAACCAGGACTAAACCAGGACTAAACCAGAACTAAACCAGGACCAAACCAGGACTAAACCAGGACTAAACAATGACTAAAGCAGGACTAAACCAGGACTATACCTGATCTAAGACAGGACTAAACTAGAACTAAAAACCACTAAACCAGGACTGAACATGGATCAAACGAGAACTAAACCAGGACTAAGCCAAAACAAAACCAGAAGTAAACCAGGACCAAATCAGAACTAAACCAGAGCTGAACCTGGATCAAACCAGGACTGAACCAAAACTAAACCAGGACTTAACCAGATCTAAGCCAGGATCAAACCTGATCTAAGCAGAACTAAACCAGGACCAAAACTAGGATCAAACTAGGACTAAAACCTCTCAACATGGATCAAACGAGGATAAAACCAGAACTAAACCAGGACTAAGACAGGACAAAACCAGAATTAAACCAAAACTAAACCAGAACTGAACTAGGATCAAACCTGGACCAAACCAGAACTAAACCTGGACTGAACTTGGATCAAATCCAGAACAAAATGTAATTAAATTCTTATTTTAAATGCTCTGTACCTGTTTTATTACTGTCTTAAAAACACCCAAAACAAAACTAGTTCATTTTATTTTAATTATGTAGTTGCTAAAAGTAAAAATTAAACTCCTCAGTCTTTTCAGAAAGTCTCAAACAATAATTAAAAATACTTTCATTTTTCAGTCTTGTTCAAAAATGAAGTGAAGTAGAATTGTATAAACACCTGCTCTCAGGTGTATTGAAGTAAAAGTAAAACGTATTCATCTTAAAATGTGGTAAATTAAAGTACATGTACCTAAAATTTATACTTAATACAACATAAAGTGTCATTTGTTTAAGTAAAATACAGAAAAGCTGCTTAAAAATGATCAAAACATGAAGAAAATGTGACTAAACTGACTCATGTTAGTGCCGAGTGCAACAATTTTCCTTAAAAATTGTGTACCGGCCCTTTAAGAAGAGCCCCTCGTGTTTTATTTATATTTATTCTGATACACTAGATTTATTTGTATTGCTTCTATAATTTATAATCTACACGTCAATCACTGCGTCACGAATTCAGACCGAGATGCTTTTTAGTCAGATGCTTGTCCTTTTCAGAATAAAAGCCTCATATTGACATCGTGTTGACATCTTGTTTTGAAAAGCTCTGAGGAAAACCCAAAGGTCAGCAGCAGATCCATAACGCTCTCGTGCCGTCAATCAACGCTAAGTTTATCTCACAACAGGAAGAACCTCGAGAGACAGAACGACCCCCCCCCCCCCCCGGCCACGACACCTTTATTATCCAAAAAATATACGATTCAGCTTCAGCTTCCTGTTCTACGGTGATATTTTGAGGACTGTCAGCCATTTTAAAGGCATTAGGGCTAAACCAGGTCTAAACCAGGTGTAAACCAGGTCTAAACCAGGTGTAAACCAGGACTAAACCAGGTCTAAACTAAGGACTTAACCAGGACTAAACCAGGACTAAACCAAGGACCAAAACGGGTCTAAAGGAGATCTAAACCAAGGCTAAACCAAGGACTAAATCAGGACACAACTAGAGCTAATAAAGCAGGACTAAACCAGGACTAAACCAGGTCTACACCAGGTCTACACCAGGTTTAAACCAGGACTAAACCAAGGCTAAACCAAGACTAAACCAGGTCTAAACCAGGTCTAAATCAAGGCTATACCAAGGACTAAACTAGGACTAATAAAGCAGGACTAAACCAGGACTGAACCAGGATAAAACTAGGACCTCATAACCAGGACTAACCCAGTCCAGGACTAAACCTGGGACCAAATCAGGACTAAACTAGGGCTGATAAAACAGGTCTAAACCAGGTCTAAACCAGGTCTAAACCAGGTGTAAACCAGGACTAAACCAGGTCTAAACTAAGGAATTAACCAGGACTAAACCAGGGCTAAACCAAGGACCAAAACAGGTCTAAAGCAGATCTAAACCAAGGCTAAACCAAGGACTAAATCAGGACAAAACTAGAGCTAATAAAGCAGGACTAAACCAGGACTAAACCAGGTCTACACCAGGTTTAAACCAGGACTAAACCAAGGCTAAACCAAGACTAAACCAGGGACTAAACCAGGTCTGAACCTGGACTAAAGCAAGGACTAAACCAGGTCTAAACCAGGTCTAAACCAAGGCTATACCAAGGACTAAACTAGGACTAATAAAGCAGGACTAAACCAGGACTGAACCAGGATAAAACTAGGACCTCATAACCAGGACTAAACCAGGACTAACCCAGTCCGGGACTAAACCTGGGACCAAATCAGGACTAAACTAGGGCTGATAAAACAGGTCTAAACCAGGTCTAAACCAAGAGCTAAACCAAGAACTAAATCAGGACAAAATCAATCAGGACTAAACCAGAGCTATCAGAGCTGTCAGCCATTTTAAAGATGTAATATTTCGTTTTGAATTGATAATTACTACGGCGACGGGCCCAACTTTTCGTCATTCTGAAATTTCTGGACTTGGATGTTGTCGTAATTGTCACAAACGAAACGCAGTTACCGACACAAATAACGTGAAACAGAAACTAACGCAAAGTTCTAAACTAAAGAGAAATATATTTTTTAATTATAATGTTAAAAAATATTCACATGACAAGTTTTACAGCTGGTTTATCTGATTTTTAAACCACAAAAAGAGGAAGTCGAAGTATCTAACTCAATGTAGCAGAAATAAATAAAGTCTGGTACCACATCTTTAAAGCTGCACTGTGTAACTTTTCAGGTGGGAGTTTGTCACTGGTTTATGTGGATCAGGGTTCGGCAACATGTGGCTTTTTCCTCCTTCTGTTGTGGCTCCTGTGACTTATAACAATAAATAACTTAATACTTAAACTTAATGACGTAATAAATAAGTATTTGGTAATCTTGTAACATTAAAATAAAACGCTTTTAATATTTATTTATTTGTTTTTTTATAAAAGTTATGTTTTCAAACTCATGCCGTCCGTCCATTTTGATTAGCCCAAACTTTGCCAAAGAGTGTAGTGAGTCAAGATGATCGACTGCTCTGAGCGTCTGTGTTTGTAACAATTGAAAAAGCCGCAGTTATTTCTCAAATAAATGACAAATTACACGTCTTGGTTTGCGCATCCCTTGCTATTTTTATTTGGAAGGTTTATTTCTTTTTGGTCACATATATTTTATTTAGATTTTTCCCTATATTGTGGTCTTATGGTCACACAAATAGAGATACAATCATAATCGTAAAATTGACCAGAAGATAATAATAATAAAGGATAAAGTCATAATAATTGCATTCATAACAGCACAAAAAACAAAATATATAAAAATTACATACATTTACATACATACACGGTTTATTTTTAGTCCAAATGTACAAATCTAAATGTAATAAACACCATGAAAATACAAGAAGTGATGTGACTCGGTGCCCTGGACCTGACACGAGCTGTTTCCATGACCCTTGCACTTTTTTTTGTTTGTGTTTTGAGGCAATAAGGATATTTTTTGTTTACTTACAGACTTGATATTTCGCACTTTTGTTGCTAAGGCCATAAATTAACGCTTTTTTAATGTCCAAAAAGTTGTTTATACATGTTTGCGTTGTGTTTTGTGTTTTTCTTTTGTATTTCTGGTCCAAGATTGTGAAATAACAGGTTGTACTGAAAAAACAAGATGTATAACACTTCATTAGAAGGTAAAAGGAGGAGTTTTAAATGCAAAATTAAGAAGAAAAAAATCCAAGAAAAAGCTTTTTTAATGTCCAAAAAGTTGTTTATACATGTTTGCGTTGTATTTTGTATGAAGGAGCGTGAATTTTATTTCCGTTTTCATTTGTATTTCTGGTCCAGGATTGTGAAATAACAGGTTGTACTGAAAAAAAGATGTGCAACTCTTCATTAGAGGAGTTTTAAACGCAAAATTAAGAAAAAAAAAAAAATCCAGACAAGGACCTAGAGACACAGAAAAGCTCCACCGTGAACCTTTTAAATGTCCAGAATTCCTCTCGTGACCATGTTAGATTTCAAGGAACACATTTGCACTGGATTTTCTTTTGTATTTTCCGCTCTTTCTCTCGTTAAAACACATTTAAATCACGATTAATCCGACTACACCGTGTACAAAAATTCATTATATCGGCGTTCAGAACATTAACCACTTAGCGTCGTCTCAAAAGTGGAAAAAAAAAACTCTCCAAATAAATGTTTAGTGTAGATTTATCAGGCCCATAAAGCGTAATATGCAAATGCACTTTTGGTTGTAATATATGGACACGGCCGTACGAGGTTTTTCTGTTTATATTTACATAATTAGTGAAAGTCTATGAACAATTAAAGGACGGGAGCTAATAGAAAGTAAATGAGAAAGCTCCCGAGTGATTTCTGTTTGTCTAAAAGCCAAAAAGATGTCATTTTGAAACTAATGTGTTTTTGCCCCAATTCCCAGTTTAGAAAAGGCGAAGCATTTTCAATTAATTTCCACAATGTTTGGGTAATTAGTTTTGTGTGTTAAAACTGCAAATAAAGCGAGTACAGTTTTGTCGCCGCGGCAACGGATTGAACATCCGCTTTACTTCTCTGTACGTGTCTAAACCAGGTCTAAACCAGGTCTAAACCAGGACTAAACCAAGGACTAAACCAAGGACTAAACCAGGACTAAACCAGGTCTAAATCAGGACTAAACCAGGTCTAAACCAGGACTAAACCAAGGACTAAACCAAGGACTAAACCAGGACTAAACCAGGACTAAACTAGGACTAAACCAGGTCTAAACCAGGACTAAACTAGGACTAAACCAAGGACTAAACCAAGGACTAAACCAGGTCTAAACCAGGACTAAACTAGGACTAAACCAGGTCTAAACCAGGTCTAAACCAAGGACTAAACCAAGGAATAAACCAGGTCTAAACCAGGACTAAACCAGGACTAAACCAGGTCTAAACCAGGACTAAACCAGGACTAAACCAGGACTAAACCAGGACTAAACCAGGTCTTAACCAGGACTAAACCACATCTAAACCAGGTCTAAACCAAGGCTAAAATAAGGACTAAAGCAGGGATTAAATCAGGACCAAATTAGGGCTAAGAAAGCTGGTCTAAACCAGGACTAAACCAGGTTTAAACCAGATCTTAACCTAAAGGACTAAACCAGGACTGAACCAGGTCCAAACCAAGGCTAAACCAAGGACTAAACCATGACTAAACCAAGGACTAAATCGGGACTAAACTAGGGCTAATAAAGTATAAATAAACCAGGACTAAACCAGGTCTAAATCAAGGCTGAACCAAGGACTAAATCAGGACTAAACTTGGACTAAACCAGGAGTAAAGTAGGGCTAGTAAAGCAGGTATAACCAGGACTAAAGCAGGCACAAAACTTGGACTGAACCAGGACTAAACCAGGTCTAAACCAGGACTAAACCAGGACTAAATCAGGACTAAATCAGGTCTTAACCAGGTCTAAACCGGGACTAAACCACAAACTAAACCAAGAAATAAACCAGGACAAAACTAGGACAGAACCAGGTCTAAACCAGGTCTAAACCAGGACTAAATCAGGTCTTAACCAGGTCTAAACCGGGACTAAACCACAAACTAAACCAAGAAATAAACCAGGACAAAACTAGGACAGAACCAGGTCTAAACCAGGTCTAAACCAGGTCTAAACCAGGACTAAATCAGGTCTAAACCAGGACTAAATCAGGTCTTAACCAGGTCTAAACCAAGGACTAAACCACAAACTAAACCAAGAAATAAACCAGGACAAAACTAGGACAGAACCAGGTCTAAATCAGGTCTAAACCAGGTCTAAACCAGGACTAAATCAGGTCTTAACCAGGTCTAAACCAAGGACTAATCCAAGAACTAATCCAAGACAAAATCATGATTAAACTAGGACAAGAACTAGAACTTTTAATTGCCATACAGTTGAACATTGTCGCAATAACACCGCCATGGAGACAAGCACATGAAAAGTTCCAGAGTGGAGCTTTAACGGCCTCGTGTATCTTCCGCCGTACAGAGCTCCGTTTGTACTTGTCGCCGTCTGGGAAAGCGATGACCTTTTAACGTGAACCGAACATTGTAATTAGCTTCACAAAGAATCCACGGTCGCTTAAGAAAAAGAAAATGACGAGAAAAAAAAAGGGTTTGAAGAATAAAAAAAAACGAAAGAAAAAATCAGGAAGTTCGTGTCGATTGGTCCTTCAGAGTCTCCTCAGCGTGTGGCCCATTTCAATACGTCTTTCATCGCAAAGTTTGAACACAAATCCTCAGTTCCTCGTCGTCTTTTGTTCGCCTCCTTTTAGCCTTTTCCACCTATTTCTCGCCGCTCCGGATTCATACATTAGCCATCGGAAAGCTGCCAACTTCAATGCTTTTTGAGGCTTATTTCGAACCGGGGCTTTTTGTTTTTTTTTGCGAGAATCTTGGAAGGAAACCAAACCAGAACTGTTCTCAAGCCCCTATAAGCGATTGAGTGCCACCGGAGCACAGAAGACGGCTCATTCAACGTTCTTTTTCATTATAATTAGGGGGGGAATTACCTGTTTTTACGCCCGTAGCGACGCCACTCATTCAATTCGACGAGAAAGCGGCGCTCTCGTCGGGATTGAGAGTGGCACTTTGAGAACGGGCCAGGATCCTGTCGTCAGATCCCGAGGAATCCGGCGCAAATGAACTCCAGACGGGTTTTATGTGCGGATTTTTTTCTCGTGTTATTAAAAGTGAACTGTGTAATGTGTCGGAGGTGTAGTGGGCTGAACCGGGACTGAACCAGGACTGAACCAGGACTAAAACAGGACTAAAACACGTCTAAACCAGGACTAAAACAGGACTAAAACACGTCTAAACCAGGACTAAAACACGTCTAAACCAGGACTAAAACACGACTAAAACACGTCTAAACCAGGACTAAAACAGGACTAAAACACGTCTAAACCAGGACTAAAACACGACTAAAACACGTCTAAACCAGGACTAAAACAGGACTAAAGCAGGACTGAACTAGGACTAAACCAGGACCTAAAATAGAACTGAACCAGGACTAAAACAGGACTAAAACTGGACTAAAACAGGAATATTACAGGACTAAAACAGGACCTAAACCAGGACCTAAATTAGAACTGAACCAGGACTAAAACAGGACTAAAACAGGAACCTAAAATAGAACTGAACCAGGATTAAAACAGGACCTAAAATAGAACTGAACCAGGACTGAACCAGGACTAAAACAGGACTAAACCAGGACTAAAACAGGACCTAAAATAGAACTGAACCAGGACTGAACCAGGACTAAAACAGGACTAAAACACGTCTAAACCAGGACTAAAACATGACTAAACCTGGACTTAAACAGAACTAAAACAGGACTGAACTAGGACTAAACCAGGACCTAAAATATAACTGAACCACGACTAAAACAGGACTAAAACTGGACTAAAACAGAACTAAACCAGGACCTAAATTAGAACTGAACCAGGACTAAACCAGGACTAAAACAGGACCTAAAATAGAACTGAACCAGGACTGAACCAGGACTAAAACAGGACTAAAACAGGACCTAAAATAGAACTGAACCAGGACTAAACCAGGACTAAACCAGGACTAAAACCAGGACTAAACCAGGACTAAAACAGGACTAAAACAGGACCTAAAACGTGACTGATCCAGGAAGGTGCACTGTGTGACTTTTCGGTTGGGGGTCTGCAGAGGTGTACTAAAACCAGTCCTGGCTTAGTCTTGGTCCAGTTCTGGTTCGGTCCTGGTTCAGACCTGGTTCAGACCTGGTTCCATTACATTTATGACTTCATTACTCAAGAAACCCCGCAGTAGATCTTTAAATCCAAACCCCGGCCCTGCTCCTCGTCGTGTTTATCAGTTTACCTCGTGTCGACGGTTGGTCTTGTTTCTCCGGTTCGACCCCGTGACCCTCGAGTCGCCGCTAACCGTCTCGGGCCCATTATTCTCGCTCTTTCGACTTCCTGTTTATCCGCGGGTCGAGGGTCGGGCTTGTCTCCGCGGCGACGGGAGCTTGAGCGATGAATGGGAGTCGGGTCGGAGGAGATGGATGACTGGGAGGACTGGACTTTGGAACAAATATAATGAGAATACAAGAGTGGCTTGGAATTTAACTTTATTTTTATTATTTACTTTACTACTACTACTACTTTACTTTACTATTTACTTACTACTTACTACTACTTATTTTTTTGCACGTATGAAATAAAAAAAATGAAGAAATCCAAGAATTAACTACACACATTTTGCTTTTGAAATTTAAAAACACACAAACTCTAAACCAGGTCTAAACTAAACCAGAACTGAACCAGGACTTGTTGTCGGGACGAGTCCAGAGATGCGCCCTACTGGAGTTCTCTGTCTCGCTCTCAAGTCCAAGATTAGTCCTGGTTTAGTCCTGGTTTAGTCATGGTACAGTTCTGATTTAGTCTTGGTTTAGACCTTGTTCAGTTCTGGTTTAGACCGGATTTAGACCTGGTTTAGTTTTTATTTAGTCCTGTTTTCATCCTGTTTTTGTCCTGGTTCAGTTCTGGTTTAGTCCTGGTTTAGACCTGTTTTAGTCCTAGTTTAGTCCTCCTGGTTTAGTACAGGTTCAATCCTGATTTAATCCTGGTTTAGTCCTGATTCAGTTCTAGTTCAGTTCTGGTTTAGACCTGGTTTAGTCCCGATTAAGGCCTGTTTTAGTCCTGCTTCAGTCCTGGTTCAATTCTGGTTTAGTCCTGGTTTAGTCCTGTTTAGTCCTGGTTTAGATCTGGTTTAGTCCTGGTTCAGTCCTGGTTAAGTCATCCTGGTTTAGTCCTGGTTTAGACCTGGTTAAGTCGTCCTGGTTTAGTCCTGGTTTAGACCTGTTTTAGTCCTGATTTAGGCCTGGTTTAGACCTAGTTTAGTCCTGTTTAGTCCTGGTTTAGACCTGGTTTAGTCCTGTTTAGTCCTGGTTAAGATCTGGTTTAGTCCTGGTTCAGTCCTGGTTAAGTCGTCCTGGTTTAGTCCTGGTTTAGACCTGGTTTAGTCCTGTTTAGTCCTGGTTTAGACCTGGTTTAGTCCTGTTTAGTCCTGGTTTAGATCTGGTTTAGTCCTGGTTCAGTCCTGGTTAAGTCGTCCTGGTTTAGTCCTGGTTTAGACCTGGTTTAGTCCTGATTTAGGCCTGGTTTAGACCTAGTTTAGTCCTGTTTAGTCCTGGTTTAGACCTGGTTTAGTCCTGTTTAGTCCTGGTTTAGATCTGGTTTAGTCCTGGTTCAGTCCTGGTTAAGTCGTCCTGGTTTAGTCCTGGTTCAGTCCTGGTTAAGTCATCCTGGTTTAGTCCTGGTTTAGTCCTGGTTTAGACCTGGTTAAGTCGTCCTGGTTTAGTCCTGGTTTAGACCTGTTTTAGTCCTGATTTAGGCCTGGTTTAGACCTAGTTTAGTCCTGTTTAGTCCTGGTTTAGACCTGGTTTAGTCCTGTTTAGTCCTAGTTTAGACCTAGTTTAGACCTGGTTTAGTCCCGGTTCAGTTTAGTCCTGGTTTAGACCTGATTTAGACCTAATTTAATCTTATAAACTGTTTCTCAAACATGTGAAAATGAAACAAAACACAACTGCAGGTCTGTTTTTGTCGATGTAAAACCCACAATTTTCCAAAATACAGAACCTTAACTAATAGAAGCAGAAATATTAAGCAGGATTTAACATTAAAACTTTTCGTCGGGTTAGTTTTAGGTGAGTGATTTCTTTGTCGACTAAAAATCGGGCGAAAAAGCAGAACTCAAACTCTCTATTCCACACGGAGCGCCGGCGTATTGTCCTAAACTAATTTACATGATGTTTTATGGGGCTGAAGTTAGGAAGGCTTTGAGAAAACGCTGACCCCACGCACAGTTGTCTGAGCATTATTTAGTACGTAAATAAAAGAAGCCGTCAGCGCCGAGGGAGAGAGGCAGAGCGCATCCCCACATAAAATAAACCTGCTGTCTACCCTTCCCACGTCCTCTGTCCTCCTCTCCTCAAACACACGTGCACACGCTGAAGCAGGTACGACGTGTGTGGAGCGCTGACGTTCACTCGAGTCACTTTTTAAAGCGCCTACGTGACGCCGAATCGACTCTCGTGAGCTTTAAATCGTCTTGTAATGGGGCTGTCTATATCTCCAAAACTCAAATTTTTCACTTATTTACGCACAAAACACGGCTGTGCGTCGTCAGCAGTGACACGACTGAACGAGCGAACATAAACACAACATATATAATAATAATAATTAGAGGTGTAACGATAAACAAGTCTCATCATGCAGTATTGTCACGGTACGATATTTATTGGGAAAGCTCATGATTTTACGATATTATACAGAATAACAAGACTGACATTATAAAATACTTTTTCTCTCCAGCGACTAGATCAGGAATCAGAACACACTAGACCACAGGTGTCAAACATAAGGCCCGGGGGCCAGATCCGGCCCTCCAAGATCTTTAATGTGGCCCTTGGGTGATTTTCTACTAAAATATTTAAATTATATTTTCTATTAAAATCTTGTTAATTTTCTGTGGTGTTTATCACAGCAGCGTCTCCAGCGTCTCTGTACGTGGCCCCTCCCACCAGAGCAGCACAAATGAAGACTTGTCTCTTTCCAAACGCTCTTAAAGGACGATCGTTTTGACTGTTGACCGTGACACCCTCATCAGACAAAATGTCCAACATGAGAAAAGTGGAGCCGAGTGCAGGATTTTACAAGAAAAATTGACTTATTCCTATTTGCAGACAAGTTAATGTTAAAACATTGTGTTGAAATTGAATTTTTCTTAAAGTTTCAGGTTGTTCATAATATTATAATATTATAATAAGAAAGAGTTCATCAATTAAAAAAGATTTCTATAATAGATTTGCATTTCTCTGCACAAATATGTGAACTTATTGTTATTTTTGGGTATATATATGCCATGAGTTTTTCTGATCCGGCCCCTTTGGGATCAAAGTAGGTTGGATACGGCCCCCGGACCAAAATGAGTTTGACACCCCTGCACTAGACGGTTCGCAAAAACCCCGGAAATGCGAGTCCAGGCACCAGCCAATCAGGGAATAGACATATATTCAGTGTTGTCAACGATTCCCGAGATCGAGGATTTAAAGCCGGAACAAAGAGAATGTTTGGTGAATTTTATCAAGGGGAAAGACGTTATTGTCCTTCTTCCTACGGGATTTGGGAAAAGCTTAATATACCAGTTAGTGCCTTTAGTGGTTGTTATGTGGCTTATAATTGTTGTGACCACCAGGGGGCGTCGGTAAGAATGCACGATGAGAGACGATGGAGTTTTATGCCTTTATTAAAACGTTGAACTCGTGTGGGTGTGTATGTGTATGTGTGTGTGGTCCTGAAACAAACAGAAGGAAGATATATAAATTATAATACACTCTATAAAACAGCCAAACAAACATGTCGGAAACAAACGGTAATAGCTTTCTAATAACAGCGGGCCGCTAGCTAGCACTTAGCATCTAGCACATCTAGCATTTTCTTGAAACATATAATGGCCCTCGAACACACATTTCTATAATCGTCGACTGCCAAGAACTGCAAAAAACACTCTACAAACAGCTTCATGTACATGTGCCTTTCTTCAAACCACTACTCACTTCTTTCATACGCACACGAGACCCACACCCACGAGCGCCGCACGACGCACTGAAAACAACCAAAACACGTAGCGCTGTCAACCAAACCCAAACACGACAACATCTGATTGGCCACAATATCTGTCAATCAAACATCCGGCAGAATATATTATGTCCTTCGACACAGTGGTGCATTACATACGTCACGACCAAATAGCAGTGATTGGTTAAATTAAAAAAAGTACCCGCCTACTGTCGAGCGAACAAAATCTAAGGCTGCGAGGTCAAACCGTTTGTACGAAGTGAAACGAAATAAAACTGGCTGATGAATCAGGCTAAAGTCTTTGAAGCTGAAGCTGAAATCCAAAATTCAAGTAACAAATAAACATTTGTGATAAAACTGTAGTCAGGAGTTGGTCTGACAGGAGCTGAACTGCATCAGCGCACAAGGAGCGAGCTGTTTTTATCAGGTTTATGCAAATAGGCATGTGGGTTTAAGTTTTGTTTCTGTAAAATGTAAACAAATGTGCACAAAGCTGCATTAAACACGTTATTACTCAATGTATATTTGAGTCCTTATCGTAAGAAATAGAAAAAACAAACTTAAATGCAATGGTATTTTATATTTTGGCTCCAGTTTTGACACTAACCCGACACCGTCCACCGTGGAAAATGGATCCAAATCACTCGCTTTATTTTATATATAATATTATATATTCTGCGATGTATTTCATTATGTTTTGAGCGTTGTTGTGAGGCAGTGCTGTTGTAAATGCTTCACTTATAGTTTTTTTGTCCTGACTTGATTTTCTGAACACATTCTTGAACATTTTGGGCGTGTCGTGTCATCCAGGTCCTTCTCATGTTGTAGTATTTCCTGAGCTGAACCACACGGTGCACTGACAGTGTTTGCGTAGTGTCTGTTGTTTGTCCGTCACCTTTTCTTTTTTCTCGTTTCGTGTCATCACAAACCCAAAATGCTTCTAGACCTCAGACTTAAAAGCCACTGCTGTGTCCACAATGGACGCACAGGCTGCAAAGGATTATGGTCCATGTAGTTTACTCTGCTCTACAGTAGAGGACTGAAAATGATTATTTTTGTCTAAAAACACAGAGTTTAATAAAATAACGAGACCATGACGATATCGTGGCAAATTTACTCTGATGATATCGTGATATTTCTGTCAACAACATAAAAAGTGGATTTGCATAGTGAAGAAAACAAGAGTGTTTTGATCTTTGGAGATGTAACAGTCGAATAAAGCACGACTCAAACATGTGAATGAAACAAAACACAGATCCAGGTTTGTTTTTGAGGAGGAAACAACAGTATAACATCACTTAAACCTCACAAGGGTCAGTTTTTTTGCTTAATATAGAAAATAACCAAAAATATTGAAATAAACCAAATGTTGACACAGTTTTGTTTGTTTGTTTTCTTCCTCGTCGTCTCGTCTGAACGTGTTTGTTTGGACAGAGACAGAGTCGATCCTCACAGCTCGTCTCATCTGACTCTGTTCAACCTGAGTTTATCAGCTCCACACGTCATTAAGACAATTACACTGCTCCTCTATCTGACCACGACACACACATGTACACACACACACACACACACACACACACACACATGTACACACACACACACACACACACACATGTACACACACACACACACATGTACACACACACATGTACACACACACACACACATGTACACACACACATGTACACACACACACACACATGTACACACACACACATGTACACACACACACATGTACACACACACACACACATGTACACACACACACACACGCACAGACATACACACACACATACACACACACACACACACACACACACACACACACACACACACACACACACACACACACACACATGTACACACACACACACATATGTACACACACACGCACACACATGTACACACACACACACACAACAAACACACATGACCACGACACACACACAGACACACACAACACACACATATGTACACACACACACACATGTACACACACACACACACATGTACACACACATGTACACACACACACACACACACACATGTACACACACACACACACACACGCACACACACACACACACATGTACACACACACACACATGCACACATGTACACACACACACACACATGCACACATGTACACACACACACACACACACACACACACACACACATGTACACACACACAACACACACATGTACACACACATATGTACACACACACACACACACATGTACACACACACACACACACACACATGTACACACACACACACACACACACACACACATGACCATGACACACACACATATGTACACACACACACACACACACACACACACACATGACACACACACACACGCATACACACACACACACACATGACCATGACACACACACACACATGTACACACACACACACACACGGACATACACACACACACACACATGACCATGACACACACACACATGTACACACACACACACACACGCATACACATGACCATGACACACACACATATGTACACACACACACACGGACATACACACATACACACATATATTCACATGTTACACACACTGTATTATTCAACCATTTCAAAAACACTCGGACTAAACCAGAACTAGAACAAGTCTAAACCCATGGACCAAACCAAGTCTACATCAGGATAAAACCAAGAGTAGACCAGGACCTAGCCCAGACTAGACCAGAACTAAACCAGGACCTAGCCCAGACTAGACCAGAACTAAACCAGGACCTAGCCCAGACTAGACCAGAACTAAACCAGGACCTAGCCCAGACTAGACCAGAACTAAACCAGACCTAGCCCAGACAGACCAGAACTAAACCAGGACCTAGCCCAGACTAGACCAGAACTAAACCAGGACCTAGCCCAGACTAGACCAGAACTAAACCAGGACCTAGCCCAGACTAGACCAGAACTAAACCAGGACCTAGCCCAGACTAGACCAGAACTAAACCAGGACCTAGCCCAGACTAGACCAGAACTAAACCAGGACCTAGCCCAGACTAGACCAGAACTAAACCAGGACTTAGTCAAGACTAGACCAGGACCAAATCAGGACTAAACCCTTGGACTTAATCAAGTCTACATCAAGACTAAACCCATGGACTAAACCGAGACTAAAACCAGGACCAAACCAAGTCTACATCAGAACTAAACCAAGAGTAGATCAAGACCTAGACCAGACTAGACCAGGATTAAACCAGGACTAAACCAGGACTAAACCCATGGACTAAACCAAGACGAAGCCAGAACCAAACAAAATCTACATCTGGACTAAACCAAGAGTAGACCAGTACTTAGCCCAGACTAAACCAGGACTAAACCAGGACTAAACCCATGGACTAAACCAAGATTAAGTCAGGGCTAAACCAAGACTAGAAAAGAATCAAACCAAAAACTTTTTGTGAGGACTAAACTGGAACAAGAAAAAAAAAAAAAAAAAAATTAAAAAAACAAAAATAAAATAAACCAGAACTAGATCAGAACTAGACCAGGACTAAACCAGGACTAGACCAGGACTAGACACTAGACCAGGATCAAACCAGGACCATCATTTGTTTTTATAGAGAAATATTGTTTACTGTTCCAGCTAAATGAATTGTTCTGGTGTGGAGGGTTTCCAATGAGATTAAAACAAAAAACACTGCATCAAAACTGGGACTATTCCTGCACTAGACCAGAACTAAACCAGGACTGGAACAGGATCAAACCGAGCCTATATCAGGACTAAAGCGGGATCAAAGCCTTTCTTATTCATTTTTTATGGAGAAATATTGTGCAGCTAAATTAATTGTCCTGGTTTTGAGGAGGCCCAAGGGAAATAAAAACACAAACACTGAATCAAAACTGGGACTAGACCAGGATTTAGCCAAGACTAGAGCAGGACTAGACCAGGACTAGACCAGGACCATGACTGGATAAAACCAGGACCACCACCATTATTATTTTTATGGAAAAATAACATTTCCGATGTCAAAATGGGTATCGACTAGTCCTGTTTTAGTCCTAGTTTAGTCCTGATTTAGTCCTGGTTTAGTCCTGATTTAGTACTGGTTTAGTCCTGATTTAGTCCTGGTTTAGTACTGGTTTAGTCCTGGTTTAGAAATGGTTCAGTCCTGGTTTAGACCTGGTTTAGTCCTGATTTAGTCCTAGTTTAGTCCTGATTTAGACCTGGTTTAGACCTGGTTTAGTCCTGATTTAGACCTGATTTAATCCTGATTTAGTCCTGATTTAGTCCTGATTTAGACCTGGTTTAGTCCTGATTTAGACCTGATTTAATCCTGATTTAGACCTGATTTAATCCTGGTTTAGTCCTGGTTTAGACCTGGTTTAGTCCTGATTTAGACCTGATTTAATCCTGATTTAGTCCTGATTTAGACCTGGTTTAGTCCTGATTTAGACCTGATTTAATCCTGATTTAGACCTGATTTAATCCTGGTTTAGTCCTGGTTTAGACCTGGTTTAGTCCTAATTTAGACCTGGTTTAGTCCTGATTTAGACCTGGTTTAGTCCTGATTTAGACCTGATTTAATCCTGATTTAGACCTGATTTAATCCTGGTTTAGTCCTGGTTTAGACCTGGTTTAGTCCTGATTTAGACCTGGTTTAGTCCTGATTTAGACCTGATTTAATCCTGATTTAGACCTGATTTAATCCTGGTTTAGTCCTGGTTTAGACCTGGTTTAGTCCTGATTTAGACCTGGTTTAGTCCTGATTTAGACCTGATTTAATCCTGATTTAGTCCTGATTTAGTCCTGGTTTAGTCCTGATTTAGTCCTGGTTTAGTCCTGGTTTAGTCCTGATTTAGACCTGGTTTAGTCCTGATTTAGACCTGATTTAATCCTGATTTAGTCCTGATTTAGTCCTGATTTCCAAAACATTTTTCAGAATGTTTTCTTTTCGTTTAACCCTAAACAAAACCAGTTTATAACAGTAAACTACAGATTTTTCCCCACAAAATCTGTCAGAAACTTATAATTCACTTTTAACAAATAAAACCGTAAATATCGAGCCCGGTCGTTTCGTTTTTTTCCCTGTGTCTTGGTAAACGATAGAACAGTTTTCATCCCTCTCTTTTCTCTCCTCCGCCGCAGACGCTGTATATTTTTAAGCCATGCACACTTTAAATGTTTAACAGCATCCTTGAGAAAAACCTCTCCACTTCTGTTTCCGTGGCAACTGGCATGCATCGCAATTGATGGCATCGCCGGATCGCCCACTTACTTTGCACTGTACGACAAATTTAACAATAAAAAAAAAAAAAACGCTTTTCCTCATGAACTTTGACATTTTGAAATAAATTAAAATTGAAAACGCAAAAAAAATGTTGTTGAGGCAGAAATATTGTTAAACTTTAAACCCACCAGGAGTTAGTTTTGGTCTAGTTTTGGTCTTACTCATTTTAGCCCAGTTTAGACCTGTTTTAGTTCTTTTCTTAGTCCCGGTTTAGTTCTTGCATAGTCCTAACTTTAGTCCCAGTTTAGACCTGGTTTAGTTCTCGTTTCATTGTTAAAATTTGGATAGATTCACAAATGATTTAGTATTTTTTCATTTTACTTTGCAAGTCTTTTTGTTATGCTTAAGTCCTGGTTTAGTCCTGATTTAGTCCTGGTTTAGACCTGGTTTAGTCCTGGTTTAGACCTGGTTTAGTCCTGGTTTAGACCTGCTTTAGTCCTGGTTTAGCCCTAGTTTAGTCCTGCTTTAGTCCTGCTTTAGTCCTGGTTTAGTCCTGGTTTACTCTTGGTTTAGTCCTGGTTTAGTCCTGGTTTAACCCTGTTTTAGTCCTGATCAAGTCCTGGTTTAGTCCTGGTTTCGTCCTGATTTAGTCCTGGTTTAGCCCTGGTTTTACCCTGTTTGAGTTCTGATTTAGTCCTGGTTTAGTCCTGATTTAGACCTGGTTTAGTCCCGGTTTAGTCCTGCTTTAGTCCTGGTTTAGTTCTGGTTTAGTCCCGGTTTAGTCCTGCTTTAGTCCTGGTTTAGTCCTGCTTTTTAGTCCTGCTTTAGTCCTGCTTTAGTCCTGGTTTAGTCCTGGTGTAGTCCTGCTTTTTAGTCCTGCTTTAGTCCTGCTTTAGTCCTGGTTTAGTCCTGGTTTAGTCCTGGTTTAGTCCTGGTTTAGTCCTGCTTTAGTCCTGTTTAGTCCTGGTTTAGTCCTGTTTAGTCCTTTGCCCTGTTTAGTCCTGCTTTAGCCCTGCTTTTAGTCCTGCTTTAGCCCTGGTTTAGCCCTGCTTTAGTCCTGCTTTAGTCCTGCTTTAGTCCTGGTTTAGTCCTGCTTTAGTCCTGCTTTAGTCCTGCTTTAGTCCTGCTTTAGTCCTGGTTTAGTTCTGGTTTAGTCCTGCTTTAGTCCTGGTTTAGTCCTGCTTTAGTCCTGCTTTAGTCCTGGTTTAGTCCTGGTTTAGTCCTGCTTTAGTCCTGCTTTAGTCCTGGTTTAGTCCTGGTTTAGTCCTGCTTTAGTCCTGCTTTAGTCCTGCTTTAGTCCTGGTTTAGTCCTGGTTTAGTCCTGGCTTTAGTCCTGGTTTAGTCCTGCTTTAGTCCTGCTTTAGTCCTGGTTTAGTCCTTGCTTTTAGTCCTGGTTTAGTCCTGCTTTAGTCCTGCTTTAGTCCTGGTTTAGTCCTGCTTTAGTCCTGGTTTAGTCCTGGTTTAGTCCTGTTTAGTCCTGCTTTAGTCCTGCTTTAGTCCTGGTTTAGTCCTGGTTTAGTCCTGTTTAGTCCTGGTTTAGTCCTGCTTTAGTCCTGCTTTAGTCCTGCTTTAGTCCTGCTTTAGTCCTGCTTTAGTCCTGGTTTAGTCCTGGTTTAGTCCTGGTTTAGTCCTGGTTTAGTCCTGTAATAATCTCATTCATTCTTTCACAGTTTCAGCTCAAACTTGTTTGTGCAGACGCTCCAGGAAATGCCCATATTTGGCGCACAGGAAGTCGCTCAAGGACGACTGCAGCAGAGGCAAAACCATTCACAAAAAAACCCACCAATCAGGACGCGGCGCTGAACTGTTACCGCGGCTTTATTCACTTTAAACGGCGGACAAAAGCGCCTGTAACCTTGGTCAACACGCGAGCGCTCGAGTGTTTGTGTTTTGTGAGAGGAGATATTTTGTTTTGTCAGTGATAAATATTCTGTTGCTCTCCAAACATGACAAGTAAAAATTAGTCATAACACCAAAAATATGTCATATGCACTTTTAATTAAGCTCAGTCCTGTTTTTCCCTTAGTCCTAGTTGAGTCCTGGTTTAGTCTTGGTTGAATCCTGCCTTATTTCTGGTCTAGTTCTGGTTTAGTCCTGGTTTAGACCTGGTTTGATCCTGGTTTAGTCCTGGTTTAGTCCTGATCTCAGTATTTGTTAGAGTACACAACATTTCACTATTCACAATTAAAACTTACAATAGCACTGACGCATTTGTAGTTTTGTAATAGTAGTAGCAGCAGTAGGACTTGTAGTAGTAGTTGGAGTAGGAGTTGTAGTAATTGGAGTAGTTGTAGTAGTAGTTGTTGGAGTTGGAGTAGGAGTAAAAGTTGTAGTAGGAGTAGTAGTAGTAGTAGTAGTAGTTGTTGTTGTAGTAGTAGTAGTAGTAGTAGTAGTGGTAGTTGGAGTAGTACTTGTAGTAGTAGTTGGAGTAGTACTTGTAGTAGTAGTCGGAGTAGGAGTTGGAGTAGTCGTAGTAGTTGCTGTAGTAGTTGTAGTAGCAGTTGTAGCAGCAGCAACAGTACTAGTAGTAGTAGTAGTAGTAGCGGTAGTAGTAGTAGCAGCAGTAGTAGTAGTAGTAGCAGTAGTAGTAGTAGTAGCAGTAGTAGTAGCAGTAGTAGTAGCGGTAGTAGTAGTAGTAGTAGTAGCAGCAGTAGTAGTAGTAGTAGCGGTAGTAGTAGCAGTAGTAGCAGCAACAACACTAGTCGTAGTACCAGGGACAGTAGTAGTAGTAGTAGTAGTAGTAGTAGTAGTAGTAGTAGTAGTAGTAGTAGTAGTAGTAGTTGTAGTAGCAGTAGTAATTGTAGTAGTAGTAGTAATAGCAGCAGTAACAACAATAGTAGCAGCAGTAGTAGTAGTAGTAATCATAGTAGTAGTAGTAGTAATAGCAGCAGTAGTAGTAGTAATCGTAGTAGTAGTAGTAGTGGTAGTAGTAGGAGTAGTAGCAGCAACAACACTAGTTGTAGTACCAGGGACAGTAGTAGTAGTAGTAGTAGCAGTGACAGTAGTAGTAGTAGTAGTAGTAGTAGTAGTAGCAGAGACAGTAGTAGTAGTAGTAGTAGTAGCAGTAGTAGTATTAGCAGCAGCGACAGTAATAGTAGTAGCAGTAGTAATTGTAGTAGTAGTAGTAGTAATAGCAGTAGTAGTAGTAGCAGTAGTAGTAGTAGTAGTAGTAATCGTAGTAGCAGTAGTAGCAGTAGCAGTAGTAGTAGTAATCGTAGTAGTAGTAGTAATAATAGCAGCAGTAGTAGTAGTAATCGTAGTAGTAGTAATCGTAGTAGTAGTAGTAGTAGTAATCGTAGTAGTAGTAGCAGTAGCAGTAGTAGTAGTAATCGTAGTAGTAGTAGCAGTAGTAGTAGTAGCAGTAGTAGTAGTAATCGTAGTAGTAGTAGTAGTAATAGCAGCAGTAGTAGTAGTAGTAATCGTAGTAGTAGTAATCGTAGTAGTAGTAATCGTAGTAGTAGTAGTAGTAGTAGTAGTAATCGTAATCGTAGTAGTAGTAGTAGTAGTAGTAGTAGTAGTAGTAGTAGTAGTAGTAGTAGTAGTAATAGCAGCAGTAGTAGTAGTAGTAGTCAGTAGTAGTAGTAGTAGTAGTAGTAGTAGTAGTAATAGTAGCAGTAGTAGTAGTAGTAGTAATCGTAGTAGTAGTAGTAGTAGTAGTAGTAGTAGTAGTAAGTAGTAATAGTAGTAGTAGTAGTAGTAGTAGTAGTAGTAGTAGTAGTAGTAATAGTAGCAGTAGTAGTAGTAGCAGTAGTAGTAGTAGTAGTAGTAGTAGTAGTAGTAGTAATCGTAGTAGTAGTAGTAGTAGTAGTAATAGTAGCGTAGTAGTAGTAGTAGTAGTAGTAGCAGTAGTAGTAGTAGTAGCAGTAGTAGTAGTAGTAGTAGTAAGTAGTAGTAGTAGTAATCGTAGTAGTAGTAGTAGTAGCAGTAGTAGCAGTAGTAGTAGTAGTAGTAGTAGTAGTAGTAGTAGTAGTAGTAGTAGTAGTAGTAGTATAGTAGCAAGTAGTAGTAGTAGTAGTAGTAGTAGTAGTAGTAGTAGTAGTAGTAGTAAGTAGTAGTAGTAGTAGTAATAGCAGCAGTAGTAGTAGTAGTATCGTAGTAGTAGTAGTAGTAATCGTAGTAGTAGTAGTAGTAGTAGTAGTAGTAGTATAGCAGTAGTAGTAGTAGTAGTAGTAATCGTAGTAGTAGTAATCGTAGCAGTAGTAGTAGTAATCGTAGTAGTAGTAGTAGTAGTAGTAGTAGTAGTAGTAATCGTAGTAGTAGTAGTAGTAGTAGTAGTAGTAGTAGTAGTAGTAGTAGTAGTAGTAGTAGTAGTAGTAGTAGTAGTAGTAGTAGTAGTAGTAGCACAAATACATTTATAAATCTTACACTTTGACTTCATCACTTCCGTAAACAAATCCTGATCAAATGTAAATGTTTATATCCACTTATTCGATCTGTTTTACTGTGACGTTATATTTGTCACACTCCTGTTTTCTCAGTTTTTTTTCTCTTTCCTCGTCGTCGTCGTCGTCGTCGTCGTCGTGGTCGTCGTTGTTGTTGTTGTGTTTTCCGGTTGCAGACAAACCCAACAGTGTATGAAATGTGAACTGGAGTTAATGGATTGTTTTAAATGGACACTTAAGGACTGTTAATTTCTCTGAGCCAATCGTGCGAAAGAGACTGAACCAGGTCCTCGTGTGCTTTAAGTTCACGTCAGGATCTGCCGAGGGCGTGAGAAAACCAGGACTAAACCAGAACTAGACCAGGACTAGACCAGGGCTGAACCAGGACTAAACCAGGACTAAACCAGGACTAGACCAGGACTGAACCAGGACTAAACCAGGACTAGACCAGGACTAGACCAGGACTAGACCAGGACTAAACCAGGACTAAACCAGAACTAAACCAGAACTAAACCAGGACTAAAACAAACTAAACCAGAACTAAACCAGGACTGAACCAGGACTAAACCAGGACTAAACCAGGACTAAACCAGGACTGAACCAGGCTGAACCAGACTAGACCAGGGCTAGACCAGGGCTAGACCAGGACTAGACCAGGACTAAACCAGGACTAAAACAAGACTAAACCAGGACTAAAACAGGACTAAACCAGGGACTAAAACAGGACTAAAACAGGGCTAAACCAGGACTAAACCAGGACTAAACCAGGACTAAACCAGAACTAAACCAGGGACTAACCAGGACTAAACCAGAACTAAACCAGGACTAGACCAGGACTAGACCAGGACTAGACCAGGACTAAACCAGAACTAAACAGGGCTAGACCAGACTAAACCAGGACTAGACCAGGACTAGACCAGGACTAAACCAGGACTAAACCAGGGCTAGACCAGGACTAAACCAGGGATAAACCAAGGCTAGACCAGGACTAAACCAGGACTAAACCAGAACTAAACCAGGGCTGAACCAGGACTAAACCAGAACTAAACCAGGGTAGACCAGGACTAGACCAGGACTAGACCAGGACTAAACCAGGACTAAACCAGGACTAGACCAGGGCTAGACCAGGACTAAACCAGAACTAAACCAGGGCTGAACCAGGACTAAACCAGACTAAACCAGGACTAGACCAGGGCTAGACCAGGACTAAACCAGAACTAAACCAGGGCTGAACCAGGACTAAACCAGAACTAAACCAGGACTAGACCAGGGCTAGACCAGGACTAAACCAGAACTAAACCAGGGCTGAACCAGGACTAAACCAGAACTAAACCAGGACTAGACCAGGGCTAGACCAGGACTAAACCAGAACTAAACCAGGACTAGACTAGGACTAAACCAGAACTAAACCAGGACTAAACCAGGACTAGACCAGGGCTAGACCAGGACTAAACCAGGACTAAACCAGGACTAAACCAGGACTAGACCAGGGCTAGACCAGGACTAAACCAGGACTAAACCAGGAATAAACCAGGGGTAAAACCAGGAATAAAACAGGTTTAAACCAGGGCTGAACCAGGACTAAAACAGGACTAAACCAGGACTAAAAAAGGGCTGAACCAGGACTAAAACCAGAACTAAACCAGGGCTAAACCAGGGCTAAACCAGGACTGAACCAGGACTAAACCAGGACTAAACCAGGGCTGGACGAGGACTAAACCAGGGCTAGACCAGGACTAAACCAGAACTAAACCAGAACTAAACCAGGGGTAAAACCAGGACTAAACCAGAACTAAACCAGGACTAAAACAGGGCTAAACTAGGACTAAACCAGGGCTAAACCAGGTCTAAACCAGGGCTAAACCGGGACTGAACCAGGACCAACCAGGGCTACAGCAGGACTGAATCAGGATTAAACCAAGTCTAAACCAGGTCTAAACCAGGTCCAAACCAAGTCCAAACCAGGGGTGAACTAAACCAGGACTAAAGCAGGACTAAACTAGCATTGAACCAGGTCTAATCCAGGACTAAACCAGGTC
>NW_026570994.1:17296585-17349085 GCF_026225935.1 Boleophthalmus pectinirostris
ACCAGGACTGAAACGGGGTCTGAGACCGGGACTGAGATTGGGACCAGACTAGGACCAGACCAGGACTGAGACCAGGACCTGCTTTAGTCCTGGTTCAGTTCTGGTTAAACCTAGTTTAGGCCTGGTTTAGTCCTGGTTCAGTCCTGGTTCAGTCCTGGTTTAGACCTGGTTTAGTCTTGGTTCAGTCCTGGTTCAGTTCTGGTTTAGTCCTGGTTCAGTCCTGGTTCAGTTCTGGTTTAGTCCTGGTTCAGACCTGGTTCAGTCCTGGTTCAGTTCTGGTTTAGTCCTGGTTCAGTCCTGGTTCAGTCCTGGTTTAGACCTGATTTAGTCCTGGTTCAGTCCTGGTTCAGTTCTGGTTCAGTCCTGGTTCAGTCCTGGTTCAGTTCTGGTTTAGACCTGATTTAGTCCTGGTTCAGTCCTGGTTCAGTTCTGGTTCCTAGTCCTGGTTCAGTCCTGGTTCAGTTCTGGTTTAGACCTGGTTCAGTCCTGGTTCAGTTCTGGTTTAGACCTGGTTTAGTCCTGGTGTAGTCCTGTTTTAGTCCCTGGTTCAGTCCCGGTCTGGTCCTGGTCTGGTCCTGGTCTCAGTAGAGAACTTTCGGGACAAATAAACCAGAAAGAATAAAAATGAATCAAAATTTAAATTGGCACCGAGAAATAAACTTTAAATTAAATATTGGAAATAGAGGCCGGAAACTGTTTTTATTTTAATTTTTTTGACTCTAGAACAAAATAACAAACTGTTTTCCCATTTTATTATTTTCTGTTCTTGTTGAAATTCAAAAAAACAACACATTTTAAACACGTGAATATGTCATTTTCGGCATATTTCGCATTTCCAAAAACAATAAAAATAAAACAAATAACGGTGTGATCTGTATTTTCGCCATTACCTCTTTATTTAAGCATTCCCAAATACTTCCGAACATCTTTCCGGAAAAAAAAAAGCACATATTAGAATCCGTCTCCATTGAAATTCAAATGGGCGCTGATTATAATGCGCTCTAACGCCGTACCACCCCGAGTGTGTGTGAAAGCGGCGATATACTGTTTTGAATGAGACTTTTTTTTTCCTTTTTTACGACGTCAAAAACACAGGGATTAGAGCCGTGTGTGGCGTGTTGTGCGTCGTCGTGTTGTGTGCGTCGTGTGCGTTGTGTGCGTCTCCCGTTGGCTTTAATATGCAAATGACAGATTAGCTTTGCGGGGGGAACCGGTTTGAGGACGGAGCTCTCTACTTCTTTTAGCGGCACCGGGATTAAGGCTATTCACACGTTCCTCACAATGTAACTCTCGGCGACGTAAAAACAGAGAGAAAACAGTCGCGGGTAAATAATAGAGCTGATGAATGCCGCGTTGTGATGGTGCGGTGGATGGGGCTTAAAGTGGCAGTGTTCGAAGTGTCCGAAGTGGAATAAAAAGTAAAAAAAACAGAGAAAAGGACTGTCCCAACATGCAATGCCAATACGCAGAGTTCCCACAGTCATGGAAATCCTAAACGGGAAAAAGTCAGTTATCCGTTTTTTCAGTAAAATTGTTTTTCATTTTTGGTTATTATACACAGATTCATTATCCCGGTTTTGGCAGTATTCGGGATACTACATCAAATCAAATCAAATTTATTTGTATAGCACATTTAAAACAGTCAAAGCTCACCAAAGTGCTGTACAGTGAAATAAAACATACAACACATAAAATAATAATAATAATAATAGAAAATTATAATAACAACTAGGTTCATAAAAATGAGCATTGAGAAACCAGGATAATACGTGATCAAATGTAGTGTCCCGGTTTCTTGACATGATCTTACAAATGCACAAGCGCAAAAAATAACTTAAAGGTTGTATAGAGGATTTTTTTAAGGGAAGAGAAATACAGCGACAGTCCTTGTGCGCATTCAGAATTACTGTTGAAGTTTCCTGTCTAGAAGTAATTCAGCGACCGACCCGTCAGTTTTTAGACCCTTCGTCTGCTTCGGTCGCGCCATCGCTGGACGAGATCTCCAAGAATCACCTCAGTTTGGCTTTGCTCCTTTTCCTCTTCTCTTCTTCTTTCAGCGACCTCAAAAAAACTGACTTTCTTTTGCGGCGAACCGGTCGTGGATTCTCGTCCGCCGTCGCGACAAACTTTGTGCGAAATGCGAGGAAGCGACAGTTCGAAAAAGCCTCTAAGAACCGCTGCGTAAACCACATAATCCCCGCGCTCCGACGAGTCAGTTACACTAGGGAGTTTGATTGACAACCTAACAGCCAATAGAAAATGAGGGAGCCTCGTTTTCTATTGGCTGATGTTTATCTGGCCTCAACACGTCCACAGTTGATAGATTTTCGTTCTTTTTTTTTTGGTCATTATAATTACAAAGCTGCTGCGTCTCTGTAATCGTATTTTAATCTTTCACTGACAATTTGAAACAAAAAAAAATCCTCCATACAACCTTTAATTTAAGCAACGAGACTTGTAATTTGACATATTGTGACGACTTTTGACGATACGATATCACGATATTTTGGTTATTGTTACATCCCTAGCGGAAAGGGTTCACATTTCATATTTAGTCCTAAAAATATGATCAATTCTACACATGTAGCTGCCGTAAAATCATGGAAAATTCACTTTGTTTCTGGGAAAAGTTTTGAAATTTTGTCGGTGAAAAAAAGCGCGAACCCTGTAAACTGAATTTCTCCTTTGCCTGGACGACTGAGGGACTCTAAACACACCTCGGTAAAGTTAAACAACACAACTAGCATGCTAAAAATACACTTCCTGATTACCAGACTGTAAAACTCTTCATAATTAGATGCAAATAGAACACAGAGGATTTATTTTGACCTGAAAATCCGCTTATACCAGGGCAGATTTTGCTCAAACACATGTGCAAAACCAGTTCCGCGTTCTTTAAATATTGGTATATCAACGGCGACGATCACTGCTGTGTTTTATTAGAATCCGCCGTGCCATTTTACACAGAAGAATATGTAATTTAGCTTAGCCCACACGGTGAAATATGCCAAGTCATAGTGTCTCGTATACTTCAAATACAAAAACCACACATCCACACATAATGACTCCAGCCAGAGAGGCGTTTCAAATTTACCATGAGGAGCCGGTCCGCTGGTTTTCCTTTTGATGTTGATGCTTGGAGAGAGCGAGAGAGAGGGAGGGAGGAGGCGCCGGATTAGGAAAAACATTTCATATCAAGGGCTTGTGATCCAGGCATTAGACACACACAATGCAAGCAATGTCAACAGCTTTAATTGAGTGGTTCCAATGACCTAATTTCAATACGGAGGGTAAGACATCAGCGCAGGAGGGACAGGAGAAGGACGGGTTTATCGCTTTTTTTTTTTTGGTCCGGACTGTGATGTAAGGATAAAGTGGGAAATAAACAAGGACTAAATCAGGATTAAAGCAAAACTAAAGCAGTATGTGGGTCAAACTACGGAAAAAACTCAGGTTTAAATGTGATCGGGAGGTTTATCTGGACGCTGGTTTCCTGTCTGGGCTCTGGTCTAGTCTCAGGTCTTGGTCTCTGGTCTAATCTCTTTGGTCTTTGGTCTGGTTTGGGGTCTCTGGTCTGGTTTTGGTCTTGTTTTTGACCTTTGGCCTGGTCCCTGGCTTGGTATTTAGTCTGGTCTATAGTCTGGTCTCTGGTCTAGTCTGGTCTCTGGTCTGGTTTCTTTTAGGGTCTCTGGTCTCTGGTTTCTAGTTTCTAGTCTTTAGTCCCTGGTCTCCGGCCTCTGTGTCTAGTCCCTGGTCTGGACTCTGATCTGGTTTCTTTTCTTGCCTCTGGTCTGGTCTCTGGTCTCTTGTCTCTCATCTGGGCTCTGGTCTAGTCTCTGTTCTAGTCTCTAGTCTGGTCTCTGATCTGGTCTCTGGTCTCTTGCCTAGTCTCTAGTCTGGTCTAAGGTCTGGTCTCTTGCCCAGTCTCTAGTCTGGTCTCTGGTCTAGTTTTTGGTCTTTGGTCTAGTCTCTGGTCTAGTTTTTGGTCTTTGGTCTAGTCTCTGGTCCAGTTTTTGGTCTCTGGTCTTGTCTCTGGTCTAGGTTTTGGTCTCTGGTCTTGTCTCTGGTCTGGTCTAGTTTTTGGTCTCTGGTCTTGTCTCTGGTCCAGTTTTTGGTCTCTGGTCTGTCTGGTCTAGTTTTTGGTCTCTGGTCCAGTTTTTGGTCTCTGGTCTTGTCTCTGGTCTAGTTTTTGGTCTCTGGTCTTGTCTCTGGTCCAGTTTTTGGTCTCTGGTCTTGTCTCTGGTCTAGTTTTTGGTCTCTGGTCTTGTCTCTGGTCTAGTTTTTGGTCTCTGGTCTTGTCTCTGGTCTAGTTTTTGGTCTCTGGTCTTGTCTCTGGTCTAGTTTTTGGTCTCTGGTCTAGTTTTTGGTCTCTGGTCTTGTCTCTGGTCTAGTTTTTGGTCTCTGGTCTTGTCTCTGGTCTAGTTTTTGGTCTCTGGTCTTGTCTCTGGTCTAGTTTTGGTCTCTGGTCTAGTCTCTGGTCTCCAGTTTTTTGGTCTCTGGTCTAGTCTCTGGTCCAGTTTTTGGTCTCTGTCTCTGGTCTAGTTTTGGTCCTCTGGTCTTGTCTCTGGTCCAGTTTTTTGGTCTCTGGTCTTGTCTCTGGTCTAGTTTTTGGTCTCTGGTCTTGTCTCTGGTCTAGTTTTTGGTCTCTGGTCTATTGTCTCTGGTCTCTGGTCTTTGTCTCTGGTCTCTTGGTCTAGTTTTGGTCTCTGGTCTTGTCTCTGGTCCAGTTTTTGGTCTGGTCTGGTCTTGTCTCTGGTCTAGGTTTTGGTCTCTGGTCTTGTCTCTGGTCTAGTTTTTTGGTCTCTGGTCCAGGTTTTTGGTCTCTGGTCTAGTCTCTGGTCCAGTTTTTGGTCTCTGGTCTTGTCTCTGGTCCAGTTCTGGTCTTTGGTCTTTGTCTCTGGTCTAGTTTTTGGTCTCTCTGGTCTTGTCTCTGGTCTAGTTTTTGGTCTCTGGTCTTGTCTCTGGTCTAGTTTTTGGTCTCTGGTCTTGTCTCTGGTCTAGTTTTTGGTCTCTGGTCTTGTCTCTGGTCTAGTTTTTGGTCTCTGGTCTTGTCTCTGGTCTAGTTTTTGGTCTCTGGTCTTGTCTCTGGTCTAGTTTTTGGTCTCTGGTCTTGTCTCTGGTCCAGTTTTTGGTCTCTGGTCTTGTCTCTGGTCCAGTTTTTGGTCTCTGGTCTTGTCTTGTCTCTGGTCCAGTTTTTTGGTCTCTGGTCTCTGGTTTTTGGTCTCTGGTCTCTGGTCCAGTTTTTGGTCTCTGGCCTTGTCTCTGGTCTAGTTTTTGGTCTCTGGCCTTGTCTCTGGTCTAGTTTTTGGTCTCTGGTCTAGTTTTTGGTCTCTGGTCTTGTCTCTGGTCCAGTTTTTGGTCTCTGGTCTTGTCTCTGGTCTAGTTTTTGGTCTCTGGTCTTGTCTCTGGTCCAGTTTTTGGTCTCTGGTCTTGTCTCTGGTCCAGTTTTTGGTCTCTGGTCTTGTCTCTGGTCTAGTTTTTGGTCTCTGGTCTTGTCTCTGGTCTAGTTTTTGGTCTCTGGTCTGGTCTCCGGTCTGGTTTCTAGTTTCTGGTCTGGTCTCTGCTCTTTGACTTCTCTCTTACGTTCTCGAGTGTTGTGATCTCCCTCTCCACGTCGGCGTTTATCGGCGTTTGTCGGCGTTTGTCGGCGTTTGTCGGCGTTTGTCGGCGTTTGTCGGCGTTTGTCGGCGTTGGGTTCGTTTACCTTTTGCTCTGGGGACAGACGGAGCTCGGGGGGCGGGGTGCGTTTGTGAAGAGCCCCTTGACGGTGTGCGCCTGTGTGAAGATCAAGCGCCCACTTCAACCCAAAGTCAACACGTCCACATACGACACACACACACACACACACACACACACACACACACACACACACACACACACACACACACACACACACACACACACACACACACACACACACACACACACACACACACACACACACACACACACACACACACGAGACAAACAAGCTCCGGGTCAATTATGGAGATAAGCTGTTTGCATTGACTCGAGTGGAACGTAAAGTCCGCACACGTGACTCTGCATTATGTCACTGAAATAACTCCGATTTATGAGTAAAAACAAAAACATTTTATTCATTTATGCACATATTTTAATAACTGTACTTAAATTAGACTTAAGATGTAAAAAAGACATATGGTGCTTGAATCTGTGATGTATTTATAAGCAGATTTCAAAACATCTGCACCAAAATGACTAATCCGATGTGCAGCACTGATTAAGAAAATAAAATTATAGAACAAAGTAAGGCATGTTTTTCGGATTATAAGGCGCAATATCAATGAACGGGTATATCTGAAGTTTTTTTTATATACATAAGAGAAACAAAAACAAAAAGAAACAACTATTCCACTCATTCACTATAACTCAACATTCGACAGCTGTAACACATAAAATACAACAACAATCAGGGGTCCAACAAATTAAATATCAAACCGACACAAACTATTTAGTCCTGGTGTAGTCCTGTTTTTGTCTGGGTTTACTCCTGATTTAGACCTAGATTAGTCCTGGTTTTGACCTAGTTTAGACCTGGTTAGTCCTGTTTTAGTCCTGGTTTAGTCCTGTTTTAGTCCTGGTTTTGTCCTGGTTTTGACCTGGTTTAGACCTGGTTTAGTCCTGTTTTTGTCCTGGTTTTGACCTGGTTTAGTCCTGTTTTAGTCCTGGTTTAGACATAGTTTAGACCTGGTTTAGTCCTGTTTTAGTCCTGGTTCTGACCTGGTTTAGTCCTGGTTTTGACCTGGTTTAGACCTGGTTTAGTCCTGTTTTTGTCCTGGTTTTGACCTGGTTTAGACCTGGTTTAGTCCTGTTTTTGTCCTGGTTTTGACCTAGTTTAGTCCTGGTTTAGACTTAGGTTAGACCTGGTTTAGTGCTGATTTAGACCTAGTTTAGACCTGGTTTAGACCTGGTTTAATCCTGGTTTAGTCCTATTTTAGACCTAGTTTAGACCTGTTCAGTCCTGTTTTAGTCCTCGTTTAGTCCTAGTTTAGACCTGGTTTAGTCCTGGTTTAGACCTGGTTTAGTCCTGGTTTAGACCTGGTTTAGTCCTGGTTTAGACCTGGTTTAGTTCTGGTTTGGTGCTGGTTTAAACCTAGTTTAGAGCTAGTTTTGACCTGGAACCTAGAAAGTTCATACTGTGAAACATTCCAGACCAAACAATAACAAAAACAGAAAAAAACAAAAAGAAAAGCACAAGAAACCCCAATTCTTAATCAATTACGTGTTCATTATTGGTTGTTTTCATGAGCTGTTTAGCTGATTATTAGAAAGTGCTGCCTGTACTTGTTATAATTGCGAGATGGGGTCACTGCCTTAGCCCGGGGTCTAAATCACCATCTCGAAACTCAACACCAGCTCCTAAGCGATTCCCCCGGCGTCGCACCTGTTGTTTACAAACACTAAACAGACCAGCGTCCAATCACACGGTCATAAATAAAACGCATCTCTCCTTCTAATTAATTACGTCGGCAGGTCGAGGAACAGTTGGTCAGGGCCCGTGTGATCATTCAAACTGTATTTTATCTGCCGTCATCTCAACTGCTGACAGGAAGCACCAGCGTCTCCACCACTCATTAGTCTCGTGGCGGGCGAAAAAAATAGAAAAAAAGAAAAAAAAACAACGAATATCTTTTTTTTGTCGACTGGCGGCTCCGGTGGACTTCACAGTTCCGCTGCCGGGCTCATTACACGCGCTCACGAGCCACACACGCCGCCGGCTTAATTGGACGTGGACGATTTTTACGCGTCGATATATTTTTTTTTAAAGGGCCTCTATCTGCTTTTCTTTTTTTTTTATTTTTTTTTTTTTACACATATGTGGGCAAAATGTGTGTAGATATACTGTATAAGCAGCTCTCGAGGTCAAAATGTGTCAGCCGCGTTCTGCGTTTTATTGTCTGGTAATCAGGAAGTGCGCGTTTGCATGCTAGTTGTTAGTTAGTTAGTTCTTCTTTAAAAGAATTTCTACTGGAGCTTTATAGAAAACTGTGAAGAAAGTGAAGAAAGTGGGTAGGATTTTGAAACCTGTTTTTTTCAAGTTCCTCACTGGAGTTGGACATCGAGTCTGTGACAAGACCGAGTCCAAGCGCCTTCAAGACCGAGTCCAAGCGCCTTCAAGACCGTCCAAGCGCCTTCAAGACCGAGTCCAAGCGCCTTCAAGACCGAGTCCAAGCACCTTCGAGACCGAGTCCAAGCACCTTCGAGACCGACAGAAGACCGAGTCCAAGCGCCTTCGAGACCGACACAAGACCAAGTCCAAGCGCCTTTCAAGACCGACACAAGACCTGAGTCCAAGCGCCTTTAAGACCGACACAAGACTGAGTCCAAGCGCCTTTCAAGACCGACACAAGACTGAGTCCAAGCGCCTTCAAGACCGACACAAGACGAGTCCAAGCGCCTTAAGACCGACACAAGACTGAGTCCAAGCGCCTTCAAGACCGACACAAGACCGAGTCCAAGCGCCTTCAAGACCGACACAAGACCTGAGTCCAAGCGCCTTCAAGACCGACACAAGACGAGTCCAAGCGCTTTAAGACCGACACAAGACCGAGTCCAAGCGCCTTCAAGACCGACACAAGACCGAGTCCAAGCGCCTTCAAGACCGACACAAGACCGAGTCCAAGCGCCTTCAAGACCGACACAAGACCTGAGTCCAAGCGCCTTAAGACCGACACAAGACCGAGTCCAAGCGCCTTCAAGACCGACACAAGACCGAGTCCAAGCGCCTTCAAGACCGACACAAGACCGAGTCCAAGCGCCTTCAAGACCGACACAAGACCGAGTCCAAGCGCCTTCAAGACCGAGTCCAAGCACCTTCAAGACCGACACAAGACCGAGTCCAAGCACCTTCAAGACCAAGACAAGACCGAGTCCAAGCGCCTTCGAGACCGACACAAGACCGAGTCCAAGCGCTTTCAAGACCGACAGAAGACCGAGTCCAAGCGCCTTCAAGACCGACACAAGACCGAGTCCAAGCGCCTTCGAGACCGACACAAGACCGAGTCCAAGCGCCTTCAAGACCGACACAAGACCGAGTCCAAGCGCCTTCAAGACCGACACAAGACCAAGTCCAAGCACCTTCAAGACCGACACAAGACCGAGTCCAAGCGCCTTCGAGACCGACACAAGACCGAGTCCAAGCGCCTTCAAGACCGAGTCCAAGCTCCCACAAGACCGAGACAAGTCCGAGTCCAAACGCCTTCACGACCGACACAAGACCAAGTCCAAGCGCTTTCAAGACTGAGACAAGTCCAAGCACCTTCAAAACCGATACGAGATCGAGTCCAAGCGCCTTCAAGACCGAGTCCAAACGCGCAAAATTTTAGGCTTTTAAGGAATAGACTCGATACTCAACACTGATCTCGAGTACTTTCTTTTAACATAGTACTTTATTTTTTATTCCCACGTGATCTTATATCTGTGTAATCTTCAGTGTTTTATGGGCGTTTACTCGTCTCTGTGCTCCTATACTTGTCCTAAAACAGCTCAAGACTATTCAGGAAAGCTTCATTTCCGACTTTTTTAACATCACCACCTTCAAGACTAGTTTCCGTATCGATTGTCATCCGATTTTCCGTAACTTTGCCAACCCCTAACGGAGATAAAAATGAAAACGAGGCAAACCGATCTCACGGAAACGAGCAGGTGACGAACCCTCCACGAACAAAAATTACACTTCAACTTATTCCCGTGTCAGCACCTTGGTCGAGGTCCGTGCTTCTTCTTCTTCTTCTTCTTATACAGTGACCTTATTCTACGCAGTACTAGTGTCTGTTCCGTCTTTTTAATATCGTGCACTACATCATGTTATACCCAAAACACAGAGATCCTAATTAGCTTTCATTCTCCAATAATAGTACTTGGTTTCCCCCCCCCTTGCGCCCGCTCTCATGTTTAGTCAGAGCGCCTAGCCTATACAAATCACCTTATAATATGACAGACATTCATCATTTTGATAAATTACACCAGCCAGTCGGGGGAGCATGCAAATCGTCCCTGCGCTTTTGGAGCAGAAGAAGAAAACGTACAATGGTTTTTGATTACGCCCAGGGAGTGTAGCGTCTTATACAAACATGAAAAGATATATTTAATTTGATCTGGTAAATCCCCGCGTCTCTGTTGTCTTAAACGCGGCGGATTTGAGCTAACAGAACTGAATTAAATTAGCCAAGTCCCCGCATTGTGCCTAATGGACCCAAGGCAGTTCCACCTGGAAAATGAAATAAACTTGATTCACTTAGTTGGATTTAATCTGTCTTTGAGTTTAAAAGCGGCGAAGAGTTGTCACGTCTGACGCCTTAAACGGGGGGCGACAAAAACAAGCGCAGTTACCAGATTTTTTCCTCACGCATTTAAAGGTTGCATAGAGGATTTTTCAGGGCGACGGTCCTTGTGCAGGCGTGACACCACCTTCCTCCTCCTCAGCTCCGTCAGTAGAAACATCTCCTCCTCCCGCCTCTTTACTCTACAAATCACATCTGCTCAGAATCACTGTTGAAGTGACCTGTCTGGAAATAATTTAGTAACCGACGCGTCAGTTTTTAGACCCTTCGTCTGCTTCCTTTGCGCCGTCGCTGGAAGAGATCTCCAAGAATCGCCTCAGTTCGCCTTCGCTCTTCTTCTATCTTCTTTCTTCTTCTCGTCCGCCGTCGCGACAAACTTTGTGCAAACTGCGACGAAGCTACGGTTTTAAAAAAGCCTCTAAACCAACGGCATAAACCGCGTCATCCCCGCGCGCGCCGACGAGTCAGTTACACTAGGAAGTTTGATTGACAACCTAACAGCCAATAGATAAAGAGGCAGCCTCGTTTTCTATTGGCTGATGTTTATCTGGCCTCACTACTTCCACAGTTGATAGATTTTCATTCTTTTTTTTTTTTTGGATCATCATAATTCCAAGGCTGCTGCGTCTCTGTAATGGTATTTTAAACTTTTATTGACAATTTGAAACTAAAAAAAAAAATCCTCCATACAACCTTTAAGCAAAATCTGTCATGTCCGAGTACAGATATTATACGAGAAATAAACAGAAAGCTACTACTGCTACTACAGCTACTAGTATTGCTTCTACTCTTACTATTTCTACTGATACTGCTTCACTACACACATACGTTGTAGTTTTGAGAGGCTGGTCCACACAATTACAAAATAAAGTGTTAAACTATTAATTTAGGCCCCATCCACACTAGTACCTATTCGAGTTGTTTTTGTTGTTCGTTCACACTAATCTGACGGAAAACTGCCACAGACTTTTAAACAACCTGAGATCGGCGCACAAACGAGTGACATACTTTTTGTGTCAGTTTGCGTCTGATGAGGAGCCAACTTCACGGAGGTGTGAGAAAATCCTGTAGCAACTCAAATGACCATAACTAGGTCCTTAGTTTGCCTCTGTTAAGGTCTCAGTACAATAAAAACTACTTCAATTTCACTATATCGAGCCGTTCCTTTGACCTGCGCATGCTGCACTTCTTAGTTGGTTAAAATCCGATGATATGATGCTTAAAAACTGAGCTCAAAAAACAAAAAAAGTTTCAAAAATGCCCAGCGTGTGAGCCAGCTCACCCCAAATGTTCCATAAGCATCTCAGGGGTCAAAAAAAGTCTTATCTGCATCAAATTTTCAAGTGTTTTAGTCTCTGAAAATCTAGTTAATGCAAGTTTTTTCAACTAGATGCCCAAAATGAACTTGGTAAATCATAGTAACTTTACGTTCAGATGACGGCAGCGACTTTAGCAAATCTCCGCAAAACGAGTGAAAATAAACGATCTCAGGCTGTGGAAATATCTGTATTATTATATAAAATAAGAGTGAAAGGCAAGTTACTAAAGACTGACACAGACTTTTAAACAACCTGAGATCGGCGCACAAACGAGTGACATACTTTTTGTGTCGGTTTGCGTTTGGTGGGGAGCCAACTTCGACAATAACTAGGTCCTTAGTTTGCCTCTGTTAAGGTCCCAGGACAATAAAAACTGCTTCAATTTCACTATATCGAGCCGTCCCTTACTTGTGTCCTTTGACCTGCGCATGCTGCATTTCTTAGTTGGTTAAGATCCGATGATATGATGTTAAAAACTGAGCTCAATAAACAAAAAAACGTTTTAAAAAAATGCTTATCGTGTGAGCCAGGTCACCCCAAAAGCTCTTATATAGATCCATAAGCAGCTCAGGCGTCCAAATAAATCCTATCTGCATCAAATTTTCAAGTGTTTTAGTGTCCGAAAATCTAGTTCATGCAGGTTTTTTTCAACTAGACGCCCAAAATGAACTGTGTAAATCATAGAAACTTTATGCTCATATTTGTTTTGAGTAACACCATTGGCAGTCGCGTTTGTCTAACAGGTTTTTTTCCTATTTCTTTGAGGAAACTGGGCCACTTAGAGCCACAGTGGCGTTATCCCAATACAGCCACTGAACCGCTGCAACTTCTATTTACTCTTGCCTTGTATTGACTTCAAAGACTCGAACAATAACCACGGGATCCAAGTTGGCTTTCGCAGTTTGCTCCATGCGTTCTCGTAAAGTAAAGAAATCGATGCTTTAAATCGGACTTAGACATTACATAGGGATTGCATCACCGTAATTTGTTTATGAAAAGATCTTTTGAATCACGTAATAGTCTGCTGGCATTTTGTTTTGTTTTTCGATTGAACGTCTCATGTCTCATATCAAATTTCATGACCGTAAATGCTAATTTTGTTGTAAAAAATTATTGTTTGTTTCATATCTTTGACATGTGACATTTAAAAGCCTCGTGGACCGTAACATGCTCTACGACTCTTACATTTCTTACATTTAACTTGACTCTTTTGAGCTTTAAAGCCATTTGGATCATTTCAAGCCTGGAATTGCCCACGCTTTATGACATCACGAGGTGGAACGGAGCATTTTGAGCTTTGGAAATGTAGACAGACTAATAATAATAAAGAGTTACTCAAACATGTGTGAGTGAAACAGTATTATAACATGACTTAAAGCACACAAGAGTCAATTTTGCGTTTAAATTACCGTATTTTTTGGACTATAAGTTGCACTTTTTTCATGGTTTGGGTGTTTCCTGCGAACTATACTCCGATGCGACTTATATATTAAAATTTTCACACTGACAGGGGGCGCTCTAGTCTTGTGTGTGAGTATCTGCTGCTCCTGTTCCTCCCGTACCACTGTCACTTCACTCTACTGCGCATGTCTCCTGCAGAAAGAGCCTGTGTCCTGTCTGTATCATGTCAGTCGATCGCACCAATGCTTAGGCTTAGGGAATGTGCAATCAAAACTGCACAAAGGTTCAGGGAATGTGCAATTATTAATAGAATACAAGAATGCAAGGGCCTGCCTGTTAAGAATAATTTAAAGGTCCTGTTGGTGCATCACTCGTGGTCATAGTTGGTCTCATATTTATTCTGTTCTATGGTGTTTGTTTATGTGGTGCTTTGTGTTGTGTTGTCCTGTTTTTTTTTTGTTTTTTTTTTATTAAGCATGTTACCCCCTGTCCCAAGACAAATTTCTACCATGGGGGACAATAAAGGTTTATCTTATCTTATCTTATTACCGCCGCCAAGGAGGTTATGTTTTTGCCGGCGTTTGTTTGTTTGTTTGTTTGTCTGTTAGCAACATAACTCAAAAAAAAGTTATGGACCGATTTTGATGAAATTTTCAGGATTTGTTGGAAATGTGAAAAGGAAGAACTGATTTCATTTTGGGGGTGATCCGGAAGAAATCCTGGATTCTGGATCACTTTGAAATTTTAGCTAACATTGTGGTAAATGGGGCCAAAAATTTTGTTCCTCAATATCTCGGTTAATTATTGACCAAACCCCATGAAATTTGACTCAGGGATGGACAATGGGATCCTCTTTCATATTCCAAAGGCTGATCCGGATCTGATCCAGAAGACTGATTTTATCGCAATTTATATAAAAAATGGGGGTAGTCCTTGGCGGAGGTCTGCGCTCTCTGAGTGCTTTTCTAGTTACTTCTGTACCACTAAAAATCTAAAGTTTAAACAGACTTATAAAGACACTGAGAACACTGAACACAAATGCCCCCAAGAAGATAATCAGATTTTGCAGATTATAAGCTGCAAGTTGTGAAATATTCAGCCAAAAGCAGGAATGGAGCAGCAGAAAGAAAGTTTGGAGTGAGCGAAAAACTTGTGACTTGTGAGGATGGACCATGAAACTTTCCTGAAGTCACTGGATGGATGGACAAAGCCTGGACTTCAGTGACACCGAAATCATCCTGTCGGGATTCAGAAAGACCGGAATAATTCTAACTTGAACTGATGCTGAGTCTGACGACAGCGACACAGAAGAGGAAGTGACGCTCTGTTTACCTCTGGAGGTCGTGGAGTTGCTCAGAAGTGACACAGAGGATGAAGAATTGAATGGATTTAGTGATTTGAAGTGAGATGGAGAGTTTGTCAAACGTGTTCTGTTGTTTATGTTATAATTATCTGAAGAACTGTTCATATGTGACGTTAACAGTCTGTTGTTCTCTCTTCTATTGTTTTTACTAAAGGTGTAACAATATCCAAGCCTCATGATACGTTATCCAAATCTCTCGGTTCAATATTTTCACGATATTTATTGCGATATTTTGTGGAGGCTGCGAACAAAACTGTTAATATGCAACTTTTTCCTCTTAATAAAATGCCTTGACAAGATTTTATCCAAAAAAACTAAGACTTAAAAGTGCTTAGAACTGTTATTTCTTCATGTATTGTGCACTGAAATGGAGCAAAGGATCATGGTCTATGTAGTTCCCTCTGTCTTTTTTTAGCTATTGCTGCACCATAACTCTTAATTTAACTTGTAATTCGATTTATTGTGATGGTCCACGATCTTCATTACGCGTTTTTTGGCTGGTGCGACTTATACTCCAGAGCGACTTATAGTTTGAAAAATACCGTAGACCAGGGGTGTCAAACTCATTTTGGTCCGGGGGCCGTATCCAACCTACTTTAATCCCAAAGGGGCCGGATCAGAAAACTCATGGCATATATACCCCAAAAATAGCAATAAGTTAAAATATTTGTGCAGAGAAACACAAATCTATTACAGAAATCTTTTTTAATTGATGAACTCTTTCTTATTATAATATTATAATATTATGAACAACCTGAAACTTTAAGAAAAATTCAGTTTCAACACAATGTTTTAACATGAACTTGTATGTAAATAGGAATAAGTCCATTTTTTTTTGGAAAATCCTGCACTCGGCTCCACTTTTCTCATGTTGGACATTTTTCTGATGAGGGTGTCACGGTCAACAGTCAAAACGATCGTCCTTTAAGAGCGTTTGGAAAGAGACAAGTCTTCATTTGTGCTGCTCTGGTGGGAGGGGCCACGTACAGAGACACTGGAGACACTGCTGTGATAAACACCACAGAAAATTAACAAGATTTTAATAGAAAATATAATAAAAATATTTTAATAGAAAATCAGCTGGGGGCCAGATTAAAGGTCTTGGAGGGCTGGATCTGGCCCCCGGGCCTTATGTTTGACACCTGTGCCGTAGACAAAAAAACTCTAAATTCCTGTAAAAGTTTCTGTGTTACCGGCCTGTATTCCTGTGCTCATGTGTGGAGTCTTGGCTCGCAGCTCTTCGTGAATAATAGATGACGCGCTGACAGAAGAGGAGCAGGTCGGACCAGGCTCTCTCCCGGCGGGGTGCACCCAGAGGCCCCTTCACTCCGCTGGGGTCGGCTCGCGTCCGACGGCCCCCGGATCCTGACGATGATCCAGGAGAGATGGTTAAACAAACACGCCCAGTCAGCTGAATGAAGTACGGGGAGCGTGACGTGACGCTCCCAGGATTTTTAGGTTTAACTCAATTTAAAAGTGAATTATTTTTCTTCTCGTCATTTGCCCTCGGACAATTTTTGACAAAGTGTATTTTGAAATTCCCCACTTACTTTGAGAGGTGAGGAAGTAATGGTGCTTCAAAATGATATTTCTCAAGTTTTACTACTTAATGTAATGGACCCGTTTTTGAAGTATAAAGAAATCCTTCACTATTCTCCACTAATATGATTACTACTACTACTACTACTACTACTGCTACTACTATCGTTACTAATACAACAAGCACTACTATGAACTATTTCTACTTGCAGTATGAAGTATGTGCAGTATTTGTATTATACAGCCTACTACAATTCATGTATTCATTGTTTTCTCTACTGCTAATCATTTTGTTCAATATAGGATACTGCATTCTACTTTTACTGGCTACTACTACAACTACTACTACTGCTACTACTACTATTACTACTGTTACATTATTTACATACTATTATTAGTACAATTACTATTACTACTAATACTACTGGGCTACTACAACTACTACTATTACTACTATTACGATTACTATTACTACTACTTCTGAGCTACTACAACGACAAATACTACTAGTACTACTTCTACTACTACTACGATTACTATTGCTACTACTGCTGAGCTACGACAACTACTACTACTATTACTACTACTACGATTACTACTACTACTACTGAGCTACTACAACTATAAATACTACTATTACTACTATTACTACTACTACGATTACTATTACTACTACTACTGAGCTACTACAACTATTACTACTACTACGATTACTACTACTACTACTACTACTGAGCTACTACAACTACTACAATTACTATTACTACTACTACTGAGCTATAACAAAAACTATTTCTACTACTACTACTATTACAACTAGTACGATTACTATTACTACTACTACTACTGAGCTACTACAACTCCTACTACTAAAAGTACTACTACTACTATTACTACTGCTACTACTGCTTCTACTATTATTACAATTACTACTACTACTACTACTACTACGACTACTACTGACCTAATACAACAACTACTACTAAAAGTACTACTACTACTATAACTACTACTGCTTCTACTACTTACTACTACTACTACTACTACTACTACTACTACTGAGCTACTACAACTACTACAACTGCTATGACTACTACTCCTACTATTACCACTACTATTAATGAGCTACTTCAACTACTACTACTACTTCTGAGCTACTCCTACATACTACTACTAGGCCCGTGGTTGTGTGTGTATTATATTCTAGTATTTCTTCATTCCTAACACTGTAAACCATCTTCTCGAGTGAACTTTGACCTCGTCGTCTTTATTACCCCGCGCTGTTCGTCCTGGGAGGTTCGGGTTTGTGCTCGTGGTTTCGTTGTGAAGCGTCGCCCGCGGGGTGACACCGACGATGTGCTTTATGTTGGCTTTAGCTCGTGTCGGCGTTTACCCCGGAGACGCGCCGGAATGACAGGCGCGGGACTCGTAAGCACACCCACTGTCAGATTATGTAGCGGGCCCGAGGAGCGATGCATCATGGGAGCGGCCGCGGCGGAGACAGGTTCAATGATTGCTGTAACGGTAAAAGAGGCGCTTAGCATGTAGCGTTTGGTAAATGGGGGTTTAAAAGGTCGTTAAAGTCCGACTAGTATCGAACCATTTAGTGACACATAATTAGTAACTGCAAGAGGGACGAGTATTTCAACCCGAATACGCAATATACTTGACTACACTACTACATTACAGCAGATTGACTCTATTTCACAGGTGTCAAACATAAGGCCCGGGGGCCAGATCCGGCCCTTCAAGACCTTGAATGTGGCCCTTGGCTGATTTTCTGCTAAAATATTTTAATTATATTTTCAATTAAAATATTGGTCATTTTCTGCGGTGTTTATCACAGCAGCGTCGCCAGCGTCTCTGACTTATTCCTATTTACATACAAGTTCATGTTAAAACATTGTGTTGAAATTTCTTTAAGTTTCAGGTTGTCCATAATATTATAATATTCTGTAAAAGAAAGAGTTCATCAATAAAAACATAAAAAAAGATTTCTGTAATAGATTTGCGTTTCTCTGCACAAATATTTGAACTTATTGTTATTTTGAGGTTTATATGACATGAGTTTTCTGATCCGGGCTCTTTGGGTGGAAAGTAGGTTGGATACGGCCCCCGGACCAAAATGAGTTTGACACTCCTGCTTGATTTTATTCTCCAAATGATTCTAGTGAAGGTGTGTGGAGTTTAAAAACACAGTGGAGCACTTCCTGTATCACCACGTGACATCACAAAGTGGAACAGAGTGTTTTCTGTTTGAGAGAAGAACTAAATCTGCAGGGTTTGTGTGTTAATTAAACGTGTGAAAGAAAAAAAAAAACATAACTCCAGGTCTGTTTGTGATGAGGAAACAACATCACAATAAATTATACATAAATTAACAGTTACTACTACTACTACTACTACTACTACTACTACTACTACTACTACTACTACTATACTACTAACTCCTATCTCCTATACTAGTGCTACAAGTAACAAAACTACTACTATGACTGGTATGAGGCTAATGTATTACATTCTACTACAGTTACTACTACAAAACTGCTACTATTTTTACAGCACTAAAGCTGTTACTACTACTACTAATATTACTATTACTACTATTACTACTACTACTACTAGGCTATTACTTAAATATTTTTAATAGGACCAGTATTACATTTTACTATAATTCCTGCATTACTAATTGCTACTACTTTTACTATATATGACTAACACAGTATCAAGACTACTACTACTACTACTGCTGCTACTGCTGCTACTACTACTACTACTACTACTACTACTACTACTACTGCTACTGCTGCTACTACTACTACTACTACTACTGCTACTACTACTGGGTTAGTACATAAATATTTGTAATAGAACCAGTATTACATTTTACTATAATTACTGCATTACTAACTGCTACTACTTTTACTATACAACTAAGAGTACCAAGACTACTACTACTATTACACTACTACTACTACTGCTACTTCTCTACTACTACTACTACTAGTACTACTACTGCTACTACTACTACTACTATTAGTCTACTACATATGGCAGTATTTGTAATAGAATCGGTATTACATTTGATTATAATACATTTTTACCTGCTTCTACTTTTACTGTACTACTAACAAAACTACTACTACTACTACTACTACTACTACTACTACTACTACTACTACTACTACTACTACTACTACTACTACTACTACTACTACTACTACTACTACTACTACTACTAGGCTATTACATACATATTTGTAACAGAACCAGTATTGCATTTTACTATAATTACTGCATTACTAACTGCTACTACTTTTACATACAACTAACAGTACCAAGACTACTACTACTACTACTACTACTACTACTACTACTACTACTACTACTACTACTACTACTAATAGGCTATTACATATGGCAATATTTGTAATTTTACTGTACTACTAACAAAACTCCTACTACTACGACTTCTACCAAGATACTTAGCTCTTAAAGTGTCACTGCGCAGTTTTTCTACCTGCTCGTCTCCATGGAGACGTGTTATTGCTTGGCCTGGAATGTTCCATATCTGCATGTATTCATTACGTATGTTTATATTTCTCAAAAACACAATATTTCCTTCTGTGAATGGGGGCGACTCTCCGCAGATCTGACTCGTAATAAAAAAGCGTAGTGCGTAGGACAGGTGTCGGACCCTCAGCTCGAAATGTTACGCAGTGCAGCTTTAACGTTTTGTAAATTGCGTTTTTAAAGACCGTTAAAGTCCGACTATTATTGAACCTTTTGTTGAAGTCGTTCCCCATTAAACTCTATTTCTTTTCTTAACTACGAGCTCATAAAAAACATCGACAAATTACATAAAATAAACTGGTCGTGTAATAATTTCCACCTAATATTTTACGTTTATGTTTTTGCCGAATTCTAATGAGGTAACCTTAACACCTTCAAATTTAAATCGCTGTTTTCCATTAACGTGAAAATGGGAGTCAAAGCCGCCGGAGCATTTTTTAGTTACGTAAGATTCATGTTTTAGTCATTCTCATCTAATGCGTTTATCAAATCGTTTTCGTCTTCTTCTGTTTTCTAGTATTGAAATGTGACCACTGACCTTTATTTATGACTGAAGGACGAAACATTTTCAGTTTTTGTTTTATTTTTTACAAAACCGCACGTCGAGCTCCAAGGAAGTTTGGACGCACCATCTCATTCAGTGTATTTTTGTCTTTATTTTTACTTTTTAAATACGTACAGAAGACATCAAACGCAGCATATGAAGCAAGAATTTTGAGGATTTATTTTTCCTTTATATATTTGATGTCTTTTGTGAGTGTGTAAAACATATAAAGTAGTAAAAATAAAGGAGAAAAAACAATAATTGAGGCGGTGTGCCCAACTTTTGACTATGATATACACTTTATAAATTGCAATTAAAAGTGTAAATACAAAAATTAGGTACCAAAATTATTTCACATTCACACACATAAAAAAATAAATAAAAAATAATAATAATAATAACAACAACAATAACAATAATAAAATAAAAATAATAATAATAAAAAAAAAATAAAAGAAAATAAAAATAATATAATAATGATAAAATAATAATTATAATAATAATAATAAATAAATAAAATCTATAATACAAATATAATTAGGGGTGTGCATTGCCATGAATCTGTCACAATTCTATACATCCCGATATATCCTGATACTAAAACAAATCATGATATATATAAATAAATACAGTTTATTTGTATATGTTTCATGAAAAATATGACTTTTAAAAATCTATTAAATATCCTGATAAATCCATGTATCATTCGTTCATTTGTTTTTCAGTTTAAAACCAAAAATGAAAAAAAAAACTTCTTCATTATTTGTCTCCAAAACCAAAATGAAAAAAACAGATAATTTTTTTTATCAGTTTTACCATTTCCGTGACTTGAACTGCGATGCCGGACTTTTGCACCGCATACGGACTGAACCAGGACTAAAACAGGACCAAACCAGGTCCGGGACCAGACCGGGACCAGACCAGGAACAGACAGTGATTGAGACCGGGATGGAGACCAGGACCAGACCACGACTGAGACCAGGACCAGACCAGGACTAAGACCAGGACTGAGACCAAGACTGAGACCAGGACCAGACCAGGACCAGACCGGGACTAAGACCAGGACCAGACCAGGACTAAGACCAGGACAGACAAGACTGAGACCAGACCAGACCAGACCAGACCAGGACTGAAACCAGGACTAAGACCAGGACCAGACCAGGACTGAGACCAAGACTGAGACCAGGAACCAGACCAGGACCAGACCAGGACTGAAACCAGGACTAAGACCAGGACCAGACCAGGACTGAGACCAAGACTGAGACCAGGACCAGACCAGGACCAGACCAGGACTGAGACCAGGACCAGACCGGGAGTGAGACCAGGACCAGACCACGACTGAGACCAGGACCAGACCGGGAGTGAGACCAGGACCAGACCGGGACTGAGACCAGGACCAGACCACGACTGAGACCAGGACCAGACCCTGGACCAGACCAGACGGACTGAGACCAGGACCAGACCGGGACTGAGACCAGGACCAGACCACGACTGAGACCAGGACCAGACCGGGACCAGACCACGACTGAGACCAGACCAGACCGGAGTGAGACCCGGACCAGACCGGGAGTGAGACCAGGACCAGACCGGGACTGAGACCAGGACCAGACCGGGACCAGACCACGACGAGACCAGGACCAGACCAGGACCAGACCACGACTGAGACCAGGACCAGACCACGACTGAGACCAGGACCAGACCGGGACCAGACCACGACTGAGACCAGGACCAGACCGGGACCAGACCACGACTGAGACCCGGACCAGACCGGGACCAGACCCGGACTGAGACCAGGAACAGACCAGGAACAGACAGTGATTGAGACCGGGACTGAGACCAGGCAAGGCAAGTTTATTTGTATAGCACAATTCGTACACAAAGTAATTCAAAGTGCTAATTCTGGTCCTGGACCAGACCACAACTGAGACCAGGACCAGACCAGGACCAGACCAGGACTGAGACCAGGACTAAGAATGGGACCAGACCAGGACTGAAAATGGTTTAGTTCTTGTTTAGACGCAAAAGTCCGTCATCGCAGTTTAAGTCCCGTAAACAGGAAACGGCCGTTATCTGTTTTTCCATTGTTCATTTAATAATTTCGCGTTCCTCAAATGTGTGAATGAAACAAAACACAAGTCCAGGTCTGTTTTTGACGAGGAAATAACTTTATCACACGACCTGAAGCTCACAAGAGTCAATTTTGCGCACTATAAGACCTTTAACCGTCGCTCATAACCTGCGTGATTTTCTTAATTAAATTCTGCATGGACCCCAGTAAACGGACCCCTCCCCCGACACTTAACGCGGCGCTCGTGTTTTACCGCCAACGCCGCTCGGCTATAGTAAAACTTTAGTGTTTGCGACGCGTTCGGTTCCCCGATCCTGATTACATCTTGATTTTTATCCTTTCCTGGACTCTCCGTGTCCTCCAGTCTCCTTGTGGTCCCGATGCTAATAGCTTTACGCGGTCAGTCAGCTGAGTGGAGGGATTTGAGCAAATGTTCTGAGGTTTTTAGTTCATTTAAAGGTGCGTTGTGTCACTTTTCTGGTGGAGGATCCGTCACCTCCTTGTTTCTGTTGCTCTGCTCCACAATGTGACTTTAAACAGCTCATTTACATTTAGATTTATTAAAAAAAAACATGCGTTCTGTCTGTGAGCGGGGTCGCCTCTCCACAGATCTGACCTGTAACTTGGTCCGGTTTGGTCTCCATGAAGCTACAAAGGTTTAAAGCCGCACTGTGAAACATTCCAGTCAAAAGAAATAACATCTGCATGGAGAAAAGCATTTGAAAAGTCACACAGTGCACTTTTAAAGCTGGACTATGTAACTTTTCTAGCAGTATCGTTATGTTTGTTTCCATGGAGATTTTATTGCTTTACAAAATACCTTTATTCCTGATGGACTAAGGGAGCGTTCGATTCCAGTCGGAGTGAATTTGGAGCCAGTTTTGTTTCAGGAATAATAATTAAACAGGAACAGGAATAAAACCATCAGGATGTTGTTGTTGTTGTTAATACGAACAAGACTGAACAAGATATTTTCAAATTCATTGTACTTTGTCTTCCAAATCCAACCCTTTATTATTAATCTGTCTCCAAAGCTCAACAGGCTCCGTTCCACCTTGTTATGTCATGAGGTGGTTAGTTAACAGTTTCCCTTTTCCTTAAATTCAGTAGCGATTAGCAAACCAAACAAAACTCCAGGTCTCGTAGTGATAAAGAAACAACATTATAACACAGATCAAAACTTAGTGTAATATGGGCCCTTTCAGTGCCAGAAATCAGATACCATATCCGGTGGGGGAAATTTATTTTATAAAATCAGAGACCAGGAACTGACATTTTATCTTGAAAGTCAAGTAAAGTTGTAGTAAAAACAGTAGAAGAGAGAACAACAGACTGTGCACGTCACATATGAACAGTTCTTCAGATAAACTATAACATAAACAACAAACAAGTTTAACAAACTCTCCATCTCACTCCAAATCACTAAATCCATTCAATTCTTCATCCTCGGTGTCACTTCTGAACAACTCCACGACCTCCGGAGGTAAACAGAGTGCGCCGCTTCCTCTTCTGTGTCGCTGTCGTCAGACTCAGCATCAGTTCCAGTTAGAATTATTCTGGTCTTTCTGAATCCGACAGGATGGTTTCAGTGTCACTGAAGTCCAGACTTTGTCCATCCATCCAGTGACTTCAGGAAAGTTTCATGGTGCATCCTCCCTGGTGTCACAAGTTTCCCGCTCACTTCAAACTTTCTTTCTGCTGCTCGATTACTGTTTTTTCAGCTGAATATTTCACTACTTACAGACAGGACAGAGGCTCTTTCTGCAGGAGACATGTGCAGTAGAGTGAAGTGACAGTGGTGCAGGAGGAACAGATACTGACACACAAGACTAGAGCCTCTCATGGCTTCAGTGTCAACATTTTAATATATAATGATATATATATATATATATAGAGAGATAGAGAGAGAGATAATAATTATATATAGATATATAATGATTTCATATATAATATATACATTATATATATATATATATATAATATATATATATATATATATATATTATATATAGTCGCACCACCCATGAAAAAAAAGTGCGACTTATAGTCCAGTAAATATGGTAATAATCAGATTGTGGTGAACATGTGAACATACCTGGTGAGTTTCAAAGTACTTCATGTTTGATTTTCATGTTTAGTAAAGAGATCGTTTCCCATATTTAAAACTTCCTGTATTATTTCATTATAATATTTTGTGTACCACAGTACTTATTCACGTGTCTCCTCTGCGCCACTTCTGAGGGAGTATTTTAAGACCATTTTTGAAGCGATTTGGAGGTTCTTATCTGCTCTGAACATATCCATAGCCTCCAGGTGCTTTCTGTGGGAAGGGACTTAAAAGTTCTCAGGCTAATCGCACTTTCCCACCAGGAAAACCATCGTCACCGCCAAAACCCACTTCCATCTGTGGAAGCACACGGCCGCAATGAATTAAGACCAGCTCCAGTTTAATGGAACACAACGGGACATGTTTAATTTATAAGAACAATTATTAATTATGTTAAAACAATATAGTCACGGAGGAATACAATGGCCTTGTTTAGTCCTGGTTCAGTCCTGGTTTAGTCCTGCATTAGTCCTGCTTTAGTTCTGTTCGAGTCAAGGTTGGGTCAATCCAGATTTGGTTCTAGTTTAGTCCTGGTTCAGTCCAGATTTGGTCCTGGTTTAGTCCTGGTTCAGTCCTGCATTAGTCCTGCTTTAGTTCTGTTCATGTTGAGTCTGGTTCAGTCCAGATTTGGTCCTGGTTTAGTCCTGGTTCAGTCGTGCTTAAATTCAGTTTAGATCTAAGATGGTTCAGTCCAGATATAGTTCTAGTTTAGTCCTGGTTTAGTCCAGATTTGGTCCTGGTTTAGTCCTGGTTCAGTCTTGCATTAGTTCTGCTTTAGTTCTGTTTGAGTCTAGGCTGGTTCAATCCAGATTTGGTCCTGGTTTAGTCCAGTTTTAGTCCAGATTTGATTCTGGTTTAGTCTTAATTTAGTCCTGGTTCAGTCCTGCATTAGTCCTGCTTTAGTTCTGTTCAAGTTGAGTCTGGTTCAGTCCAGATTTGGTCCTGGTTTAGTTCTGGTTCAGTCCTGATTCAGTCGTGCTTAAGTTCTGTTCCGATCTAAGATGATTCAGTCCAGATTTGGTCCTGGTTTTGTCCTGGTTTAGTCTAGTTTCAGTCCAGATTTGGTCCTGGTTCAGTCCTAGTTTAGTCCTGGTTCAGACCCGGTTCAGTCGTGTTTTAGTTCTATTCCGATCTAAGGTGGTTCAGTCCAGATTTGGTCCTGGTTTAGTCCTGGTTTAGTCCTGGTTCAGTCGTGCTTTATTTCTGTTTCAATCTAAGATGGTTCAGTCCAGATTTGGTCCTGGTTTAGTCCTGGTTCAATCCTGCATTAGTTCTACTTTAGTTCTGTTCGAGTCCAGTCTAGTTCAGTCCAGATTTAGTCCTGGTTAAGGTCTGGTTTGAGTCCTTATTCAGCCCTGTATTAGTTCTTGTCCAGTTCTGTTCTGATCTAGACCTGCTTCAGTCCAGATTTAGTCCTGGGTTTGGTCTGGGTTTAATACTTGTTCAGCCCTGCATTAGTTTTGGTCAAGTTCTGATCTGGTCCTGTTATAGTCCTGGTTTAATCCTGGTTTAATCATTGTTTAGTCCTGCATTAGACCTGTTTATTTTCTGGTTTAGTCCTGGTTTAGTCCTGGTTTAATCCTGGTTTAGTCATTGTTTAGTCCTGCATTAGACCTGTTTATTTTCCTGGTTTAGTCCTTGGTTTAAGTCCTGGTTTAATCTGGTTTAATCCTGGTTTAGTCATTGTTTAATCCTGCATTAGACCTGTTTATTTTCTGGTTTAGTCCTGTTTTAGTCCTGGTTTAATCCTGGTTTAATCCTGGTTTAGTCCTTGTTTAGTCTTGCATTAGGCCTGTTTATTTTCTGGTTTAGTCCTGGTTTAGCCCTGAATTAGTCCTGGTTTAGTCAAATAGTTCTAGTCTAGATCTGGTCTAACCCTGGTTTTGGTCAAGTTCTGATCTGGTCCTGTTATAGTCCTGGTTTAATCATTGTTTAGTCTCGCATTAGGCCTGTTTATTTTCTGGTTTAGTCCTGGTTTAGTTCTGGTTTAGTCCCTGGTTTAGTAACTGCTTCCTCATTTATCCCTAATTTAGTCCTGGTTTTGCTGTGGTTCAATCCTGGTTCAGTCACTCATCAGTCCAGCTTTAATTCAGTACTGATCCAGATCTGGTCGAGTCCAGATTTAGTCCTGGTTCGGTTCCGGTTTAGCTCAGAAATCCGTGCTGAAAAGTGAGCTCACGTCGCGGTGAAAAACTCCACGAAACGAGCGAACGGCCGCGCGGATTTCAGCGTATCTTTCCGCATTCGCAGCCGGAGCCTTCGCGTTTGGCCCCCGCACGTTCGTTTACGAGACAGTGAGCCGCTAAGAAAGTAAAAAAGTGTATTTTATGGACTGGAGCAGAAACAGTGAATCTTCTAATTAGCTAAAGTGGGTTAAAAGCAGTGATTTACATGATCGTTAATGGGCTGTCAGTCACTGCCGACGTTATCAGAGGAAGCACGAGACAGAGATGGATGTACTCCACAGATACTCTCCGCTCTCAGCACGGGGACACTGTGTACTCTGCGCTCTCATTTCTGCTCGTAGTAGTAGTAGTAGTAGTGATGGTAGCAGTTATAGTGATAGTGATAGTGGTAATAGTAGTAGTAGCTGCAGTAATGATACTTTATATGAGGAAGCAGAAAACAGTGTAATTTAGGATGAATTCTGTGGCAGTAGTAGTAGTAGTAGTAGTAGTAGTAGTAGTAGTAGTAGTAGTAGTAGTAGTAGTAGTAGTAGTAGTAGTAGTAGTAGTAGTGGTAGCAGCAGTAGTAGTAGTATATGCAGTAATAGTACTTTATATGAGGAAGCAGAAAACTGGAATGGATGTACTTCAAAGATACTCTCAACACGGGGACACTGTGTACTTTAGGCTGAATTCTGTAGTAGTAGTAGTAGTAGTAGTAGTAGTAGTAGTAGTAGTAGTAGCAGTAGTAGTAGTATAATGCAGTAATAGTACTTTATATGAGGAAGCAGAAAACTGGAATGGATGTACTTCAAAGATACTCTCAACACGGGGACACTGTGTACTTTAGGCTGAATTCTGTAGTAGTAGTAGTAGTAGTAGTAGTAGTAGTAGTGGTAGCAGTAGTAGTAGTATATGCAGTAATAGTACTTTATATGAGGAAGCAGAAAACTGGAATGGATGTACTTCAAAGATACTCTCAACACGGGGACACTGTGTACTTTAGGCTGAATTCTGTAGTAGTAGTAGTAGTAGTAGTAGTAGTAGTAGTAGTAGTAGTAGTGGTAGCAGTAGTAGTAGTATATGCAGTAATAGTACTTTATATGAGGAAGCAGAAAACTGGAATGGATGTACTTCAAAGATACTCTCAACACGGGGACACTGTGTACTTTAGGCTGAATTCTGTAGTAGTAGTAGTAGTAGTAGTAGTAGTAGTAGTAGTAGTGGTAGCAGTAGTAGTAGTATATGCAGTAATGTAAAGTACTTTATATGAGGAAGCAGAAAACTGGAATGGATGTACTTCAAAGATACTCTCAACATGGGGACACTGTGTACTTTAGGCTGAATTCTGTAGTAGTAGTAGTAGTAGTAGTAGTAGTAGTAGTAGTAGCAGTAGTAGTAGTAGTATATGCAGTAATAGTACTTTATATGAGGAAGCAGAAAACTGGAATGGATGTACTTCAAAGATACTCTCAACATGGGGACACTGTGTACTTTAGGATGAATTCTGTAGTAGTAGTAGTAGTAGTAGTAGTAGTAGTGGTAGCAGCAGTAGTAGTAGTATATGCAGTAATAGTACTTTATATGAGGAAGCAGAAAACTGGAATGGATGTACTTCAAAGATACTCTCAACATGGGGACACTGTGTACTCTGTGCTGAATTCTGGGGTATTAGTGGTAGTAATAGGAGTGGTAGTAATAGTAGTAGTAATAGTAGTGGTAGTAATTGTAGTAGCAATGGTAGTATTAGCTGTAGTAATGGTACTTACTATATGAGAAAGCAGAAAACGGTGTACTTTAGGATGAATTCTGTAGTAGTAGTAGTAGTAGTAGCAGTAGTAGTAGTAGTAGTGGAAGCAGTAGTAGTATCTGTAGTAATAGTACTTATTACTTACTTACTTACATAGTACTTACTCATATCCAGAATACTGGAATGGATGTACTTCAAAGATACTGCTTTCAACACAGGGACACTGTGTACTTTAGGCTGAATTCTGGGGTATTTAGTAGTAGTAGTAATAATAGTAGTAGTAGTAGTAGTGGTAGTAATTGTAGTAGCAGTAGTAGTGATGGTTGGTGGTAGTAATAGTAACAGTTGTAGTAGCAATGGCAGTAGTAGCTGCAGTAATTGTACTTACTATATGAGGAAGCAGAAAACAGTGTACTTTAAGATGAATTCTGTGGCAGTAGTAGTAGTAGTAGTAGTAGTAGTATCTGCAGTAATAGTACTTGATATGAGGAAGCAGAAAACTGGAAAAAGTACTTCAAAGATACTGTTCTCAAAACCGGGATGCTGTGTACTTTAGGCTGAATTCTGGAGTACTAGTAGTAGTAATAAGAGTAGTAGTAGTAGTAGTAGTAGTAGTAGTAGTAGTGGTGCTAGTAATAGTAATAGTTGTAGTAATGATAGTAGCAATATTATCTGCAGTAATAGTACTTTATATGATGAAGCAGAAAACATGGATGGATGTACTTCAAATCTTTGGGATAGTAGTAGCAGTAGTGGTAGTAGTAGTAGTGGTGGAGGTAGTAATAGTAACAGTATTAGCAATAATAATAGTAATAGTTGTAGTAGTAGTGGTAGTAGTAGCAGAAGTAGTAATAATAGTAGTAGTTCTAGTAGCAGTAGTAGTAATAATGACAGTAATAGTAGTAGTATTAGTATGTGCAGTAATAGTACTATATATGAGGGGCATTGTGTACTTTATGCTGTATTCTGTAGTATTACTAGAAGTAGTAGTCGTAGTATTAGTGGTTAGAAGTGTTTGTATAAATACATCGAACTGTAATTGCCCAATAATCTGCTGAGAAATGTTAGAAACTCTGGAGTAAATTGTTTGTAATTGTTTGTTAAATTGTTTCATAATAATCCTTAATAACACAATTTTACAGCTTTTCTAATCAAATTAATCAAACTAATCAAATTACTGGGATGAATTGCCCAGCGCTCGCACAGAGTCTGGAGCAGTACTCGTCCTGGAGCCCGGTCGTGTCCTGTTGGTTGCCGTGGCGATGAATAATTCCTGTTCTGTTTTGCTGTAGTTCGGTCTCTGTGGAGATTCCAGTCAGTCCCTCGGTCACAGTCTAATGGTCCGTCGCTGTTACCTGCGCACAGACATTGTTTGGAATCTGCTGGCCGAGCGGTTTCCAGACTCTGCAATCGTATTTGGTTTTGTGCTTGTTTGTGAAACTTCCGTCGCCGGCTGAGCTCCGTGCAGATGCTCCTGCTCTGAATGTTCCACGTAATGGCATTAAACTTGTATTTCTCCGAGGAGACAAGCAGCTCACAGTATGAATGCGTGTTTTTCCAAGGGTTTTTTTTTTGTATAAAGCAATAACATCGGCGATTGTATGAATGAATGCAAGATAGATATGTTTAATGCCGAACTGTGGAACATTCCAGGCAAGACGATAACATCTCCATGGAGACAAGCAGATGGCCAACCCCCAGTATTTAGTTATTTAGTTCAGCTTTACTTCTGTTTTGGTTTAGTCCTGGTTCAATCTTGTCTTAATCTTCAAAAATACCTGGAAAAACTCGCCTCTACCAGATCTGAGCTGTAACTTTGAGGCAACATCTGCTTGTCTCCATGGAGACAGACAAGTTTAATGTCATCTGTATGAAGAAAAGTATGCAGCGTACCCTCCACCAGAAAACTTACTCAGCGTTTTAGCTAAGCACAATTTTTACTTTTTCAAATCAGATTATTATGTGGATTTCTTGATCAGTGATTGGTTAAGAAGTAAAGGTGCTGCGCTGTGATTGGCTGAAATTCCTGTATTTGGAAAGTATTTACTCCTTAACCTTTGTATTTAAGGAAGCACTCACACCAGGACTTTAGAACCGTGCCCAAGCACAGATCGTCCCTAAAGCGCAGTACATTTGTCCAGTGTGAGCGCAGTCGAACCGTGCTCAGGTGTGGCACTGATGGGACTTTGTTCTGGTTGGAGGAGGTGGGCCAAAGCACGGCACTGTTGCTCCTGTACGTGCACACGCACCACTTTACTATACGAGACCTGTCAGATGTGGTGATGTTACTCATACAAGGAAAACAGTGAATAAAATCTGCTCCAAAACACACGGCAAACCTGCACTGACCTTCAGTAAGAACAGACAGAAGTTTTAGCTGCGTCTCGTCGGCTGTCATCACTGCTCTGCACTGTTTTTATCTCCATAAACTCACAGAGGAGCACAAATCATAAAAGGACACACATTAGCGTCACTATTTAATAGACATTTCTGCCGCTGGACTTTTTTTCTCCACTAAAAGCATTAGCACATGTAAACAAACAGCGGCGTGTGATGATGTCATCGAGTCGTGACCCGGTTTGGACTTGTAAGTGTGAGTGCAGAACATAAAACTCTACACAATCATGCTTGAACACGGTTCTAAAGTCCTAGTATGAGTGCGCCCTTAGTTTATCACAAGTTTTTTTCTTTTTCTCCTCCCTCCAAATCAAATGATTATACTAATTAGTTTGAGAAACAAAGATAGTGCGCTGTGATTTGCTTAAAAACTATTGAGTCCTTAAACTTGATATTTTAGTTCATCACATTTTTTTTTTAACATTTTCTCCTCTCTCCCAATCAAATTATTATATCCATTTTTTATTTTTTTAATTTTTTTAAATTTATTTTATTGGTTGAGAATCAATGGTAGTGCGCTGTGATTGGCTTAAATCCGTAAACACTGGTTCCTGGTTCGACTCCATAAACTTGATATTTTAGTTTAACACAATTTTTGTTTTACTTTTTCTCCTCTCACCCAGTCAAATCATTACCAGATCTTTGGCATTTTCTGCCCTAACAACATGAAAATTGACACTGCACACACCCATACCGTCACAATGACACCCTCCGAATTTGAGATCGGTCAGACGAGCGGTTCGAGAATTACGCTTGGAACAAACAAACACACCGACAGACGTTCTTTGAATGAATAAATAGATTTACATTCCCTTAAAGGTTGTATAGAGGATTTTCCAAGGAACGAGAAATCCAGCGACTGTTTGTCCTTTTTCAAATGTTGCGCATGTGTGAAACCACCCCCCCTCCCCTACAGCTCCTACGTAGAAACACCTCCTTCCGCCTCCTCCTTACGCCAGAAACAGGTTTGTTTACAGCCGCTGCACATGACTTGTAAACAACTAACTACAGTGTTGGTTAGGCAAGACGGAGAAGTGAGGAGCGGGGGGAGCGGGTGCGCGGATATTTCGTGCGCGGACGAGAAGTGAGGAGCAGGAAGAAGAGCGGAACAGGGAGAGGGAGAGGAGAGAGGAGAGGGGAGCGGTGAGTGGAGATTCCGTGAGGAGCAGGGGGAAGAGTGGATCGGGCAGTGGGGAGAGGAGCAGGAAAGGGGAGCAGAGAAGGTTGCGCGGAGATTTCGTGCGAATGAACTAGCTACAACACGCAGCAGCAAGTGGACTCTTTCTTTGCCTTGAAAATTACGTTTTCAGACATAGGATATCACTTTCGTGTCCTGAAAAACGTTTGTCTAGCTCTTGGAAATAAAGTACGTTTTCATAATAAGCAGAAGTTTCCTGTCCAGGAGTAATTTGTGGACCAGTGCGTCAGTCTTTAGACCCTGCGTCTGCTTCAGTCGCGCCATCGCTGGAATGAATCTTCAAGAATCACCTTAGTTTGGCTTCGCTGCTTTTCCCCTTGTCTTCTTCTTTCAGCGACCTCAAAAACGGACTTTCTTTTGGGGCTAACTGCTCCTGGATTCTTGTCGCCATCGCAACAAACTTTGTGCGAACTGCGAGGAAGATATAGGTCAAAAAAAGCCGCTAAGAACTGTTGCGTTGGTGGAGTAAACAGCGTCTGTGCGTCTTGCGTCTGTGGACTGCGTGACAGTCAGTCGTACGTAAACCACGTACCGGCGGCGCAGGCAAGTCAGTTACACTAGAAACGTAGGGAGTTTGATTGACAGCCTGTCAGCTCACAGATAACGAGGCAGTGTCGTTATCTATTGGCAAATGTTTAGCCCCACCACGTCCAGAGTTGATGAATTTTTATTCTCTTTTTTTTGGTCATCATAATTACAAGGCTACTGCACCTCTATAATCTATCATTGACAATTTGAAACAAAAAAAAACCCCAAAAAATCCTCCATACAACCTTTAATGAGCAGAGGTGCATAAACACTGGTTCCTGGTTCGACTCCTTAAACTTGATATTTTAGTTTAACACCATTTTTTAGCTTTTCTCCTCTTCCTCGTCTCACTGCAGACTTTTTTTTTTTTTTTTTTTCTCACTTTCTCTCTGGGAACACGTCAAGGGTGCCCACTCTCTCCACCAAAACTTTAACATTAGACTCGTACATTGAACCGTCTCAGCAGTATTTCCAGTATTTTTGAGCTGACTAGATGTCTTCATAGCGCCGTAGCGGTGCTTGAGCATTTGACACTCCAATTCTCACGCGCAATCACGCACGCACGCACACACACCGAGTCCTGGATACAGAGGAGGGACACATGGGGCCAATTATGCACTCGGGTGACAGGAAGGAGCTGGAGGGTTTGAGCTGTCCCCCTCAGGCCCTCCACAGGACAGAGCTGTGACAGAAGTGAGAAGGGACCAAACCAAAAGACACCAGAGCACGTTTTAAGGAGGCTCCCACCGTATTGTTGTATATTGTATGGAGTTTAATGGGCTCGCCTCACGTAGAAGCGCCTATAGTTTACAAATGGAGCGGGAGGAGTTTTTTATGCTGCGGTTTGCTGTTTAAAGGCCTTTTATTTACCAAAACGAACTCTTTTAGTCGTGTTATAATGTTGTTTCTTCAGCAAAAAAATAGACCTGGAGTTGTGTTTTGTTTCAAGTTTAATGCCGTGGTTTAGTCCTGGTTTAGTCCTGGTTTAATCCTATTTTAGTCATATTTTACTCCTGGTTTAGTCCTAGTTGAGTCCTGGTTTAGTCCTTGTTTAGTCCTTGTCTTAGTTTAGTCATGGTTTTGTCCTAGTTTAGTCTTAGTTTAGTCCTAGTTTAGTCCTGTTTTAGTCCTATTTTAGTCATATTTTAGTCCTGGTTTAGTTCTAGTTTAGTCCTGTTTAGTCCTGGTTTAGTCTCAGTTTAGCCCTGGTTTAGTTGTAGTTTAGTCCTAGTTTAGTCCTGTTTTAGTCCTGGTTTAGTCTTGGTTCAGTCCTGGTTTAGTCCTTGGTTTAGTCCTGGTTTAGTCCTAGTTTAGTCCTAGTTTAGTCCTGGTTTAGTCCTGGTTTAGTCCTGGTTTAGTCCTGGTTTAGCCCTGGTTTAGTTTAGTCCTTGGTTTAGTCCTGGTTTAGTCCTGGTTTAGTCCTGGTTTAGTCCTAGTTTAGTCCTGGTTTAGCCCTGGTTTAGTCCTAGTTTAGTCCTGGTTTAGTCCTTGTTTGGTCCCGGTTTAGTCCTGGTTTAGTCCTAGTTTAGCTCAGTTTTGCCCTGGTTTCACCCTGCTTTAGTCCTGCTCGAGTCCAGATTTAATTCTGTCCCATTCCAGTCCCAACCGTGCAACACTGAACTGTGAAAGGTCCTCAAAATGTCGCCCGTGACAGGAAGCAGAAGCGGGCCTGTTGTCTCGCCTTCTTTTTTTAAAAACATGAAGTATTTGATTTTGTGAGGAAAACACACACACACACACACACACACACACACACACACACAGAGGAGGGGGAAGAAGAAGAAGGAGCTGGAGTGTTTTCCTCCGTCAGATCGGATCTTGCTGCAGTGCTCAGGCCGCCCACGCTCTTCCAGCCCAGATGAAAAAATTAACACGCGTCGTCCCCAGAGCAAAAGGCAAAAGCACCAGTCGGAGGATTGGAGACGGATAAAGACGCGCAGACATCAGCAGATCTTCTGAAGCGTTACCCGGGCGACTCGCAAAACACGCCACTTCACCAATCCTGCTTAGATAATCACAGTACACGTATGAGGTAAAGTGCGGGGTTAAGAATGGAGTACAAATACACACACTGGGAAGACTGGGAATGGGTTATATACTATGTCTAGTACTAATATATGTTATATACTATGTTACTACTGCTTTGACATTTACTATTACTACGACTACTGATACTACTACTATTACTATTACTACTACTACTGTGACTATGACTATTACTACTATTACTACTACTACTACTATGACTGTTACTACTACTATTACTACTACTACTACTACTATGACTATGACTATTACTATTATTACTATTACTACTACTATTACTATTACTACTATTACTACTACTACTACTATGACTATGACTATTACTACTACTACTATTACTATTACTACTACTACTACTACTATGACTACTATGTACTACTATTACTACTATTACTATTACTACTACTACTATTACTGTTACTACTACTATGACTATGACTATTACTACTATTACTATTACTACTACTACTGTGACTATGACTATTACTACTATTACTACTACTACTACTATTACTACTACTACTACTACTATGACTGTTACTACTATTACTACTACTACTACTACTATGACTATGACTATTACTACTATTACTACTACTACTTACTACTATTACTACTACTACTACTATGACTATGACTATTACTATTATTACTATTACTACTACTACTACTATGACTATGACTATTACTACTATTACTACTACTACTACTATGACTATGACTATTACTACTATTACTATTACTACTATGACTATGACTATGACTACTATTACTACTACTACTACTACTACTATGATTATTACTAATTCTATGACCATTACTATTACTACTACTACTACTACTACTACTTCAGTGACAATTACTATTATTACTAAGACTATTACTACTACTACTCCTACTACTATTTTGATTATTACTACTTCTATAACACTTACTATTATTACTACTAAGACTACTACTACTACTATTACTACTGCTACTACTATGACTATTACTACTACTACTATGACAGTTACTATTACTACTACTACTAGTCTACTACTTTTTAGTTATAAATTTGTCAAATAATTCAAAATAACTCAATTTTAATCTTATGCAGGAAGTTAAGTTGAATTTTTTAGGGTTCGATCCTGGTTTATTTTTGATGTAGACTTGGTTTAGTTTCGGTTCAGTCCAAGTTCAGTCCCAGTTTCTCCTCACACGCACCTCGTGAAAGCGTGAACACCCCCCCAAACCGTCCACATTTTAGCGTCGCTCTAACCGCGCTGCAGATTTCACGCCTATTTTGTTGTCCGTCGTAACAAAAGAATCACATTTTATATCTCTCGTGGTCCCGTCGTGCCCTCCCTCCAAACTTATCTCTCGCTCCCTTTGTCCAGTCCACTTGCTTGACTTTGAAAAGGCTGTAGAAGAATGTATCAGAGGAGCGGGCCTTTGTTGGACGCTGCATAAAAGGAGGATAAAAGGGCAACAGAGTGGAGCATCCCAGACAGACAAGAAAGGATCTATCCCTCAGTGAACTACAGGGAAAGGTCAGGAACACAAAAGAAACACCAAAAGGCTGCCTCTGACACACACGCGCGCCGCTTTTAAGGAGGAGGAGCACAAATACTGATCGTAATAGTGGTTCTTGTTGCATCTACAGCACTTACAGAACTTGCAGTACTCTTAGTAGTAGCAGTAATGGCAGTAGTAGTAGTAATATCTGAAATTATAGCAGTAGAAACAGTAGAAGAGTTGGTGGTACTGGAAGTTGGAGTAGTAATATTTGGTTTGGTAATGGTAGTTGTAGCATTTACAGAACTTGCAGTACTTGTAGTAGTGGTAGTAATAGTAGTAGCAGTAGTAGTAGCAGTAGTAGTATTTGAAATTGTAGCAGTAAACTAGTAGAATAATAAACAGTAGAAGAATATTTTGTTAGGTAATGGTGGTTGTAGCATTTACAGCACTTGCAGTACTTAGTAGCAGTAGTAGTAGTACTTGCAGTAGTAGTAGAAGTAGTAGTAGTAGTATTCGAAATTGTAGCAGTAGAAACCGTAGAGGAATATTTTGTTAGGTAAAGGTAGTTATAGCATTTACAGCACTTGCAGTACTTGTAGTGGTAGTAGTAGTAGTAGTAGTAGTAGTAGTAGTAGTAGTAGTAGTAGTAGTAGTAGTAGTAGTAGTAGTAAAGTAGTAGTAGAAGGTCGCAGTAGTAGTAGTAGTAGCAGTCGCAGTTGCAGTAGCAGTAGTAGTAGTAGTAAGCAATCGCAGTTGCAGTAGCAGTAGTAGTAGTAGTAGCAATCGCAGTTGCAGTTGCAGTAGCAGTAGTAGTAGTAGTAGCAGTCGCAGTCGCAGATGCAGACGCAGTTGCAGTAGCAGTCGCAGTCACAGCAGTCACAGTAGCAGTAGTAGTAGCAGTAGCAGTAGTAGTAGTAGTAGCAGTAGCAGTCGCAGATGCAGACGCAGTTGCAGTAGTAGCTGTCACAGTAGTAGTAGCAGCAGTCACATTCGCAGCAGTCACAATAGCAGTCGCAGTAGTAGTAGTAGTAGTAGCAGTCGCAGTTGCAGACGCAGTTGCAGTAGCAGTCGCAGTAGTAGTAGCAGTCGCAGTCGCAGTAGCAGTTGCAGTAGCAGTAGTAGTAGCAGTCGCAGTAGCAGTAGTAGTAGCAGTCGCAGTAGCAGTAGTAGTAGCAGTCGCAGTAGCAGTCGCAGTAGCAGTGCAGTAGCAGTCGCAGTAGCAGTAGCAGTAGCAGTGCAGTAGCAGTGCAGTAGCAGCAGTAGCAGTCGCAGTAGCAGTAGCAGTCGCAGTCGCAGTAGCAGTAGCAGTCGCAGTAGCAGTAGCAGTCGCAGTCGCAGTAGCAGTAGCAGTAGCAGTAGCAGTAGCAGTAGCAGTGCAGTCGCAGTCGCAGTAGTAGTAGCAGTCACAGTAGCAGTAGCAGTGCAGTCAGTAGCAGTAGCAGTCAGTAGTAGTAGCAGTAGCAGTAGCAGTAGCAGTAGCAGTCGCAGTAGCAGTCGCAGTAGCAGTAGCAGCAGTAGCAGTCGCAGTAGCAGTCGCAGTCGCAGTAGCAGTCGCAGTAGTCGCAGTCACAGTACAGCAGTCACATTCGCAGCAGTCGCAGTAGCAGTCGCAGTAGCAGTAGTAGTAGTACTTCCATACTCCTCTCCTTGTCCAGTATATATTTTTGTCTTTCTCATCAAACCAAAAGCATTGTGCCATATCCGTCCCTCCCGCCGATACAAAAAGCACATGGCACTTTCCATCAGGCCACTTACTGCTTTGACCTTCTGAGGCGCCTGACCTTTCCGCCGGTATAAACACAGATTATGTGCGTTAGCCTCGCCTCCTCAAGCTAAACAAATACACATCCCACTCCATTCCTCACGTCCTCTCGGGCCATCCACTCGGAGAGACGGGCGGGAGGGACGGGGACAGCTGCGAGGAGCAGACGGGGAGAGCATGCTTCACAGATTACATACACTTTTATTTTTTATTTTTTACACTTAGCTAATTGGACTGATGGACGTTGGAATCACGACACAAAGACGAGATGTTAGAGGTGGAATCAGCAACGATGGAGCGAATTAACACGAAATCTACAGGTTCTGATAAACAAGTATGACTGACACAGGTGGTACTTTTACTCATAGTAGTACAGAGGTAGTAGCTGATGTACTAGTAACAGTATGACTAGTAGTAGTAGTGAAAGCAGTAGTAGTAGTAGTAGTAGTAATTATAGAAGTAGTAGTAGCAGTATAATATTAGTAATAGTAGTAGCAAAAGTATTTGTAGCAATAATAGTAGTAGAAGTGTAGTAATAGCAGTAATAGTAGTAGTAGTAGTAGTAGTGGTAGTAGTAGTAGTGTCAGCAGCAGTAATAGTACTACTAGTAGTAGTAGCAGTAATAGTAGTAGTAGTAGTAGTAGTAGTAGTAGAAAGTTCCATTTTGTCTTTGATAAAGCAGGATAGCAAAGTACTTTGGTTTTGGATTGTAGTAGTAGTAGTAGTAGTTGTTGTAGTAGTTGTAGTAGTAGTAGTGTCAGCAGCAGTAATAGTACTTCTAGTAGTAGTAGTAGTAGTAATAGTAGTGGTATTAGTAGTGGTAGCAAGAATATTTGTAGCAGTAATAGTAGTAGTAGTAATATCAGTAGTCGTATTAGTAGTAGTAGTAAGACTAGTAGTAGTAACAGTAACAGTTTTTGCTAGTACTTCAGTAGTAGTAGTAGTAGTAGTAGTAGTAGTAGTAGTAGTAACAGTAACAGTTTGTGTTAGTCTTTCAGTAGTAGTAGTAGTAACAGTTGTAGTAGTAACAATAACAGTTTGTACTAGTACTTCAGGAGTAGTAGTAATAGTGTTAGTAATAGTCACAGTAACAGTTTGTATGAATACTTCAGTAATAATAGTAATATTAGTGTTAGTACTAGTAACAGTAACAGATTGTACTAGTACTTCATTTCACATTTCTTGTACACTTGTATTTTTGATAATAACCTGAGTTCCGTGAGTCTCGTCTTTTGAGTTTAAAAGTGTCGGTGTTTCTCAAACAAAGACTCATTTTTGTGTTTCTCAAACTCCAATTCAGTTTGTCCTTGTGTCTATTGAGGAGTTTGTCCTCACCAGAACAACTCACAATCACTCAAGAAGTACTGCTGCTCTGGCTCAGGGGCCCCTTCACTGTCACACAGAAGATTGTATTGCAGTAGCAGTAGCAGTAGTAACAGTAGTAATAGTAGTAGCAGTAGTAGTAGTAGCAGTAGTAACAGTAGTAATAGTAGTAGCAGTAGTAGCAGTAGTAATAGTAGTAGCAGTAGTAATAGTAGTAGCAGTAGTAACAGTAGTAGTAACAGTAGTAGTAGTAGTAGCAGTAGTAGCAGTAGTAGCAGTAGTAACAGTAGTAATAGTAGTAGCAGTAGTAACAGTAGTAATAGCAGTAGTAGTAGTATAATAGTAGTAGCAGTAGTAGCAGTAGTAATAGTAGTAGCAGTAGTAACAGTAGTAATAGTAGTAATAGTAGTAGCAGTAGTAACAGTAGTAATAGTAGTAGCAGTAGTAACAGTAGTAATAGTAGTAGCAGTAGTAGTAGTAGTAAGTAGTAGTAGTAGTAGTAGTAGCAGTAGTAGTAGTAGTAGTAGTAGTAGTAGTAGTAGTAGCAGTAGTAGTAGTAGTAGTAAGGAGGCTCCCGATCCGATACAAATTTAAAAAATATTTGCAATTCCTAATATCAAACTGATACCGACCTCTGGCCTTCTTAAATATTATTACCAGATATAAAAGTAGTAGTAGTATAGTAGTAGTAGTAGTAGTAGTAGTAGTAATAGTAGTAGGAAGAGTAGTATGTCTCACTGAAATATAGTGAAAGTCTTAAGATTTGTATTTTTTGTTATCATAGCTGTGATTGTTTAACAGATATAAGTATTTGCAGTAGTAGTAGTAGTAGTAGTAGTAGTAGTAATATAGTAGTAGTAGTAGTAGTAGTAATAGTAGTAGTAGTAGTAGTAGTAGTAGTATAGTAGTAGTAGTAGTAGAAGTATATCTCATTGAAATATAGTGAACATTTTGTAGTAAAATATAAATTTGTTGTTGTGGCTGTATTTGTTTAGCAGGACAAGTACTTGCAGTAGTAGTAGTAATAGTAATAGTAATAGTAGTAGTAGTAGTAGTAGAAGTAGTGGTAGTTGTAGCAGTAGTAGTAGTCGTAGAAGTAGTGGTAGTTGTAGCAGTAGTAGTAGTAGTAGTAGTAGAAGGAGTAGTACGTCTCGTTGAAATATAATGAAACATCTGTAGTAGTTAAAAATATAGATTTGTTGTTGTGGTTGTAGTTTTTTTTTGCTTTTTAAAGTGGAATTGAGTGGTTCATCATTAATATTTTTCTGCACTATTCACTTCTTTAACAGATTTACAAGATTTGATATTATTATTTGTCCTTGTTTTGGTTTTGTAAACACGTCCGTACTTGATGATCTGCTTAAACATTTGTCTGTTGTGCTGCAGCGGTTCATAAAGTGAGAGTGAGAGCTCTGTGCCAGACTCTACTGCATCCTGAACTAATACTACACACAAATACTACACACAAATACGACACACAAATACTACACACAAATACTACACACAAATACTACACACAAATACTACACACAAATACGACACACAAATACTACACACAAATACTACACACAAATACACCCTGACACCGAGGAGAGACGGAATGGAGGAAGAAGAGCAGGAGGAACAAGAAAGGTGGAGGTGAGGAAACGAGGAAAGGGAGAGAAAAGGTGAAGGAGAGAAGGAGGAGATACAGAGGAGAGACTCAGGAGTGAGGGAGGAGAGACTGAGGAGAAAGGAAGGAGAGAGGGAGGAGGAGAGACGGAGGAAACACGGAGTAGAGGAGGAGGAGAGATGAAGGAGAGAGGAAGGAGAAGAGGACTAGAGGAGGAAGAGAGACGGAGGAGCGAGGGAGGAGAGGAGGAAGGAGAGAGGGAGGAGAGGAAGAGGAGAGGAGGAGGAGAGACATAGGAGAGACGGAGGAGAGGCGAAGGAGAGGAAGAGAGACAGAGGAGAGAGGAAGGAGAGGAGGAGGAGAGGCGAAGGAGAGGAGGAGGAGAGACAGAGGAGAGGAAGAGAGACAGAGGAGAGAGGGAGGAGAAGAGGAGGAGAGGAGAAGGAGAGACAGAGGAGAGAGGGAGGAGGAGAGGAGAAGGAGAGACAGAGGAGAGAGGAAGGAGAGGAGGAGGAGAGAGGAAGGAGAGGAGGAGAGACGGAGGAGAGGCGAAGGAGAGACAGAGGAGAGAGGAAGGAGAGGAGGAGGAGAGGAAGAGGAGAGGAGGAGGAGAGACATAGGAGAGACGGAGGAGAGAGGAAGGAGAGGAGGAGGAGAGGCGAAGGAGAGAGGAAGGAGAGGAGAGAGAGGCGAAGGAGAGACAGAGGAGAGAGGGAGGAGAAGAGGAGGAGAGGAGAAGGAGAGACAGAGGAGAGAGGAAGGAGAGGAGGAGGAGAGGAAGAGGGAGGAGGAGGAGAGACATAGGAGAACGGAGGAGAGAGGAAGGAGAGGAGGAGGAGAGGGAGGAGAGGAGGAGGAGAGAGAGGAGGAGAGACAGAGGAGAGAGGAGAAGGAGAGAGAGGAGGAGAGACAGAGGAGAGGAGGAGAGATAGAGGAGAGAGAGGAGAGAGGAGGAGGAGGAGAGGAGGAGAGAGGAAGGAGATGAGAGGAGGAGAGACGGAGGAGAGACAGAGGAAGAGAGAGAAGGAGAGGAGGAGGAGGAGGAGGAAGGAGAGAGGAGAGGAGGAGGAGGGAGAGAGGAAGATGAGAGGAGGAGAGGAGAGACAGAGGAGAGAGGAAAGAGAGGAGCAGGAGAGGAGGAGGAGAGACAGAGGAGAGCAGGAGGAGAGGACGAGGAGAGAGGGAGGAGAAGGAGAGGAAAAGAGGTAGAGGTGGCGGAATGGAGGAAGAAGAGCAGGAGGAACAAGAAAGGTGGAGGTAAGGAAACGAGGAAACGAGGAAAGGGAGAAAGAAGGTTTAGGAAGAAAGGAGGAGTAGAGAGGATGAGAAGTGGAGTGAAGGAGAGAAGGAGGGAGGAGAGGAGGGCAGATATTTACAAATCTGACACGCACACCTGCAGCGTCTGGGTTATTGTTTTGGACCAGAGCCACGGACCCAGACCTGAGTCCAGCTCCACAAAGACTCTGAGACAAGAGACACAAAAGACAAAAGACACGAGACACGAGACACGAGACGGAGGAAGAAACACGAAAATAACGACGGACGATGTTCATTTTGGTTTTCAGATTTTAATTAAACTGCTGTCGATAGTTTATGTGCAGAATTTAATGTAATTCTCTGTTTTTGTTTTGTTTGTAGTTATAGATACACATGTGAAAATGAGGACTCGACAACAAGAACTAAACCAGGACTAAACCAGGACTAAACCAGGACTAAAACAGGACTAAACCAAGACTAAACTAGGACTAAAACAGTACTAGACCAGGACTAAACCAGGACTAAACCAGGACTGTAATAATCTGTTGTATTGTCTATTCTATTCTAATAAGTCTAATATAAATTACTAATTGCAATGCATTATTTTACTTATATTTTTCCACTTTCTTCTCATTTTCCTGTATATTTCCATGTACATTTCGATGTACATTTCCATGTACATTTCCGTGTATATTTCCTGTATATTCCCGTGTATATTTCCGTGTATTTTCCCGTGTATATTTCCTGTATATTTCGGTGTATTTTCCCGTGTATATTTCGGTGTATATTTCCTGTATATTTCGGTGTATATTTCCGTGTATTTTCCCGTGTATATTTCGGTGTATATTTCCGTGTATTTTCCCGTGTATATTCCCGTGTGTATTTCCGTGCGTATTCCCGTGCATATTGCCGTGTATATTTCGGTGTATATTTCGTGTATATTTCGGTGTATATTTCAGTGTATATTTCGGTGTATATTCCCGTGTATATTTCCATGTATATTTCGGTGAATATTCCCGTGCATATTCCCGTGTATATTTCCGTGTGTATTCCCGTGTATATTCCCGTGTGTATTTCCGTGCGTATTCCCGTGCATATTTCCGTGTATATTCCCGTGTATATTTCAGTGTATTTTCCCGTGTATATTTCGGTGTATATTTCGGTGTATATTTCGGTGTATATTTCGGTGTATATTCCCGTGTATATTTCGGTGTATATTTCCGTGTATATTTCGGTGTATATTCCCGTGTATATTTCCCGTGTATATTTCGGTGTATATTTCCGTGTATATTTCGGTGTATATTCCCGTGTATATTTCGGTGTATATTTCCCGTGTATATATTCCGGTGTATTTTCCGTGTATATTTCCGTGTATTTTCCCGTGTATATTTCCGTGTATTTTCCCGTGTATATTCCCGTGTATTTTCCCGTGTATTTTCCCGTGTGTATTCCCTGGTTCCTGTTGTGCTCTCGGGTGTTGGGGGGGATTAGGCAGAGCTCTATGTTTATGAGTCTCTCCTTTACACCATCACTGGACTAAACTTCATTTTGGTCTTTCACTCGACTGGAACCAATCTGAGCCCGAGAAATGTGTCCCCGAGTGAAAAGCACACACACACACACTCACACACACACACACACACACGCACACACACACACCCACACCGAGTCACTGTGACACGACTGCTCCTGTCAGCCCAAACACACAAACACCGAGTCTTTTTAGTCCTGTTTTAGTCCCGTTTTTCTCCTGGTTTAGTCCTGCTTTAATATGGATGTAAACATGTTTTGGTCCTGATCTGGTCCTGGTTTAGTTCTGGTTTAGTCCTACTTTTAGTTCTGGTCTAGTCTTGTTTTAGTCCTGGTCTAGGTCTAGTCTAGTTCTAGATTAGTCTTGGTTTAGCCCTGGTTTAGTCCTGATTTTAGTCCTGGTCAAGTCTTATTTTAGTCCTCGTTTAGTCCTGGTCTAGTTCTGGTTTTAGTCCTGGTTTAGTCACTTGGATTGGTCCTGGTTTGGTCCGATTGCAGACTTGTTTTAGTCCTGTGCCAGTCCTTGTTTAGTCTTGGTTTAGTCCTGGTTTAGTCCTGATTTTAGTCCTGGTCTAGTCTTGTTTTAGTCCTGGTTTAGTCCCAGTCTAGTTCTGGTTTAGTCCTGGATTTAATCCTGGTCTAGTCTTGTTTTAGTCCTGGTCTAGTTCTAGTTGATTTCTAGATTAGTCCTGGTTTAGTCCTGATTTTAGTACAGGTCTAGTCTTTTTTTAGTCCTGGTTAAGTCATGGTTTAGGTTTAGTCCTGGTCTACTCCTGGTTTTAGTCCTGGTTTAGTCACTTGGATTGGTCCTGGTTTGGTCCGAATGCAGACTTGTTTTAGTCCCGTTCCAGTCCTGGTTTAGTCTTGGTTTAGTCCTGGTTTAGTGCTGGTTTTAGTTCTGGTCTAGTCTTGTTTTAGTCCTGGTTTCGTCTTGTTTTTGTCCTGTTTTAGTCTTGGTTTAGTCTGGGTTTAGTCCTGGTCTGGTCTTGCTGATGTCACTTGCTGAGGTCCTGGTTTAGTCTTGGTTTAGTCCTGGTTTAGTCTTGGTTTAGTCTGGGTTTAGTCCTGGTCTGGTCTTGCTGATGTCACTTGCTGAGGTCCTGGTTTAGTCTTGTTTTTGTCCTGTTTTAGTCTTGGTTTAGTCTGGGTTTAGTCCTGGTCTGGTCTTGCTGATGTCACTTGCTGAGGTCCTGGTTTAGTCCTGGTTTAGTCCTGGTTTAGTCCACTGTTCACATGATACAATTATAAGAGGACTCTAATGTTTATTTTTACTTTATTTTATTTTATTTTATTCTACTGACATGTAATAAGTTTCGAGTCTATTTAATCGTGATCATCTTAAAGACCCAGTGGAGGAGAGTCCTGTTTTTGTCAAATAAACCGGTTGTGATCCGGGTTGAGCCCAGAGCAGAGGTTAAGTCTGATTTGGACAGATATAAGCAGAGGATTGCCCCCAATATTCCAGGGTTACTTTTGTGAAAATTGAGTAAACTTTAAGCTTGACTCTGCAAACAAGTCTAGACTGAAGATGTGACAAAAACCGAGGCTCCAGATAATGAAAAGTCTGACAAAGTTTTGGACAGTTTTGTTGCATGTGAAAAAGCAGAGGAGAACTACATTACCCATGATCCTTTGCTCCATGACTCTGCAGAAAAAAGACATAAGCAGATTATTGACAATTAGATCATATTGTTAATGTAGTTTTGATGATGTGCTCAATTTGAACATCGAGTATGTTGTTTATAATCAAAAAGCAATTAAAAACCTAATTAAAGCTCCACTGTGTCACTTTCTGACATAACACAGACTAAAAATAAATGTTTTCTCATATTATATAATTGAAAAATGTAGAAGAGGAGAGCGTTTCTATGGAAATGTTGTTTCTTTGGCTTCAGTCCAGTGTTGTAGTCGAGAGCGAACGAATCCAGACCAAGACCAGACTGAGACCACAGGGACCCAAGACCAGGACAAGACCAAGACCAAGACCTCTGAGGGTCAAGACCAGGACAAGACCAAGACCTCTGAGGGTCAAGACAAGACCAAGACCTCTGAAGGACAAGACAAGACCAAGACCTCTGATGGTCAAGACCAGGACAAGACCAAGACCAAGACCTCTGAGGGTCAAGACCAAGGACAAGACCAAGACCTCTGAGGATCAAGACTAAGACAAGACCAAGACCTCTGAGGGTCGAGATCAAGACCAAGACCAAGACCTCTGAGGGTCGAGATCAAGACCAAGACCAAGACCTCTGAGGGTCGAGATCAAGACAAGACCAAGACCTCTGATGGTCAAGAAGACAAGACCAAGACCTCTGAGGGTCAAGACAAGACCAAGACCTCTGAGAGATCAAGACAAGACCAAGACCTCTGAGGGTCAAGACTAAGACAAGACCAAGACCTCTGATGGTCAAGACAAGACCAAGACCTCTGAGGGTCGAGATCAAGACCAAGACCAAGACCTCTGAGGGTCAAGATCAAGACAAGACCAAGACCTCTGAGGGTCAAGATCAAGACAAGACCAAGACCTCTGAGGGTCAAGACTAAGACAAGACCAAGACCTCTGAGGGTCGAGATCAAGACAAGACCAAGACCTCTGAGATCAAGACAAGACCAAGACCTCTGAGGGTCAAGACCAGGACAAGACCGAGACCAAGGCCCATCGAGACAAAATCTAGACCTGATCTTTGCCATTTTCAACATTTATTTGTGTTTTAGTTATTTTGGCACATATATACAAGTGTTTTTATAAATCTATCTCCATTTTATAAGTAAAGTGAGTCAGTAAGTCTTTATTTATTTAACACTTTTCACAGACATTTGACTTTACACAGCATTGTTCATCCGCTCCAGACCCGGTGGTGATAAACTGTTATTGTAGCCACAGCTGCCCTGGGGCACAGTGACGCGCAGCTGCCAATGCCAATCAGTCCCTCCGACCACCACCATCTCTCACACACACACACACACACACCACTTTCATACTAGGCAATGTGGGTGAAGTGTCTTGCCTAAAGACACAATGACAGTTGTTGTTTTTGTGACTGGCGCCTCCCTGTGGCTCCTGATTTTCCCAGCGGTTTCTCATCCAAGCACTGACCAGGCCCAGACCTGCTGAACTTCTGAGATCTGACGGGATCAGGCTTTGACAAACTCATACGGCCTTTTTATCTGATAAATGTGAATTTAAGCTTAAAATAAGACGAGCAAACTGTACAGCACTGAAACACAATGTGCCTCCTATTTTGGACCCTCACCCACAGTTTGAGAAGGAAGCACTCACACTAGGACTTTAGAATCATCCCGAGCTCAAGTACAATTGTGACAGGTTCTATGTTCTATTTGCGGCAGAAATATCTATTAAAGGTTGTATAGAGGATTTTCCAAGGAAGGAGAAATCCAGCGACTGTTTGTCCTTTTTCAAATGTTGCGCATGTGTGAAACCACCCCCCCTCCCCTACAGCTCCTACGTAGAAACACCTCCTCCCTCCTCCTCCTTACGCCAGAAACAGGTTTGTTTACAGCCGGTGCTGCACATGACTTGTAAACAACTAACTACAGTGTTGGTTAGACAAGACGGAGAAGTGAGGAGCGGGGGGAGCGGGGGCGCGGACATTTCGTTCGCGGACGAGAAGTGAGGAGCAGGAGAGAGGAGAGGAGAGAGGAGAGGAGAGGAGAGGAGAGAGAGAGAGAGGGGTGCACGGAGATTCCGTGCCCGGAGAAGTGAGGAGCAGGGGGAAGAGTGGATCGGGCAGCGGGGACAGGAGCAGGAAAGGGGAGCAGAGAAGGTTGCGCGGAGATTCAGTGTGAATGAACTAGCTACAACACGCAGCAGCAAGCGGACTCTTTCTTTGCCTTGAAAATGACGTTTTCAGACATAGGATATCGCTTTCGTGTCCTGAAAAACGTTTGTCTCGCTCTTGGAAATAAAGTACGTTTTCATAATAAGCAGAAGTTTCCTGTCCAGGAGTAATTTGTGGACCAGTGGTTCAGTCTTTAGACCCTGCGTCTGCTTCAGTCGCGCCATCGCTGGAATGAATCTTCAAGAATCACCTTAGTTTGGCTTCGCTGCTTTTCCCCTTGTCTTCTTCTTTCATCGACCTCAAAAACTGACTTTCTTTTGCAGCGAACTGCTCCTGGATTCTTGTCGCCATCGCAACAAACTTTGTGCGAACTGCGAGGAAGATATAGGTCAAAAAAAGCTGCTAAGAACTGTTGCGTTGGTGGAGTAAACAGCGTCTGTGCGTCTTGCGTCTGTGGACTGCGTGACAGTCGTACGTAAACCACGTACCGGCGGCGCAGGCAAGTCAGTTACACTAGAAACGTAGGGAGTTTGATTGACAGCCTGTCAGCTCACAGATAACGAGGCAGTGTCGTTATCTATTGGCAAATGTTTAGCCCCACCACGTCCAGAGTTGATGAATTTTTATTCTCTTTTTTTTGGTCATCATAATTACAAGGCTACTGCACCTTTATAATCTATCATTGACTATTTGAAACAAAAAAATAAAAATAAAATCCTCCATACAACCTTTAATGAGTGAGGCTGACGTGCGTCCTCTTATGACACATGCTCAGGTTATGGACAGAGCAGTGAGGACAGCCGGACACGAGACGCAGCTAAACTCCTGTCAGTCCTTCTTCAAGGTGAGCCCAGGTTTGCCATGTGTTTTGGAGCAGATTTTGTTCACTGTTTTCCTCTTATGAGTAACATCGCACCTGAGGATGGTTTGATTGCGCTCACACTGGACAAACGTACTGCGCTTTAGGGATGATCTGTGTTTGGGCACAGTTCTGAAGTCCTCGTGTGAGTGTTCCCCTACAGAACTCCACTGGAATTTTACAGAAAACTGTGAAGAAAGTGACTGTATTCAGTTACAGTTACTGTTTCAGTGAGTGGGAATTGGATTACAGTTACTTTGTTGAAATAAATGGATTACACAGCGGTATTTTCCTGTTTTCACATTTTGGGCTATATCCTTTTTTTTGTTTTGTTTTGTTTGGTAATTCCACTCATTGTCGGACACTAAACCAGGTCTAGATTGGATCTAAAACCAGGTCTAAACCAGGTCTAAACCTGGAATAAACCAGGACTAAAGCAGGACTAAAACCAGGTCTAAACCAGGAATAAACCAGGACTAAACCAGGACTAAAGCAGGACTAAAACCAGGTCTAAACCAGGAATAAACCAGGACTAAACCAGGACTAAAGCAGGACTAAAGCAGAACTAAAACCAGGTCTAAAGCAGGACTAAAACCAGGTCTAAACCAGGACTAAACCAGGACTAAAGCAGGACTAAAACCAGGTCTAAACCAGGAATAAACCAGGACTAAACCAGGACTAAAGCAGGACTAAAACCAGGTCTAAACCAGGAATAAACCAGGACTAAACCAGGACTAAAGCAGGACTAAAACCAAGGTCTAAACCAGGAATAAACCAGGACTAAACCAGGACTAAAGCAGGACTAAAACCAGGTCTAAACCAGGAATAAACCAGGACTAAACCAGGACTAAAGCAGGACTAAAACCAGGTCTAAACCAGGAATAAACCAGGACTAAAGCAGGACTAAAGCAGGACTAAACCAGGACTAAACCAGGACTAAACCAGGACTAAAACCAGGATTTAACAGGACTAAATCATGCAGCGTGGACCGTGTCTCCTCATCTTCTATCAATAATATTTTTAATTTGGTTCAAGTAAAGTCTGGGCTTTTTATTTTCTTTTAAAAAATCTTATGTGAAGATTTCCTCGTCTTTGCTTCTCTACAGCAAATCAAGTAATCCAAAGTAATCAGATTACATTACTCACTTTAAGTAATGTAATGGATTATGTTACAAACTACATTTTGGGGTCTGTAATCTGTAGGGAGAATACATTTTAAAAGTAAACTTCCCAGCATAAAACGTATCTGTCTTCGTGGAGAATGTTCCAAAGTCTTTTAAGGTTTTAACTTTCGATTGCTGTAGAAAAACGCAGCTGACGTAACAATCCCAGAAAGTGACATAGTGCCGCTTTAAAAATGTAAGCTTATGTAACAAAATAAGGCTCCGAAGTGATATTTTTGCAGTTTCTTTTCACAGTATTTTCAACCTCAAGCCTTCAATTTAAACTTTTAAAGCTTCAAGTCATGTTTTAATGTTCTTCAAACCCAGACCAGGAGAGTTGCGTTTGGCGTAATATTATCTGAATATAATATATATAAAGATATCAGTTTTTTGTCAGCTTCTCCCGCGTCTGTAAACCCGGCGTTCCAATCCGAAGTATCAGTGTCGGTATTAGCAGTCGTCTCCGCTCTCTATCCCCACATTAGCAGTGAGAGTGCAGTGCTCGGAGCTCCTCGTGCAGTTCTTTAAACATTTTATGGAGTGAGGCTGCACAGGATGTACTATGCAAACAAGTCACCAGAGCCCCGAGTTCATAAAAGCGGATGAGACGGTGGTTACTGCCGAGTTTACCTGGGAGAATGCAACGGGGAATGACATTTAGAGGAGGGAACTTTTCGGAAAAACACACGTCTCCCGGAGAAAATATGACTGGGCCGCGCGGCTGTAGGTGGCGCCGTAAATAAACAGAAATGACATGGCAGTTTCGTATCGGGCGATTGCCGAGGAAGAAGAACGCTGGAAATAGTGTAACTTTTGCTGTGACTGGCTCGTTTCCGTGGAGACGTGGTGTCTGGGTCCGTGTAGGGAAGCAGGTGGTGCCGCGAAGCCGGTGTGTACAGGTCGGATCTGTGGAGAGGCAAGCCCGCGCGGAACAGTGTGAGCATTAAAAATGTAATGCGACCTAAATGAGTTAGTAGATAAGTAATGCCATACTGTGGAACATTTTAGATGCGGGATTTTGGTGACTATTTCACATTCAAAACTTATATTTTGTTTGTTTTTAACCAGGACTAAATCAGGGCTAAACCAGGACTAAACCAGGACTAAACCAAGACTGGACCAGGACTAAACCAGGTCTAAACCAGATCTAAACCAGGACTGAACCAGGACTAAACCAGGACCAAATCAAGACTGGACCAGGACTAAACCAGGTCTAAACCAGATCTAAACCAGGACTAAACCAGGACTAAACCAGGACTAAACCAAGACTAAACCAAGACTGGACCAGGACTAAACCAGGACTAAACCAAGACTGGACCAGGACTAAACCAAGACTGGACCAGGACTGAACCAGGTCTAAACCAGATCTAAACCAGGACTGAACCAGGACTAAACCAAGACTGGACCAGGACTGAACCAGGTCTAAACCAGATCTAAACCAGGACTGAACCAGGACTAAACCAGGACCCAACCAAGACTGGACCAGGACTGAACCAGGACTAAACCAGGACCAAATCAAGACTGGACCAGGACTGAACCAGGACTAGTCCTGGTCTAGTCCAGGTCTAGTCCCGGTCTTGTCCTGGTTTAGTCCCGGTTTAGTCCCTGTCTAGTCCGGGTCTAGTCCGAGTCTTGTCCTGGTCTAGTCCCAGTTTAGTCCCAGTTTAGTACCAGTTAAGTCCCGGTCTAGTCCCAGTTTAGTCCCAGTCTAGTCTGAGTCTAGTCCCAGTCTAGTCCCTGTCTACTCCGGGTCTAGTCTGAATCTAGTCCCGGTCTAGTCCCGGTCTAGTCCCTGTCTACTCCGGGTCTAGTCTGAGTCTAGTCCTGGTCTAGTCCTGGTCCTGTCCAGGTCTAGTCCTGGTCTAGTCCTTGTTTAGTCCCGGTCTAGTCCTGGTTTAGTCTTGGTCTGGTTCTAGTGTAGTTGTCATGATCCGCTCTGTGATTGTGGTGTATATATTTATATTCCTCTAATGTCTGTGGCTCTCGCTCTGGTTCTCGGGTCTTTCTCTTTCTTCTGGATAATTACGTCGCTGCGTCTCTGGATACTCGTCCCTGATTGGTCGATGCGGCGCATCTGACGTGAAAAGTTCAGCATTTTCAACTTTCTGGCATCGACGCCCTAGACGCACGTCCACATAGACTTTACATAGAAACTGGACACTTTGACGCTCTGGTGTGAACCCCCCTTTAGTCGTGTTAAAATGTTGTTTCCTCATCAGAAACAGATCTAGAGTTGTGTTTGGTTTCATTCACATATGTTTGAGTAACTCTTAGGCTGCGTTCACACTGCAGCCTGAAGTGACCCAAATCCGATTTTTTGGCTTCTATGTTCCTGTATCTGATCTTTTATTGACAGTCTGAACGGCACAGATCCGAATTTTTTCAAATGTGACCCAGGACACTTGGATATGTGCTCCTGAAACTGATACATATCTGATCTTTTGACATGTGACTTCAGTCTGAACGTCCAAAGCGCATCCATCCACCTACACGTTATCAACAAGACACAAACGTCACTATTCTGCGCTGAAGCAGGCGGAAACCGGAACTGTAAAAACTCCAGGTGATCAATGCTCGCGACCGTGTTTGGACAACTCCCGTAAACACAGAGACGCTCGCTGCGGTTGACGCATGGGGTTGACGTCGTCGTGTTTCCAGTGCACATGCGGGACACTTTCGGGCCGTTTACCGTTCACACTGGAGTCACAGACAAGTCGCATTTAATTGGAAATGTGAACCACCTCGCAAAAACATCGGATTTTACAAAAAAATTGGAATTGAGCATTAAACCCTGCAGTCTGAACGTAGCCTATGTTCCAGTATCTGATCTTTTAATGACAGTCTGAACGACACAGATCAGATTTTTTCAAATGTGACCCAGGACACTTGGATATGTGCTCCTGAAACTGATACATATCTGATCTTTTGACATGTGACTTCAGTGTGAACGGTCAAAGTGCATTCATCCACCTACACGTTATCAACAAGACACAAACGTCACTATTCTGCGCTGAAGTAGGTGAAAATTGTTAATGAACTCAGTGTCACTGAAGTGAAGCACATCACCACTCACCACTCTTGGCTTCGTCTCCACATCCACACGTTCCTTTCAACGTTCTGTCCCACAAAACACCATGACCAAAAACCTTCTCCTTCTCAATCTCCTCCTTAAAACAAGTAAGTTGTTCATGTTCTGGCTCCGGTACGAGAGGAACTTTAAAATCTCCAGGTGCTCAATGCTGCGTCCATGTTTGTACAACTTCCGTAAACACAGAGCACGCTCGCTGCGGTTGACGTCCTCGTGTCTCCAGTGCACATGCGGGACACTTTCGGGCCTTTTACTGTTCACACTGGAGACACATACAAGTCGCATTTAATTGGAAATGTGAACG
>NW_026570994.1:17354085-17371061 GCF_026225935.1 Boleophthalmus pectinirostris
CTTTCCTTTCCTCTGTTCCTCACCTCCTCCGCTCCTCCGCTACTTCTACAATCCTCTGCTCCCTCTCTCTTCTTCCTTCTTTCTTCATCTTCTCCTTCTTTTCTCCCCTGCTCCTCTCCTTCTCTCTTCCTCCTCTAAACTCTTCTTCCTTTTCTCCTCCTCTCATCCTCTGCTTCTCCTTTCCTCTCTTCCTCATCTCCTCTGCTCCTTCTACAATCCTCTGCTGCCCCTCTCATCCTCTTCTCCTTCTTTTCTCCTCTACCTCTTCTCCTCTCCTTCTTCTCTAAACCCCTCTCCTCCCTTTCGGCTCCACTGCTCCCGATTTCCCTTCTTACTCACCTCCTCCACTCCTTTGCTCTTTCTCCTACCGTCCTCTCCTCCTCTCCTCCCTCTTTCCTTACCCATCTCCTCCTCTCCTCCTTTCCTTCTCTCTTCCTCCTCTCCTTCTTCTCCAAAAACTCCTCTCCTCCCTTTCTCCTCCTCGGCTTCACTCCTCTGCTCGTTCTCCTACCATCTTCTGCTCCCCCTCTCCTCGTCCCGTGCAGTGTCGGGGAGTAACAGATTACATGTACTGTAACTGTATTCAGTTACAGTTACTGTTTCAGTGAGTGGTAATTGGATTACAGTTACTTTGTTGAAATAAATGGGATTACATGGCGGTATTTTCCTGTTTTCACATTTGGGGCTATATCCTTTTTTTTTATTTATTTATTTTTTTTCTTGGAAATTCTAATTTTTTCTTGGTAATTGCCGGACAGTAAACCTGGTCTAAACTAGGTCTAAACCAGGACTAAACCAGGTCTAAACCAGGACTAAACCAGGTCTAAACCAGGACTAAAGCAGAACTAAAACCAGGACTTAAACCAGGACTAAAACCATGACTAAACCAGGACTAAACTAGGTCTAAACCAGGTCTAAAACAGGACTAAACCAGGACTAAACCAGGTCTTAAACCAGGTCTTAAACCAGGTCTTAAACCAGGTCTAAACCATGACTAAAGCAGAACTAAAACCAGGACTAAAACCATGACTAAACCAGGACTAAACCAGGTCTAAACCAGGACTAAAGCAGGACTAAAGCAGAACTAAAACCAGGACTTAAACCAGGACTAAACCAGGATTAAACTAGGTCTAAACCAGGTCTAAAACAGGACTAAACCAGGACTAAACCAGGTCTTAAACCAGGTCTAAACCATGACTAAAGCAGGACTAAAGCAGAACTAAAACCAGGACTAAAACCATGACTAAACCAGGACTAAACTAGGTCTAAACCAGGTCTAAAACAGGACTAAACCAGGACTAAACCAGGTCTTAAACCAGGTCTTAAACCAGGTCTAAACCATGACTAAAGCAGGACTAAAGCAGAACTAAAACCAGGACTTAAACCAGGACTAAACCAGGACTAAACCAGGACTAAACCAGGACTAAACCAGGTCTTAAACCAGGTCTTAAACCAGGTCTAAACCATGACTAAAGCAGAACTAAAGCAGAACTAAAGCAGAACTAAAACCAGGACTAAAACCAGGACTAAACCAGGTCTAAACCAGGACTAAACCAGGATTTAACAGAACTAAACCCTGCCGCGCAGACTGTGTCTCCTCCTCTTCTATCAATAATATGTTTAAAGACTCTGCCTTTTCATTTTCTTTTAGCAAACAGTGTGAAGATTTCCTCGTCTTTGCTTCTCTACAGCAAATCAAGTCATCCAAAGTATTCAGATTACATTACTCACTTTAAGTAATTTAATGGATTACGTTACAAACTACATTTTGGGGTGTGTAATCTGTAATCTGTAGGGGAAAACATTTTAAAAGTCACCTTCCCGACACTGGTCCCGTGCTACTGTCCTCCTCTGCTCCATCCCCTGTTACACCTCCCCTCCTCTCTTCCTCCTCTCCTTTTTGTCTAAACTCCTCTCCTCTTTCTCCTCCTTTCTTTTCCTCGGCTTCGCTCCTCTGCTCATTCTTCTACCGTCTTCTGCTCCCCCTGTCCTCCTCCTTCTCTCATCCTCCGCTCCTTCTACTCCTCCATTCCTCCTCTCCTCCTCACTTCTACATCTTCATCTCCTCCTCTCCTCTTTTCCCCACATCTCTGTCTCTCCGCGTTGGAGTTTGAAGATGAGCGCGAGGACCTGCGGGGGCAGAGCGGCTCGGGTTCCTGAGTGGACCGCTGACCCCGTCCGTTTAATCCCTCCGAGGTTAATGAATTCAAGATGGGGGCGCTTCCCGCTCTCCAAGGACAGACTCACATTTACCACAGAGACCCGGCGTCGCTCCCTGTACGCAACCGTGAAAGAGTCTGTATCACTCTATTTCCTCATCTTCACAAACAGACCTGGAGTGTCAGATGAAGAGAAAAAACGTAACGCGCTTCACCGGGTCATAGAAACGTTCAAAAATAGCAGTAGTGTAGAGCGTTCAGCTGGAAAAAGGGAAGGTACAAACTCGAGGCACATCGACTGAGTCCTGTGTTACGGTCTTTTTGGATCATGTCAGACTTGAGTGTTGTAGTCAAGACTAAAAGACTCAAGACTAAACGAGACCGAGACCGGCCCGAGAACTTCGAAGGTCGAGACCGAGACAAGATCGAGGCTTTTAAAGATTGAGAGACAAGACTGAGACAAAGATTGAGACAAGGCTGAGACCAAGCGAGCATCAAGACCGAGACAAGACCGAGACAAGAGACAAAGACCAAGAGACAAGACCGAGACAAGACCGAGACCAGACAAGACTGAGACAAAGACCGAGACAAAACTGAGACAAGACCGAGACAAGACCAAGACAAGACTGAGACCAAGCGGCATCAAGACCCAGACAAGACCGAGACAAGACCGAGACAAGACAAGACAAGACAAGAGACAAGACTGAGACAAGACGAGACAAGACAAGAGACAAGACTGAGACAAGACCAAGACCGAGACAAGACCGAGACAACAAGACCAAGACCAAGACCTGAGACAAGACTGAGACAAGACCGAGACAAGACCGAGACAAGACTGAGACCAAGCGGGATCAAGACCGAGACAAGACCGAGACAAGACGAGACAAGACGAGACAAGACTGAGACAAGACGAGACAGACCGAGACAAGACCGAGACAAGCCATCAAGACCCAAGACAAGACTGAGACAAAGACAAGACCGAGACAAGACCGAAGACCAAATGCCATCAAGACAAGACGAAATAAGACCGAGACAAGATTGAGACAAGACCGAGTTCAAGTCTGCTCAAGTCTGAGACGAGACCAAGAGCCTGTAAAAAAGCGGTCTCGAGGCTGATCTTGAGTACGACGACACTACTCAGAACCTGAAAAGAGCTGTTCACTTGAAAACTACCACTACATGACATCACAAGGTGGAACATTTTGAGTTTTGTAGATGTAGACAGATTAATAACACAACTCCAGGTCTGTGCTCTTGTATTTGTTCTGATGATGCTCCAGATGATTCTAAAGTGATTCAGGAAAGCTTCATTTCTGTGCTGTGAATGTGACTTTTTTTTTTTTTTTTTTTTTTTTTTGGGAGCGATTAGTATCTGATTTTTGATAAACCAAATAGAAACTAAATTATGGCACTGACACAATAACCCCGAAGCAGGAACTCATTTGCGTTTGGCTAAATGAAAACTGCAGTTTGAAGAGTCATTACTGCTGAATGACTCTGTCTCCGTGGGGTGTCATTCTGTGTAAAAGCTGCTAACCCTGTAGTTTAGTAACCTGCTCAGATTGATATGTGCGCTGCTCTGAACTCGGCTCTACGCGTTAATTTTGCATGGCTCTGGCGGAAAGCGATTGGCTTAAGGTGAGACGTGCAGACGGATACTTAATGCGGATTGGTCGAAGCTTCACAACAGCAGAACGAGCCCGGAAATCAAACTTTTGTTAAATCTAGAGACGCAGCTACAGAAGAGCTTTGAAAAAATAAAAGCTCAATATTACGATGATTACGGTTTAATTTCTCTCCAGCGACTAGATCAGGAATTGAATACAAAGTCAAAGTCAAATTCACAGAGGGACAAAACTAAAAACTAGTCTAAAAACTAAATATTTATTGAAAAATGTCATGTTTTTTCTTCTTTCAAGATATGTAATGTTCAACCTTTTCTTATTAAAATAAATGTTTAATCATAGTTTTGCTTAAAGGGACATAGGACATGAATTAAACAAAAATATTGGATTTTTCAGGTAAGGAGGAACAGAAAATTAACATTTGACCGAAGACTAATACAAGAATCTTTTGTATTTCAGAACTAGGATGTACCAAAACAAAACTGGTATCAGATATCAAAGCCAGTATCGAAAGTTTTGGTGGTTTGAGCATCGATTCCAAGATATCGTTTAGGTCAATATCAATTTTTTTTCAATATTCCCGCTTGAGTTTGACGTCATGGCTTCACAGCTCTTCGCTGATTGGCCAGTGCACGGTCGACAACTTCCGGGATTTTTACAAACCATCTAGTGCAGACATGTCAAACTCAATTTGGCCCACGATATAAGTTATATTTGGCCCTCGAGGTCATATCAAACATGTATTAGAGCTGCCCTGCCGACTATATTATTTTATTTATTATGCTTATTCTGGATTCAATGTTTAAAGGGTCAGTTCAGAATTTTGGACATAGGAGCTCATTTCCTAGTGAGCCAGAGTGTTGGAGACGTGTGGAGACACTTTTTAAAATATTCCATCCAGTGCTTGTATTTGCAGAGGTCGCTGGTGCTAGTCTAGTGCATGTCAATGGCCACAGTTATCCTGCCACTAAAAACAGTCTTACCCACTCCACAAAACACCCGAAACAAATCTATTCTTACACCAAACTGTCAATGTGAATGTCTGTGTTGATAGAACAATGTTTGAAATAAAACTAACCTTGCATCGCATGAATCGTCGCATGTTGAGGAGGGACTATTTTCTCATATATCAGTCCGCCGCTGCCAAACTTTCTATCAAGAAATAAAACTCACTGCTGCTGCTCAGACATAAATCCTTCAAATACATGGTTGGTTTTACTTCTAAAATTATTCTATCAACACAGATATTTACATGGACAGTCTGGTGTGATAATAGATTTTCTTCGGGTGTTTTGTGGAGTGGGTAAGATAGTGTCAGACTAACTATGGCTGATGACATACGAGACAAAAAGCGTTCATATCAAAAAGTCAATGTCAACATCATCAACAGTTATCGGAGACTTAGAGGATGTAGAGTAAGATGAGTAAGTCATGTCAAAACAATTAAATGTTGAAACCTACTTCAAAATAAGATGAGTTATTTCATGACAGACAAACGCAACGCAACTGTCAACACAAAAAATGCAACCCACATTTTCTTGAAAGTCTTTAGTGAAACCCCCAAGAGTACATCTTACTTTTTCCATGTTCACAAAATATAGAATGTCTGTGTTGCTAGAATAATGTTGAAATGAAATAAAACCAACCTTTGCATCGCATGAATTGTCACATGTTGAGGGACTATTTTCTCATATATCAGTCCGCTGCTCAGACATACATCCTTCAAATGCAAGGTTGGTTTTAGTTCTAAAATTATTCTATCAACACAGACATTTACATCGACAGTCTGGTGTAATAATAATTTTGCTTCGGGTGTTTTGTGGAGTGGGATAAGACTGTTTTTAGCGGCAGGCTAACTATGGCCATTGACATGCACTAGCCTAGCACCAGCGACTTCTGCAAATACAAGGACTGGATGGAATATTTTTAAAAAGCGTCTCCACACGTCTCCAACACTCTGGCTCACGAGGAAATGAGGCCCTACGTCCAAAATTCTGATGATGATATTGGAAAAAAAGGGATATTGACCGAACTGATATCTTGGAATCGATGTTCGAACCACCAAAACTTTCGATATTGGCTTTGAAATCTGGTACCAGTTTTGTTTTGGTCCACTCTTTTTCTTTTCTTGCGTTAGGCTTCGGTCAGATGTTAATTTCTTCTTCCTCCTTACCTGAAAAACCCAATATTTCAGTTTAATTCGTGCGTTTGGTGGAGGACAATATAGGTCGAATGAGAGAGCGCTCCCTTTTACAGTGCTCAGATTTCCTTTGAACATTTAAGCTTTTAGCAATCACAGACTTTTAGCTTCCAGATGGCTAACATTAGTATTCGCGCTCCGTAGCTCTCCCTCGCCACATCATTTGATTTTCTACATGACTTGAATTTGACCTGGATTTAGGATCAAATAGACAGGTGTGGGAGGGGAGGGGAGGGGGGGGGGCTTTTGAAGAGTCCTTTATGAGCTGAAACCTGTGCTCAATATGTAAAAGATCCACACCGATATGTAACGAGAGCGTCTTTGATGAGCGCGCAGTTTACCCGTTTGAAGTCGTCCACGTCGTAAAGGTTTCAGATTACGCATAATGGACTCCTGAGAGATTTAAGTCGTGTTCTAATGATGTTTCCTCCTCAAAAAACAGACCTGGAGTTGTGTTTTGTTTCATTCACACGTGTCTGAGTAGCTCGTTATTATTAGTCTGTTTACGTCTCCGAAGCTCAAAATGCTCTGTTCCTGTCACGAAGTGGTAGTTTTCAAGTGAGCAGCTCCTTTTACTTTTGGTTTTCTGTGGCAAAATGTGTGTCTAAATGCTTTCTTTGTTTTACGTATTCTACCAGCATGAATTCAGAGCTGGAGGCACCGGATCGTTCCGTCTCTGGAGCCGTTTTCCATCGGAGTAGTGTGGACGAACACTGCATCCGCAACGAAAACGACTCGAATTCGTACTTGTGTGGACGGGACCTTAAAGTTTGGAATAAGTTTGTAGAATATATCAAACCTAAACGCATACGCACATTACCGTTAGTGGCAGACGCATGTGATGTCTTGAGGTGGCGGTAGCTCAGTTGGTAGAGCATTCGCCCACTGATCTGAAGGTTGGTGGTTCGATTCCAGCTCTCGACATAAACATCACAGATTAATGCTGTCATTGTGTCCTTGGGCAAGATACTTAACCCACGTTGCCCACAGTGTCTGCGTACACTGGTGTGTGTGAATGGGTGAGTGGTTCCTTGTTGTAAATCGCTCTGAGTGCCTTGAAGGTGGAAAAGTGCTATAGAAAAATGTGACCATTTATAATATCTATCCATATTTCAATATTTTTGCGCACCTCTATTTAATTAATAGTAATGTAATATTATTATATATATTACATATTTTGAACTTTTATTGCCACAAATCATTTCACATCAACAGTGTCCTGAGACCGGCTCCTCACACTATTTATATATTTACAAAAAATAATAAAGCATGTTAGGGCATAAGTGTCTTAATTGAAAAAGTCAGTAATTGGACCCCAACTATTTTTATTTTTTTTTATAAACTATTACTTAGCACAGTCGTGTTGATAAATAATTCCGGGGAAATCCACATTTACAGTCTGGAATGAGTTTGTACAATACTGCCCTACAAAGACAGAACGCCGTAATATGTTTAATTTTGTTTGTATTTGAGACTCTCCTTTATCATGTGGAGAAATATCATGAAAAATACTGAGCTAAATTGACCTTTGACCCTTATTTGTCAGTTCCTGTGCTCTGTCTTTGTATCATGAGTCAAAAATAAGGGCATAAGTGTCTTAACTGTGAGCTTCAGGATAGATTTTACTGTTCTTTTATTGGTTTATAAAACTCTTAATGGTCTATTTATTTATCTGATCTGCTTTTATCATATGAGCCTCTCGGACTCTCAGGTCCTCAGGTCTTGTCTTTTAACTGTCCCAAGAGTCCAGACTAAAACTCACGGTGAGGCGTCTTTTAGCTTTTATGGCCCCCGTTTGTGGAACAGTCGACCTGAGGATCTGAGGTTCGCTGCGAGTGTTCATATTTTTAAAAGTAAACTTAAAACATGTCTTTTTAATTTAGCTTTTAACTGAAACTTTGACCTGTTTTAACTTAAATTATTATTATTATTATTATAGTTGTTTTAAATTAAATTATCATTACTATTTTACTTAGTCTCCATCTGATCTTAGCTGTACATTTTCATTTTTACTATAACTTTTAAGAGCTTTATGTTTATTAGTTTTTTAGTTTTTATGTTTCTGTTTAAATTGTTGTATATATGGGGGGGGGGGGTTAATTAATGTATTAAATTTTTCTGTTGAATTAGCACTTTTTGTGCTACATTTCAAATGTATGAAAAGTGCTATAAAGTAAAGTTTGATTGATTGATTAATTGAAAAAGTAAATAATTGGACCCCAACTTTTTTTCTTTTTTTTTTTATAAACTATTACTTACGTTTTTTTGGTTTTGGTTTTTTTTTTTTTTTTCTGAAAACAATCAAAATAAATGGCATAAAAAATAAAAAATAAATATTGTGCACCATTAATAAAAACAATTAAAAGTTATTGCGCCCTTACTTCCACATCTACAGACTAAAGTAATCACCATCTGCTGTTGTAATGAGGAGAGTTCAGATGAGGTTATGTGCATTAGCTGCTCGATTCAAAGTTTAAATGAATTTTAGCGGAGGCACTTTGAGTTGAAATGATCAGAATGGACCTCGTGTGAGCTCCATAATAGGTCACATTCACTTTCCCGGATTTTATTAAGTCATAATTTCAGACGGGGGTTATGGGTCGATATATAACTCTGCGCCAGATTCACTGTTTTTGAAAGAAATCTCCAAATTTATGATCCACAAATCTTGAACCTTTTTATTATTTGTTTGGGATTGACTCCGCGGACGTTTTCACCGTTTTAATCTCACGGTTTAAAATCCTTTCAACTGACAACGAGCTCGTCTTTGGTGGTTTAATAAGAACGGCACCGCTTTCTGGAGCTACTGCGATCAAATAATTTGGCCTTTTGTTTATTTATACTGACAGAGAAGATCTTTGAGAACTTTGTGCCAGTTTGTTTCACGTGGATGGGCCCCGTAATTACAAATCATAACATCACGAGGTGGAACGGGACATTTTGAGAGACGCAGACAGCCCAAACAAAACACAACTCCAGGTCTGTTTTTGACGAGGGAACAACATTAAAGAGTCATTTTTGTGTAATATAGGGCCTTTTTTATAGGACTGAACAAAAATAAAGAATATTACTCGCATACACAAAACCAAATAATGAATTAAAAAGCAGCGTATAGTGCACTTTTATTGGAAATGTAAACCAAAGTGCCGTACATTTGTTGTGTTCTTTAGACAGGAGCAGGGCACTAATTTGTAAAGTCCATGTTTGTTCTTCTTCCTTTGGTGAATCTGACTCAAAAAAAAGAACCAATTTCAGTGCAGTTTGTCCATTTCTAGAGTTTGACGTAATGAGCTGAACTCAAAAGTAAAGTGCATGTGTTCTAGCCTGATTCATCAGACGGTTTTACTTCGTTTCGCTTCGTATAAACCGTCTGACCTCAATCGACAGTAGGCAGTTACTTTTTTAATTTAACCAATCGCTGCTATTTGGTCGTGACGTGTGTAAAGCGCCGCTAACGGGACTAACTGGTTTATTAAGCTTTTCCCAAATCCCGTAGGAAGAAGGGCAATAACGTCTTTCCCCTTGATAAAATTCACCAAACATTCTCTTTGTTCCGGCTTTAAGTCCTCGATCTCGGGAATCGTTGCCAACACAGAATGTCTGTCTCTTCGCTGATTGGCTGGTGCCTCGGACTCGCACTTCCGGGGTTTTTGCGAACCGTCTAGTGCAGGGGTGTCCAAACTTTTTTCATCAAGGGCCACATATGTAAACACAGAGAAAGCAGAGGGCCGACTGAGGGCCGTAGACTGGTGCTCAGTACAGGGAATAATTGAAATATGTGCATGTTTAACACGTTAGAATCTTTATTCATGCTAAGATCCTTTAGCCCCACCACGTCCAGAGTTGATGAATTTTTATTTTTTTGGTCATCATAATTACAAGGCTACTGCACCTCTATAATCTATCATTGACAACTTGAAACAAAAAAAAATCCTCCATACAACCTTTAAATTCTATGCATGATTATAAGCAAAAATGTCTATTACAGTCATGGTGTAAATTGTGTGCATTCATATAGGTGGCGCTGTATCCCTGATAACTGTATTTGACATATCAATGGAATAAGGGTCATGCAGTGTATAACTGATAGAAATGTCATCACAATCAGACAAAACATGTGCATATAATAATTTTTACAATATTTTTTAAAACCAAACACAAAATATTAAATATCAGCTTTATCAAGGTAGATTTTCAAAAAACTTGCAGTAAAAAAAATAAAAATATTGATGCAAGGTCATTTGGGCCAATTTACCTGGAAGCCTGAGGGCCAACAAAAATTTGTCTGAGGGCCAGATTTGGCCCCCGGGCCATAGTTTGGACATGCCTGGTCTAGTGTATTCTGGTTCCTGACCTAGTCGCTGGAGAGAAATGAAATTGAGCGGAGGCACTAGTTGGCACCACATGTGATCAGCAGCAGTAAAATAAAATATTCAGTGTAAATCTCTGAAAACTGAAAAAATCGGATCAAACCAAATACAAAAGTGAAATGTTTTTCCACTGCCAGAGCTTTAATGTTTCCTGTTTGATACAAAAATGAGAATCTCAAAAACAGTAAAAAACAGTACAGATGACCCGAAAACACATTCACTGCAGTTTGTCAATTTTGTATTATTTTTTTTTTTACTTTTCTGCACAAAGCCAGTTGTTAAGGCATACAAGATTATTATTATTATTATTATTATTATTATTATTATTAAGAATGTGATCGCTGGCACCGGCTTCTCACTAAAGAAAAGTGAGACCGGGTGTGGGGGGATTGAGGTTTGCAATGAAGAGCGATCGACAGCGCGGTGGTGCCCCCGAAAGCTCTTGGTGCTCGACGCGCTGTGAGTAAAATGTGCGTGTGCAGAGTGACGGCTCTGACACGTTGCATCTCGCGTCGCTCCACGTGTTTCACTTGTTTTTGAATGATTTGCGTGAACAGAGTGTGTTGCATTCAGGTGATACTCCGGTGATAGGACACTTCAGCGCTGCAGTGTTACAGAAGAGTTTGTGTTTGTGTTGATTGCGACGTCTGGAAGAACTTTAAAATGAAAATGTCCGTGTAAAAGTTCCTTAACCTTCTCCATGTTTGTTTAGACTTTGTTTACACTCTAGACTCGCTCACGATGGACTTTTTCAAAATAAAAGCCAGTGAACAACAACAACAACAGACGCTTACAATAAAAAACAAATAATAAAACCTGCGTTAAAGGGAGAAAAATGATCGTCGGCGATAATGAATTAATCCGTTAACTCAAAATGAACGCATTTTTCTTTTTTCTCACCAACTTATTTCTCGTGTTTTACTTTATCGTCACGAGAGAAAACATAAATTCAAAGCCGCGTGCCAGATCGTCGAGCGCGGCCCCGTCTGGAGTGCGTTTGTCCGCCGAGCTTTTAAACGTGTGCGCTGTGGCCGCGGAGGAAAGTCCCATTATTTCTAGGCGCAGAGAGAGAACACTGAAGGCTGGAACAGGTTGGTAATAGAAAACAAGAGGCTCTGACAATATAGAAACAAATGCATTTCTCTGGTGGTCCGCGTGAGAGCAGCGGGCGCTCAGGGCTTTGAATGTACTTGGGTTGTTTGTTAAAGTTGCTGTGCTTGATTTTTACCAGGGGCTGGGCATAACGGAGAAAAAAAAGAATCTACTTTTTCCCTCCATATTGATCGATCTCAGTTTTTTTTAGTCGATCTTCTTCCGTCTTATTAAAAACACAGACTGGCATAAATAGCAGAGTGTCAGAATTACTGCTGATAGGAGTAGGTGTTACTAGGTCACCAGGGTTGGAGAAGTAATACAAAAACCAAGGTGGAGAATGGAATAAATTAAATAATGTTTAATTAACAGGAATGTAAAAGGGTGACTTAACAAAACAAGCTAAAATATATACAAAAAGTAATAAATAATAATGACTAAACTAACGGACACACAAAACTAAAACACAAGCAGTGTTGGGGAGTAACAGATTACATGTACTAGAGTTACGTAATCAGAGTACAAAGTATGAGTAACTGTATTCAGTTACAGTTACTGTTTCAGTGAGAGGTAATTAGATTACAGTTACTTTGTTGAAATAAATGGATTACACAGAGGTATTTTCCTGTTTTCACATTTTGTTTTGTTTTTTTTTTGTTTTTTTTTTATAATTCCACTCATTGCCGGACACTAAACCAGGTCTAAATCAGGATTGAACCAGGACTAAACTAGATCTAAATCAGGTCTAAAACAGGAGTAAAACAGGATTTAACAGGACTAAATCATGTCGCAGGGACATGTATCCTCGTCTTCTATCAATAATATTTTTAATTTGTTTAAGTAAAATCTGGGCTTTTTATTGTTTTTTAGCAGACAAAACATCTTATGTGAAGATTTCCTCATCTTTGCTGCTCTAAGAAAAGAAAAAGAAAAGAAAATCAAGTAATCCAAAGTATTCAGATTACGTTACTCACTTTAAGTAATTTAATGGATTCTGTTACAAACTACATTTTGGTGTGTGTAATCTGTAATCTGTAGGGGAATACATTTTAAAAGTAACCTTCCCAACACTGAGTACTGCAAAGTCAAAGTGTTTGAGTGTGTATGTGTCCTGATCAGCACTAAACGGGAAATCCAAAGCTCTTCTTTATCATTTCAAACAAACACCGTGATGACTCGACTTTGGTGAGGTGTTTTTCTTATAATGGATGAAAGTCTGGAGAAAATCAAGCAAATAATGATCATGTCAGTTTCTGCCTTTTGCCTTTTGCCTTTTCTAGCACCTAGTTGTCAGATTTTGGGAGCTCTACTTTACTTTATTTTGTCTGGACAAAACGGAAACTTTGAAGTCATTTCTCTCAGTTTCACACTCTGGCGTGTTAAGGTCTTTTGCCTTTGTAGGACAGTATATATTAAAACTAAATGCATATGTTTGTGACGAGGAAACAACATTATAACGTAGATCAGAAAAATACACACTGATGCAAACTCCTTAACTCTTTCCCCCCTGGACTTGTACTAGGAACAACCCAGACATGTGTTACTAGTTCTACCCATAGAGCATCACTGCATAAAAGAAAACAGACTTCCACCAGTGATTAGAAATGATTTTTACACTCATGAACTTAATTGTAACACAGACATATTTGTATCTCTGGAAACCTTAGACTCTGAACTATTCATTTATGGATGTTTAAATGTGATTCAACTCATTTATAGGTGTAGAACAGCTCACTGAAAATGAGAGTTTACCTGGTCAGGTGCAAAATCGAAAACAAAAAACTACATTCAGCATCTGATATCTGCATGTTCTGATACTATATTCATAAAAAAAATAAAAAATATACTTTGTCAAAGTATTTAAACAGATTTCATATCACCAGATACAGTAAAGCCAAGTGTGCACCTGTTTTTTACCTGTTGTTCACCTGTGTGCACCCTGAATTCATTTTTTTCCATTTAACTTATTCAACTCATTTAACTTATTCAACTAATTCATCTTATTATAATATAATAATATAATAATAAAACTCTTCCTCGTCAGTGTGTGTCCAGTATTTGTCATCTTGGCTATTTTCTCGAGTGCAGAGCTCCACATAAGCGTTTGTTTCTGTAGCGATTCTGTTACATCGCATCTTGGAAAAAAAGACTGAAATATTTTAAAGGACTGGCCTGGGCAACATCCAGATTTCAGGGCAGTTTTGGTTCATAATCGAGTATAAAGCTCAGATAGTTTGTTGGGACATCGCAGGACTCCACACAGCGATCAGCGGCATCTCACCTTCTCCCCGAAAGTCCGTCGCTGTCGCTGTTTTCCACTTTATAATCAACTTCAACATCATCACTTTGAAATCTATAAAAGTCACTTTCTCTAAACTCATCCATAAAATACGTCCGCTCCTCATTATTTCTAAAACTGTGCGCCGCAGCAACGCGATCTTTCCATTGCACGTGTTTCGTGTTGTGTTTTTTCCGGAAGCTCCATCGTCACTATTTCGATTAACTTCGGAAAAAATCGGCGAAAACATATCCTTGAATCCTATTGGTCAGTCTAGTGTGGGTTGTATCACAGTCTCTGTTTAAATGTGAAAAACCGAGCCGTTTCTAAAGGTCGTCAAATCACGTCTTTGTGTCAAAAGTCGTCATTAAGGAAACGGGGGGGTCGTCAAATGTCGTCTTCATGGGGGAAAGAGTTAAAGCTATTCTGTAACTTTTCTACAACTTTGATGAGTTGAGCTATAAGCCAAAGTAGAAATCCATATGAAGGAGGTTTTATCCTCACCCAAGGCTGAAACGTATGGTCCATAATCTCACGTAGGACGTACTTTATGTTCAGATTTATAAAGTTTATAGATGAGAAGGTGGAAGGGACTTGTCGTATTGACCATATGAGGCAATGGAAGCTTCATTAACCAATAGGAAAGTTTTGTTTTTGAGTCGTCTTTCTTTCTTGTGGACAGATGTGAAGCGTTGGCCCGTCTCCAGTGTTTGGTCCTTGTGAGAGAGTGAAATGGAATCCACCTTTAAGGCCCTGGTCGTATTAAGGGTTTGGCTCTTGTTGAAAGTGTCCAGTACGAGACAAAAGGCTGTGGTGTTTTTAATGGGATTAAACGCAATGAAACTTCAGTCTGAGCTCAGGACGTTTACACGAACCCAGACGCCTCACACCAATACAGGAACGATGAGGCTTATGATGATTTAGACCTGGTTTAGTTCTGGTTTCATCCCAGTTTAGTCCCAGTTTAGTCCTGGTTTGTTCCAGTTTAGACCTGCTTTAGTGCCATTTTAGATCTCGGTTAATCGTGGTTTAGACATGGTCCTGGTTTAGTCCTAGTTTAGGCCTGGTTTAGTCCTGGATTTGTTCCAGTTTAGTCCTGGTTTGTTCCAGTTTAGACCTGCTTTAGTGCCATTTTAGATCTGGGTTAATCGTGGTTTAGACATGGTCCTGGTTTAGGCCTTGATTTGTTCCAGTTTAGACCTGGTTTAGTCCCAGTTTAAACCAAGTTTAGTCCTGGTTTAGACCTGGTTTACTGCCGTTTCAGATCTGGTTTAATCCTGGTTTAGACATGGTTTAGTCCTGGGTTAGTCCCAGTTTAAACCTGGTTTAGTACTGGTTTAGTGCCATTTTAGATCTGGTTTAGTTTTGGTTTAGTCCTAGTTTAGACTTGGTTTAGTCCTATAGGTTTAGTCCCAGTTTAGTCCTGATTTAGTCCCTGTTTAGACCTGGTTTAGTGCCATTTTAGATTTGGTTTAATCATGAGTTAGTCTTGGTTTAGTCCCAGTTTAGACCTGGTTTAGACCTGGTTTTGTACTGGTGTAGTGTCAGTTTAGATCTGGTTTAGTCCTAGTTTAGTCCCAGTTTAATCCTGGTGTAGTAGTGTAGGTTTAGTCACAGTTTAGTCCTGATTTAGTCCCGGTCTGGACCTGCGTTAGTGCCATTTTAGATCTGTGTTAATCATGGTTTAGACCGATTAGACTGGTTAGACCCTGTTAGACCCAGTTTCCCAGTTAGCTGGTTTAAGTCCCTGTTTAGACCCGGTTTAGTTTTAGAGTCCAGTTTAAGACCGATATTAGACCGGTTTAGACCTGATTTAGCCAGTTTAGACCTGGTTAATCTGGTTTAGACTGGTCCAGACCTGATTAGTACATTGGTTTTGTCCCGGTTAGTCCTGATTGAGTCTGGTTTGACTGGTTTAGTCCAAGTTAGTCCTGGTTTAGTCTGTTTAAGAACCTGGTTTAGACCTGGGTTTAGACCTGTTTAGACCTTGTTGAGACCTGAATTTAGACTTAGGTTTAGTCCCAGCTTTAGTCTGATTTAGTGATTAGTTTTAGACCTGGTTAGTCCTGGTTTTGGCGTCATCTGTTTCAGTCCACACACCCGTGCAGACAGACGTGTGCGTGGAGCGGCGGCGTGGAGCGGCGGCGGGCGGCGTGGAGCGTGGATCTATAGCCTCGTGTGTGTGATCTATGTTTAGGCTGATGTGGTCGGAGACTCGGAGTTCATCACCGGCGGATGACCTTTTCCCTGCTCCTCCTCCCACCTCCTCCTCCTCCGCCGCCGCCGCCGCCGAGCGTTTGTTCTCATCACACCCTCATTCTGTTCTACATGTCCAGCGCTAATGGATGAATAGATTATAGATGGAGGGAGAGAGAGAGGAATCGATGGAAAGATTAAAGAGAGAGAGAGAGAGAGAGACGGGAAGAGAGCGAAAGAGGAGGGAGGGAGAGAGGGGGGGAGAAATAGGCAAGAGGAGGAGAGAGAGGTGAGGGATGAGGAGGAGAGAGGGAGAGAGAGGATGAATCGATGAGAAGATTTAGAGAGAGTAAGAGAGAGGGAAGGAGGGAGGGAGGAGAAATGGAGAAGGATAGAGAGATGAGGGATAGGATAGGAGAGAGAGCGGATAAATAGAAAAGGGAGGAATAGGGAGGAGAAAGAGGAGAGGAAGATGAAAAAAGAATGACAGAGAAAGCGAGAGGAGGTAAAGGGGGGGAGGAGAACAAGGAAAAAGTAAGGAAAGAGTAGAAAGAGAAAGGAGGAAGAGACGGGAGAGAGATGTTTAGGGAGAGAGAGGGAGGAGAAATAGAAAAGAGGAGGACAGAGAAGTGAGGGACAGGGAGGAGAGAGGGAGAGAGAAGAAAAAAGGGAGAGAGAAAGAGAGAGGAGGGGAGGTGGAGGGGGGTGAGATCGAGAGAGATAATGGAGGGAGGAGAAAAGAAAAGGAGAGAGAGAGAGAGAGTGATGGAGAGAGGAGGCGAATCAGAGAGAGAGAAAGAAGGGAACGGGAACAGAAATCAATCGAGTCAAGGAGGAGGCAAAAAAGGAGAGAGAGAGAAGGAGGGAGAGGTGAGAGAGAGAGAGAGAGAAGGAGGAGAGGGTGAGAGAGAGAAGGAGGGAAGGAGAGGTGAGAGAGAGAGAGAGAGAGAGAGGAGAGGAGAGAGAGAGAGGAGGAGGAGAGTGAGAGAGAGAGGAGGGAAGGAGAGGTGAGAGAGAGAGAGGGAGAGAGAGAGAGAGAGAGGAGAGGGAGAGAGA
>NW_026570994.1:17371178-17393678 GCF_026225935.1 Boleophthalmus pectinirostris
GAGAGAGAGGAGAAGAGGGAAGGAGAGAGAGAGAGAGAAGGAGGGAGGGAGAGTGAGAGAGAGAAGGAGAGAAGGAGAGGTGAGAGAGGAGAGAGAGGTGAGAGGGAGGGAGGAGGGAGAGGTGAGAGAAGAGGGAGGGAGAGGTGAGAGAGAGAGAGGGAGGAGGGAGAGTGAGAGAGAAGGAGGGAGGGAGAGGTGAGAGAGAGAAGGAGAGGAGAGGTGAGAGAGAGAAGGAGGGAGGTGGAGAGAGAGAAGGAGGGAGGGAGAGGTGAGAGAGAGAAGGAGGGAAGGAGAGGTGAGAGAGAGAAGGAGGGAGGGAGAGGTGAGAGAGAGAAGGAGGGAGGAGAGGTGAGAGAGAGAGGAAGGAGGGAGAGGAGAGAGAGAAGGAGGGAAGGAGAGGTGAGAAGGAGAAGGAGGGAGGGAGAGGTGAGAGAGAGAAGGAGGGAAGGGAGAGGTGAGAGAGAGAGAAGGAGGGAGGGAGAGGTGAGAGAGAGAAGGAGGAGGAGAGGTAGAGAGAGAGAGGAGGGGAGAGAGAGAGGGAGGGAGAGGTGAGAGGAGAGAGGGAGGAGAGAGAGAGAGGAGGGAGAGAGAGAGAGAAGGAGGGAGGGAGAGGTGAGAGAGAGAGAGGAGGGAGGGAGAGGTGAGAGAGGAAGAGGGAGGGAGAGGTGAGAAGAGAAGGAGGGAGGGAGAGGTGAGAGAGAGAAGGAGGGAGGGAGAGGTGAGAGAGAGAGAAGGAGGGAGGGAGAGGTGAGAGAGAGAAGGAGGGAGGGAGAGAGAGAGAGAGAGAAGGAGGGAGGGAGAGGTGAGAGAGAGAGAGAGGAGGGAGGGAGGAAGAGAGAGGAGAGAGAAGAGGTGAGAGAGAGAGAGAAGGAGGGAGGGAGAGGTGAGAGAGAGAGAGAGAGGAGAGAGGGAGTGAGAGAGAGTGAGAGAGAGAAAGGGGGAGAGAGAGAGAGAGAGGGGGAGGGAGGTGAGAGAGAGAGAGAAGGAGGGAGGGGAGAGAGAGAAAGAAAGTAAAAGAGAAGAGAGAGGAGGAAGAAAGAAGAAGTAAACAAGAAAGAGTAAAGAAGACAGATAGAGAGAGAAGAGAGAAAGAGATAGAGAGAGAGAGAAAGAAAGACAGATAGAAGAAAGGAGATAGAGGAGAGAAAGTAGAGGGGGATAGACGAAAGAGAGAAGGAGGTGTGGGAGAATTAGGGAAAAAGAGCAAGAGAGAGTAAAGAAAGATGGAAGGAAATGAGAGAAGAGAGAGAAAAAGAGGAGAGAAAATAGAGGAGGATAGAGGAAGAAGATCGAAAACGTAAAAAAAAATAATGAAAAGGGGGGAATCGGTGTTTGAGAAAAGGGGAGACGTGAAGAAAGATGGACAGACTGGAAGAAGAAGAAGAAGAAGAAGAGAAGAAGAAGAGGAAGAAGAGGAAGAAGAGAAGAAGAAGAAGAGGAGCGAGGGAGTGAGAGGAGGAGATAAAAAGGCTCTGGTGGTGCAGTTATGTCACAGGTTCAGCACAGGAGCTTTTCAGGAACGTTGCATAACTCCAGACTTTTACACTTGATCTCAGAGCGCGAGTCATGTTACAGCTATTGTTTTAACCTCATTTAAAGTGACCATCACACGCTGTTTTCTGATCTGTGTTATAATGTTGTTTACTGGAAAAATATGATGCTTGAATAAGAAGAAAAAAAGATAGTGATGAGGCTGATGATGCTTTAGTCCTGGTTTAGAACTGGTTTAGTCCTGGTTTAGTCCCAGTTTAGACCTGGTTTAGTCCTAGTTTTGTCTCATTTAAGTCCCGATTTAGTCCCGGTTTAGTCCTGGTTTGTTATTTTAGAGTTTAGATCTGGTTTAGTCTTGGTTTAGTCCTAGTTTAGTCCTGGTTTAGTACTGTAGGGTTAGTGCCAGTTTAGTCCTGATTTAGTCCCGGTTCAGACCTGGTTTATTGCCATTTTAGTCCTAGTTTAGTCCTGGTATAGTCCTGGTTTAGTCCCAGTTTAGACCTGGTTTAGTCCTAGTTTTGTCTCATTTTAGTCCCGATTTAGTCCCGGTTTAGTCCTAGTTTAGTCCTGGTTTAGTCCTGGTTTAGTCCTAGTTTAGTCTGTTTAGTCCTGGTTTAGACCCAGTTTAGTCCTGGTTTAGTCCTGGTTTAGTCCTAGTTTAGTCCCGGTTTAGTCCTAGTTTAGTCCTGGTTTAGTCCTAGTTTAGTCCTAGTTTAGTCCCAGTTTAGTCCTAGTTTAGTCCTGGTTTAGTCCTGGTTTTGTCCCAGTTTAGGATCCAGTTTAGGTTTAGTCCCAATTTAGTTCTGGTTTAGTCCCAGTTTAGATCTGGTTTAGTCCCAGTTTAGTCCTGGTTTTGTCCCAGTTTAGTCCTGGTTTAGTCCCAGTTTAGTCCTGGTTTTGTCCCAGTTTAGTCCTGGTTTAGTCCTAGTTTAGTCCTGGTTTAGTCCCAGTTTAGTCCTGGTTTAGTCCCAGTTTAGTCCTGGTTTTAGTCCTGGTTTAGTCCCAGTTTAGACCTGGTTTAGTCCTGGTTTAGTCCTAGTTTAGTCCCAGAAATTACAAATATTATTAATAGTTTTGTTTTTTTCTAATTCAAGCAATATAAGATTTTGCTTCTTATTCTATCTGTACTCTATGTTCATTTTATGTCTTTTATTGTGAAAAACTACCACCAGATGACATCACGAGGTGGCACAGAGCGTTTTGAGCTTCGGAGATGTAAACAGACGAATAATAAATCAACTCAAACGTGTGCGAACGAAACAAAAACACGAGTCCAGGTCTGTTTTTGAGCAGATAACAACATTCTGACACGGCTTAAAACTCGCACGCGTCCGTTTTGCGTTTCGCGGGAACTTTAACTCACATTTTTTTGCGTGGAAATAAATCCTTTCTTCCTCTTTTCCTTTATGTTTAAAATTGCCCGGCTCCATTGTAAAGCTCGGGCGGCTGATGCGTGACGTTCCTTCATTTAACCGCGCTGAAAGAATCCAAGAACGGCCCCTGCAGAGTCGGCACAAACATTTCCGAAAGGAGGATTTGAATCAGCGTTTTGATCTTTCTGAGCTCCCGGATTGTGAGTTTACGGGATAATGCGCGTCGCCATGGTTTCGGTGAGGTTTCCGCTCGTTTCCGCTGGCAACGATTTCATCCCGTTTGTTTTAGTCGCGCGGTTACCTGGCGGCTCAGCAGAATCACCACTGAAAATATTTGACTTCCCTTTCCCCTTATAGGATCGTTGTAAGACGTACAGCTCTACTTTACATTTATTCAATTACAGGTGGTTTTATAGCTCAAAAAATACCAAGAAAAACAAACATTCTGACGGTGAGCGGGGTCGCCTCTCCGCAGATCTGACCTGTAACTTGGTCTGGTTTGGTCTCCATGAAGATAGAAAGCAACAAAACTGGAGGACGGTAACAAAATCATTTAGTAAAATACACCAAAAACGAAAATACACACAAATTAAAATAAATAAATAAATAATGAAATAATGAAATAAAATTAAATAATGAAATAAAATTAAAAATAGAAATAAAAAATTGAAAACACACTCAAATTAAAATAAATAAATAAATACAATTAAAAATAAAATTTAAATGAAAAAATTGAATAAAGAATTTAATAAAAATAAATAAAAAATAGAAAACACACACAAATAAAAATAATAAAAATAAAATAATAAAATGAAAAAATGAATAAAGAATTTAATAAAATAATAAAATAAAATAAAAAATAGAAATAAAAAATGGAAAACACACACAAATAAAAAAATAAATAATACAGAATTTAATTTAAAAAAAAATAGAAATAAAAAATACACATAAATAAAAATCAAATAAATAAAAATAAATAATAATAAAATAAATAAAAAATAAAATAAATTTAAATAAAATAAAATAATAAAAAATATAAATAAAATTATTAAATAAAATGTAAAAAATTAAATAAAACATAAAATAAAATTTAAAAAAAAATAATAAAATAAAATAGAAATAAAAAATAGAAAAAATGAAACCCGCGTTTTCAATGACCCCCCCCAAGAGTACATCTTATTTTTTCCATGTTCCCAAAATTTAGAATGTCTCTAATCCAGACGTGGACTGTGGGTGGAGCGAGACACTTCCATTTAACACGTATCAGGCTGATTTAATGATGATGATTTGTAACGTAATATTAAAAACATCAGTCCAGAAGTTCAACAGCGATGCGCATGAACATAACATATGAACGGAAGTTGCTGAAAATTGGAGGCATCTATCAGTTTGGATCAATATTATATTATAAAACTTTACTAACCAAACATCCTGGTGCTTTGTGGTTGAGTCTTGAACCGTTCAACTCAGTGGGCGCTGGCTTAACCACTGTGCCACGTCCGCCCACATGTTTATGAGATCACTTACTGTTCATATAATAATAATGAAATCAAAAACAGCCTCTCAGGGATTAATGTGTTTTGATTAAATGCAAATGTGATTAATTATATAATCCTTGAGTCAAATCAATACGAGTGAACACAACAGACACTGCGCTTTTCTCTGCTCCAAATTGTATAAAATGTTCTGTCTCAGGGTTGTCAAAAGTGTAGAAAACCAGTAACTTTGACTGAATGTTCCACAGTGTGACATTAAACAGCTCTACTTTACTTTTATTCAATTACAAGCTGGTTTTATCGCTCAAAAATCGCTCAAAAACCAACATTCTGACTGTGAGCGGCGTCGCCTCTCCGCAGACCTGACCTGTAACTTGGTCTGGTTTGGTTTCCATGAAGACAGAAAGGTTTAATGCCGCACTGTGGAACATTCAAGGCAAAGTAATAACATCTCCTTATCTCCACGCACGGCAAACTTCTCTGATCTGGCCAAGATTTTAAAACTTCTATCAGGTTATTCATGTCGTTTTCAGATTTATTTTCGACTTTCTAGTTCTGAGACGGTTTAATTCTAGTCAACAGGTCGATTATTTTAAGAATTTTACTTGTGAAAATAAATGATCTTGCTGCATGGACCAACATAATTTCACTAGTACTTTCACTACAACTGCAAAAAAAACTAAATCTAGTCAAGTTGACATGAATTAAGGAAATTTTATCACGATTTGAGTAAATTTCATTTGACAAGTAAAATTATCTAAGACGTTTTGTACTTTAAATATGAAAATAGATCTTTCAACACTTAAAATAAGAAAAGCAGTGACTTTTTGCACTTAAAATAAGAAACAAAACCGAAGAAAGAAGAAAAATTTGAAGAAAAACACTAGATAATTTTACTTGTCAAGTTGAAACGACTCAAATAAAGTGTTTTTTTTTTTTTCGCCTGCATAATTGGTGCGATGTTGGTCTTAATTTTCATGAAGTGGTCTTAAAAAGTGTTTAAAAAGTCTTAAAGTCTGGGGATACCCTGTAAGCAGATTTTGTCTCGCTCCAGTGCACGTAGCAGCCGCTGAGGTCAAAATAAGTCCACTTCGTACAGTCTGTAACGCGATTTCCTGTCCGAGAATCAGGAAGTGCGCTCTCAGCATGCTAGTGGGCGACGGCGAATCTCCTCTCCGGTCTCTGAAAGCTGCGAAAAGCTTTTATAAACTCATTTCGGTGAATAATTACGACGCTCCGAACGCTTAAAGGTTGTATAGAGGATTTTCCAAGGAAGGAGAAATCCAGCGACTGTTTGTCCTTTTTCAAATGTTGCTCATGTGTGAAACCCCCCCCCTCCCCTACAGCTCCTACGTAGAAACACCTCCTCCCTCCTCCTCCTTACGCCAGAAACAGGTTTGTTTACAGCCGGTGCACATGACTTGTAAACAACTAACTACAGTGTTGGTTGGCGCGGAAGCAGTGAGACGAGAGAGGAGTGAGGAGCAGGGAGGGAAGAGTGGATCGGGCAGCGGGGACAGGAGCAGGAAAGGGGTGCAGAGAAGGTTGCGCGGAGATTCAGTGCGAATGAACTAAGCTACAACACGCAGCAGCAAGCGGACTCTTTCTTTGCCTTGAAAATTACGTTTTTCAGACATAGGATATCGCTTTCGTGTCCTGAAAAACGTTTGTGTAGCTCTTGGAAATAAAGTACGTTTTCATAATAAGCAGAAGTTTCCTGTCCAGGAGTAATTTGTGGACCAGTGCGTCAGTCTTTAGACCCTGCGTCTGCTTCAGTCGCGCCATCGCTGGAATGAATCTTCAAGAATCACCTTAGTTTGGCTTCGCTGCTTTTCCCCTTGTCTTCTTCTTTCAGCGACCTCAAAAACGGACTTTCTTTTGCGGCGAACTGCTCCTGGATTCTTGTCGCCATTGCAACAAACTTTGTGCGAACTGCGAGGAAGATATAGGTCAAAAAAAGCCGCTAAGAACTGTTGCGTTGGTGGAGTAAACAGCGTCTGTGCGTCTTGCGTCTGTGGACTGCGTGACAGTCGTACGTAAACCACGTACCGGCGGCGCAGGCAAGTCAGTTACACTAGAAACGTAGGGAGTTTGATTGACAGCCTGTCAGCTCACAGATAACGAGGCAGTGTCGTTATCTATTGGCAAATGTTTAGCCCCACCACGTCCAGAGTTGATGAATTTTTATTCTCTTTTTTTTGGTCATCATAATTACAAGGCGACTGCACCTTTATAATCTATCATTGACAATTTGAAACAAAAAAAATCCTCCATACAACCTTTAAGGAACAACTTTGGACGACTGCGAACTGTTTTAAGTGACCTAGTTTTTTAGTTTTTAAGACGGTAAAAACAGCATGTTTAACGTCACGGCTCAGATCTCTTCGTCGAAACACAATCCCGTTATAATTATATCCGTCTTTCCCCGTAAAACCCCAGATAACCCGAGCTACCTGAGCCGAGCCTGATTTACCGTTCTTCTCATGATTGCTCTGATCATTAGTACAATCAGCACATCCCCCGTCACTTTATATTAAATCACCCCGAAGTTAGTATTTTTACACGCGTCCCCCGTCTCTACCGCCGCATTCCTAATCACGTTTTTTCTTTTCCTTTTTTTTTATTTTTCCATAATTTATACGTGAAAGCGAGAACACTGTACCCCCGAAGATTCCTCTAATGATACACCGGGGCCGTAACATCTGAACAATACTGAAATAACGCGGAAAAAAATGCTTTAAAAATACAGAAATTAAATAAATAAACGTAATTACCTTTCCCTCGCGTAACCAGGCAACTCCGCCGGTGCGTTAAAAATCACCGTAGCGGAACAAATCGCTTCCCGAATTAACAACTCTGGAAGGAATTTTCAAACACTAAAAGCGGTCGGGGAGCGTAACGGAGGGAAAGGTGGAGTGTTTGTCGGGGGTCAGGAGGAGGTCGCGGTGCCCCCTAGTGGATGAAGTGTGTCACAGCACTGAGGACGATACAAATATTTAATTAAAATATGTGTTAATATCTTAAATAAGAATGTGTTTCTATCTTAAATGTGTCGATAAAACGAAAGGATTGTGTGGAATAAATATGAATCCAAGTCTGAGTCAGGACTGAACCAGGACTAAAACAAGATCGAACCAGGACTGAACCAGGACTAAACCAGGACTAAACCAGGACTGAACCAGGACTGAACCAGGACTAAACCAGGACTAAAACAGATCGAACCAGGACTGAACAGGACTAAAAAAGGACTGAACCAGGATTAAACCAAGACTGAACCAGGACTTAAACCAGGACTAAACAAGGACTGAACCAGGATTAAACCAAGACTGAACCAGGACTTAAACCAGGACTAAACCAGGACTGAACCAGGACTGAACCAGGACTAAAACACGATAAACCAGGACTGAACCAGGACTGAACCAGAACCAGGACTAAACCAGGACTTAAACCAGGACTAAACCAGGACTGAACCAGGACTGAACCAGACTAAACCAGGACTGAACCAGGACTAAACCAGGACTAAACCAGGACTAAACCAAGATCGAACCAGGACTGAACCAGGACTAAACCAGGACTGAACCAGGACTGAACCAGGACTAAACCAGGACTAAACCAGGACTAAACCAGGAACCAGGACTAAACCAGGACTAAACCAGGACTAAACCAGGACTGAAACCAGGACTGAACAGAACTGAACCAGGACTGAACCAGAACTAAACCAGGACTGAACCAGGACTGAACCAGAACTAAACCAGGACAGAACCAGAACTAAACCAGGACTAAACCAGGACTGAACCAGACTAAACCAGGACTAAACCAGGACTAAACCAGACTAAACCAGGACTGAACCAGGACTGAACCAGGACTTAAACCAGGACTAAACCAGGACTAAACAAGGACTGAACCAGGACTAAACCAGGACTAACCAGACTAAACCAGGACTAAACCAGGACTGAACCAGGACTGAACCAGGACTAAACCAGGACTAAACCAGGACTGAACCAGGACTAAACCAGGACTTAAATAGGACTGAACCAGGTCTAAACTAAGTCTAAACCAGGACTAATCTTAGACTTAAGACCGAGAGGAAGAACCCCGAGCCCGTGGAGCAGGGTGTTCGCAAAACGCAATCGGGCGTTGGCGGCACCTCAGTGAGGCGAGAATCTCTGTGCCGCTCCTTTCTCCAGCGGTCACCCGACGGTCTACATAGGTGCATCTCTGGTTCAGTCCAGGACTAGTCCTAAGTCTAGTCCAAGTCCTGGTCAGTCCAGTCCTGGTTCAGTCCTGGTTCAGTCCTGGTTTAGTCCTGGTTTCAGTCCTGGTTTAGTCTGGAGTCCTGGTTAGTCCTGGTTCAGTCCTGGTTCAGTCCTGGTTTAGTCCTGGTTCAGTCCTGGTTTAGTCCTGGTTCAGTCCTGGTTCAGTCTGGTTCAGTCCTGGTTCAGTCCTGGTTTAGTCCTGGTTCAGTCCTGGTTTAGTCCTGGTTCAGTCCTGGTTAGTCCTGGTTTCAGTCCTGGTTTAGTCCTGGTTAGTCCTGGTTTAGTCCTGTTCAGTCCTGGTTTAGTCCTGGTTCAGTCCTGGTTTAGTCCTGGTTAGTCCTGGTTAGTCCTGGTTCAGTCCTGGTTAGTCCTGGTTTAGTCCTGGGTTCAGTCCTGGTTAGTCCTGGAGTCCTGGTTTAGTCCTGGTTTCAGTCCTGGTTTAGTCCTGGTTCAGTCCTGGTTAGTCCTGGTTCAGTCCTGGTTCAGTCCTGGTTTAGTCCTGGTTCAGTCCTGGTTTAGTCCTGGTTTAGTCCTGGTTCAGTCCTGGTCCTGGTTTAGTCCTGGTCCTGGTCCAGTCCTGGTTCAGTCCTGGTTCAGTCCTGGTTTAGTCTGGTTTAGTCCTGGTTCAGTCCTGGTTAGTCCTGGTTCAGTCCTGTCCTTAGTCCTGGTTTAGTCCTGGTTCAGTCCTGGTTTAGTCCTGGTTCAGTCCTGGTTTCAGTCCTGTTTAGTCCTGGTTCAGTCCTGGTTTAGTCCTGGTTCAGTCCTGGTTTAGTCCTGGTTGTCCTTCAGTCCTGGTTCAGTCCTGGTCCTGGTTTAGTCCTGGTTCAGTCCTGTTTAGTCCTTTCAGTCCTGGTTTATCCTGGTTCAGTCCAGTCAGTCCTGTTCCTGGTTTTAGTCCTGGTTTAGTCCTGGTTCAGTCCTGGTTCAGTCCTGGTTTAGTCCTGGTTTAGTCCTGGTTCAGTCCTGGTTTAGTCCTGGTTTAAGTCCTGGTTTAGTCCTGGTTTAGTCCTGGTTCAGTCCTGGTTTAGTGGTTAGTCCTGGTTCAGTCCTGGTTTAGTCCTGGTTCAGTCCTGGTTCAGTCCTGGTTCAGTCCTGGTTTAGTCCTGGTTCAGTCCTGGTTTTCTGGTTCAGTCCTGGTTTAGTCCTGGTTCAGTCCTGTTTAGTCCTGGTTCAGTCCTGGTTCAGTCCTGGTTCTGGTTTAGTCCTGGTTCAGTCCTGGTTCAGTCCTGGTTTAGTCCTGGTTTAGTTCCTGGTTTAGTCCTGGTTCAGTCCTGGTTCAGTCCTGGTTCAGTTGGAGTCCTGGTTCAGTCCTGGTTAGTCCTGGTTCAGTCCTGGTTCAGTCCTGGAGTCCTGGTCAGTCCTGGTTCAGTCCTGGTTCAGTCCTGGTTCAGTCTGGTTCAGTCCTGGTTCAGTCCTGGTTCAGTCCCTGGTCAGTCCAGTCCTGGTTCAGTCCTGTTAGTCCTGGTTCAGTCAGTCCTGGTTCAGTCCTGGTTCAGTCCTGTTTAGTCCTGGTTCAGTCCCTGGTTCAGTCCTGGTTCAGTCCTGGTTCAGTCCTGTTCAGTCCTGGTTCAGTCCTGAGTTCAGTCCTGGTTTAGTCCTGTCAGTCCTGGTTTAGTCCTGGTTCAGTCCTGGTTCAGTCCTGGTCAGTCCTGGTTCAGTCCTGGTCAGTCCTGGTTCCTGGTTCAGTCCTGGTTCAGGTCTGGTTCAGTCCTGGTTCAGTCCTGGTTCTGTCAGTCCTTGTTTAGTCCTGGTTCAGTCCTGGTTCAGTCCTGGTTCAGTCCTGGTTCAGTCCTGGTTCAGTCCTGGTTCAGTCCTGGTTCAGTCCTGGTTTAGTCCGGGTCACTGTAGGACAGTCCTGCAGATTTCATGAGCCTGTGCTGTTTGTTTTCACCGTTGCCTGTAGCTCCAGTTTGACATTTAAGTTGTAGCTATTTTATATTTATTCTTTTTTTTAAATATCTCACGTCGAGAGAAGTGGGTGGACGGTGTTTCCTTATTGTGCACATGGCAATACTCACTTTAAATCCTGAATCTGTTGCCCTGACGTTAAAATGTTTGCCCCCTCTGGCTCAAAAATCAAACTCCACTTATGTAGTAAAGAACTGTACTTAAGCACGAACCTTAATAATAATAATAATAATAATAATAATAATAATAATACATTTTATTTATTAGTCGTTTTTCTGGACACTCACGGTCGCCGTACAACAACATAAACAAGTTAAATACTATAAAAAACATACAGATAAAAGCAAATATTTGAGGTTTACGTACGTCACTTAAAGGTGCAGTTTTGTGGTTGGTGGTCCGTCGCCTGCTTGTCTCCATGGAAACGCTGTTGCTTTGTCTCTAGAATGTTCCACAGTATAGATTAAACCTATCTCTGGCTGTATTTACGTGACGACGGTCTGAACAGAAGACGCAAAAGTGGCGTCGCGTCTTCGCTTTTTACTCCGCGTTTAGACGAGGGTTTTCGGGAGGAAATCTGCGTTCATACGGTGATGCAAAAGTGTGTGGAATTCGATGGTTCCTGTGTACTGTATGTACGTGACGTAAACGTGTACGCCAGTGGTGTCAAACTCATTTTGGTCCGGGGGCCGTATCCAACCTACTTTGATCCCAAAGAGGCCGGATCAGAAAACTCATGTCATATAAACCCCAAAATAACAATAAGTTCAAATATTTGTGCAGAGAAACACAAATCTATTACAGAAATCTTTTTTAATTTATGAACTCTTTATTATAATATTATGAACAATCTGAAACTTTAAGAAAAATTCAATTTCAACACAATGTTTTAACATGAACTTGTATGTAAATAGGAACAAGTCAATTTTTGTTGTAAAATCCTGCACTTGGCTCCACTTTTCTCATGTTGGACATTTTTCTGATGAGGGTGTCACGGTCAACAGTCAAAACGATCGTCCTTTAAGAGCGTTTGGAAAGAGACAAGTCTTCATTTGTGCTGCTCTGGTGGGAGGGGCCACGTACAGAGACACTGGAGACGCTGCTGTGATAAACACACACAAAATTACCAATATTTTAATAGAAAATATAATTAAAATATTTTAGTAGAAAATCACCCAAGGGCCACATTAAAGGTCTTGGGGGGCCGGATCTGGCCCCCGGGCCTTATGTTTGACACCTGTGGTGTACGCGACTTGAGCAGATCTGACCAGAGTTTTGCGTCTTGGGCAGTGTCGACGGAAAAGCTACGATGGAGAGTATTCAGCTTTTCCACTCTGGAGGGTGGGTTCAGATTTTTGCGTTTTTAAGCTCCAAAAGCGGCGTCACCGTCTAAACGAAAGGCACTTCTGATCAAATATTTTGTCGTTTTTACCCACAAGCGTTCTCGTGTAAACAGGCCCTATTACAGGTTACAACACTGCACTCCGTTACAAATCAGATCTGTGGAGAGTCGCCCTTATTCACAAAAGGAATCAATGTATTTTTCAGCAATCTATAAGTCGTAAATGCTAGATGGAAATGTTTAATGTCACACTGTGGAACATTCCAGGCAAAGCAATAACATTTCCATGGAGACAAGCGGGTGACGGACCAGAAAAGTTACACAATGCACCTTTAAGCACCTTTTACAGCAGATACTTTTTACTTTTACTTCACTACATTTGAGAGCAGGTGTGTGTACTTTCTACTGCGCTACATTTCTGAACAAAACTGAAAAACCAAAGTATTTTTTAAGATAGTTTGAGACCTGCTGAAAAAGCCGAGGGTTTATTTTTAACACATTTGCGGCAAACAAAAATATATAAATAAAAAGGTAGGAAAAAATATAAATTCTGTTGTTTCTGTTGGAGAAATCTTTATCAAAATCACTGCGCTTGAAGCTTTATAAGATCTCAAAATCTGCGCAAAATACTTTTACTTTTTACTCTTTAATGCTTTTACTTAAAGATTCACTGTGTAGCTTTTCGACTGGGCGTCCGTCACCTGCTTGTTTCCATGGTTACGTCATTGCTCGGCCTGGAATGTTCCGCAGTGTGGCATTAAACAGCTCTACTTTACATTTATTTATTTGGTCACAGGTGGTTTTGTAGCTCAAAAACACCCCGAAAAACAACGTTCTGACTGTGAGCGGCGTCGCCTCTCCACAGATCTGACCTGTAGCTTGCTCTTGGTTCGGTCTCCATGACGATAGAAAGGTTTAATGCCGTACTGTGGGACATTCCAGGCATAGCAACGCACCAAAATGCACCTTTAAATAGTTGTTTTTTTAATGATACTTTTGACTTTTTCGGAGTATTTTTTTGCTCCGGTATCTGTATTTTTACTTTAACAAAACCGAGCGCTTCTTCCAGCACGGACTAAAACAGAACTAAAGGCAGAAAAACATCTCTTTCAGCCATTTTCAAGCAGCCCTCCCCGCACGCTCGGCTCTGTCGCGGCGGTATTTCCCCCCTAAATGTTAAGAATGCTTCCTTTCATAATAGCGGCTTTATTTTCCGGGGGCTTTTCCAGAGTTAAACATTCGGAAAAAACGGCAACATTCCTGATGGGAAGAGAAGAACGAGAAGAGACGAGGAGAGACAGAGTAGTTACGCAATTTTTTCTGTTTGCGAGATGTTGATTTGAGAGCGGAGTTATGTGGGGAATACATGGCTCGGAATAGAAGCAATAAGGTCACATGAGAACAAGCGGACGACTATTGAAACGCGCCGGGCCGTTTCGCAACTATTTTTACGGTTTATTTTAACGACCCAGTGTTCATTTTGACAACGAGTTTAAAGGGACAATATTACGCTGTTTTCTGATCTGTTATAATGTTGTTTTTTCATCACAAACAGACCCGGAGTTGTGTTTTGTTTTGTTTTGTTTATTATTCTTGTTTAACGCACAAACCCTGCAGATTTAAGATGAGTTCTTCTCCACCTCGTGATGTCATGTGCACTGTTGGGCAAGTTACTTTAAAACTGTAATGCGTTATTTATTACTTGTTACTGTCATTTCAAAGTAATTCGTTACATTACAATATTACTGCATTTAAAATGTAAGGCATTACATTACTATTGCATTACTTTAAGTTACTCTCACCAAAAATAACTGCGAAAAAGCTGAACTTTTGAGCCGTATATGGACTGAACCAGGACTAAACAAGGTCTAAACCAGGACTAAACCAGAGCTGAACCAGGACTAAACCAGGACTATAACAGGACTAACCTCAGACTGATTCCAGGACTGAAGAGGAGGACTAAACCAGAACTGAACTAGGACTAAAACAGGACTCACTGTAGGGACGGGCTTCGAAGGTGACCGCAGGAGAAAGGATCGGCTCTTTGCTCCGCACCTCATGGAGGTAAGAGCGGCTGTCGCCCGATCGCTCTTTATGGACCCTGCTGCGGGGGCTCACGGTCCTGATTTCAGCAACTATTTGCGGGTACAAGACCCGGTGCAAAACTCTGCTACAGCGCGTAACTTCTACCTTCCTTCAACGTGTCCAGAAGTCCAACTTTTTGTGCGATGGTTTGCATCTTCCTCTGCCTTTTGGGTGTGAGCGCAGGAGACTTTGTCGGTGCAGAACATTTCGTCGACGTTGTGGATTTTGTCGGAGAGAAAACTTGCAGACATACAGCACTTCAGAATCATACTGCTAGAGACTGAACATGTATTTAAATTTGGCAGCTGAACATATTCTGTACTGTACTGTACAGGAGACAGGAGTCCCTCAGCCGATCAGGACACAGCGGGAGGAACGCAATACGTGTTCATACACTAAAAACAAAAGGCATGCAAAATTGCACACAAAAAAAAAATTCTAAAAATCAGCGAAACAGCGAGACCGCGAAAAGTGAATCGCGTTAGAGCGAGGGACGACTGTAAGCCAGGTCTAAACCAGAAGTGACCCAGGTCTAAACCAGGTCTAAACCAGAAGTGACCCAGGTCTAAACCAGGTCTAAACAGCGTAGAGTTCTGGGTCGGTCCTTTCACCCACGGTTCATTGAAGGTCTATCCGGCCGCGTCTCCGGCGTTTCACCGCTGCTGATTTCACGGTGATTTTAGTGAATTTCTATGAAGAAAAACCCACCACTTCAATCCAGGTTAAAAAAGCATTGTAACGCGCGTTACTCACATTTGTACCGAGTAAAATATTAAAATTTTCCCCCTGTAATGCCTTACATTACTGCGTTACAGCAAAAATCAACGCATTACTGTAATACATTACTTTTATAATACATTACTCCCAACACTGGTCATGTGGTGATACCGGACGTGCTCCACAGCGTTTTTAAAATCCACACACCTTCACAAGAATCGTTTTTAAATCATTTCAGATCCGGAATTGTCAATCTCTACTGAAATAAACGCAAAAGGAGCTGGTGTTAACTCGAAAACTACAGCGTCATGACATCACAAGGTGGAACGGAGCGTTTTGAGCTTTGGAGATGTGGACCAGACTAATAATAAAGTGTTACTCAAACATGTGTGAACGAAAAAAAACACAACTCCAGGTAGAGCTGCTCGATGATGGAAAAAAAATCATTATCACAATTATTCAGACGATTATTTTTTAGTTACACGATGCATTTATTTTGCATATTTCTCTCTCTCAAAAAAAAAATAAATAAATAAATGAAATAAAATAAAATAAATAAAACTTTCAAATTCAAAATAAATACATGCAACAAATATGAACCTTAGAGAAGAAGAAAATGAATAAAACAAAATTTAAACATTTAATAAGGCATAGAAAATCATAAATGTGTTCAAAATAAACTATATATCCAACTGTTCTTTAATCCCTGTCTTTAAAAAATAAAATAAACATACTTATTTATGTAAAACAATATCCCAAAATAAACTTTGTTCAGCTTAAATAGTTTCAACTCGACTGGATGAGTTTGGAGACACACAAATCGAAATCATGATCAAAATTCAAGTAATTGTACAGTTTTTAACTCCAGGTCTGTTTTTGAGGAGGAAACAAATCTCACAAGAGTCAATTTTTTTGTAATATAGGACCTTTAATGTTGGTATTTAGAGTGCTGTTTGTTGTGTCCTTGGGCAAGACACTTAACCCCCCTTTCCTCTAGTGCCGGTGTACACAAAAATATCAAAATATCAATATGTCGTATCATTTAATGTGAGGATACAGTATCAATATCGTGGGCTGCTGTATCGATACATCACCAAGAGTATTTTTTGGTATATTTTACTAAATTATTTTGTTACAGCTCCAGTTTTGTTGTTTATTCAGAGGAAGGAAACTCATTTATGCAACAAATTTGACATTTTCACAGTTTTGATGATTAAAATGTTTGTGTTTCTTATGAACTTTGCACAGGAAGTGATTTAACAAAGACTTTTAGCCATGATTTAGCCTTTATTTTTTATTGAACCATATCGCATCGATTTGAAATATATCGTATCGAATCGAAAGCTCACTGTATCGAGATATGTATCGTATCGTGGCCTGTGTATCATATCGGCAGCTTCTTGGTATCTTGTTGTAAAGCGCTTTGAGTGTCTTGAAGGTGGAAAAAGCTCTATAGTATAAAAAAAATCTGACAATTTACAAGTTCCAGGAATCGAACACACAACCTTCTAACCTTTGGTGCGAAAACCTTGGACGCCAAACGCACAAATCGTCACTAACGTAAGATTTTTGAACTACTACTTCACTTGGACAATACGATATACAGACAGACTGATATTTTTGTAGTTTTTGTAGTCATCTTTTTCAAACGGACTACAAACATGGCGGATTAATAACACCGGTGAAATAGTCAGCGAGTGAATTTCCTCCCAAACTTTAAATCTAACTCAGTGTTGAATAAAACCGAGCGGGTGTCGGAAATGTCAGAAATCTCATATCTCGTCTGCTCTGTGGGAATGTGTTCTGAGGAGCTGGGCATATTTTGGATATTAAACTGGCCTTTGCTCACCCGACGGGAGACCCCCACTGAAGACTCGCAGACGCTTGTCAACATCAATAAAATGTCCATGAAAATAAAAAATAATATTTACAAGAGAGGAATATTTTTATTAAGAAGAAAACTGAGAATTTCTTTGATTAAACTTGATCAGACGGGGACAGATTTGAAGCGTTTCTTGTTTATTGCCCAGAAACTGCAGTGTCATTGTGGATAATAGATGTTTTGCGGCGGATGTTGTTAAAGTCCCCGGGGGTGTGACGCTAACTGGAGGCACTAATCAATCTGAAGCTCTGTTACTCAAGTTCGACTTTAATCTGAGGTTTATTTTAACACAGTCTGACCAGAAAGAACTGAGTACAAGAAAAAACAAACTGTGTATTACAAGTAGGAGTGTGCAAAAATATCGAAATATTGATATATCGTGTCGCTTAATGTGATGATACAGTATCGATATCGTGGGCTGCTGTATCGAGTATTTTTTGGTGTATTTTACTAAATTATTTTGTTTTGTTGTTTGTTTAGTAGAAGGAAACGTATTTATGCAGCACATTTGATATTTTCACTGTTTTGATGAGTAAAATATGTTTGTTTCATATTAACTATTCACAGGAAGTGGTTTAACAAAGACTTTTAGTATCACGGCTACGATTTAGAAATTATTATTTTTTTAACCATATCAAATCGAATGTATCATATCAAACTGAAAGTGTGCTGTATCGAGACATGTATCGTATCGTGGCCCAGAGGCGGCGCTACCATTAGGCATCAGTAGGCGTCCGCTTAGGGCCCCTGAATCTGGAGGGGCCCCCAACTAATTTACCCTCAGTCCCACTAATGGCTGAAGCCTCAGAGCAATTAGATTTTATCTCAACATTAAATGAGAGTGGTTTACTTTTAAACAAAAAATCACCATCAGAATAGAATCTGATTGTCAAATCTATTACAACTGTCAAAGCATCTCCCCCATCTCCCCTTTCACGTTAGACTGGACGACTCAGCTTGACCCTGATTTGAACATAATCATAATCATATGTAATGTAATATAAACACAAATGTAATTGTACTAGCAAATAAATAAAACTACTTTCAGCTCTGGTTATCTAGTAGGCGACCGAACTAATAAGACAAGTTTCCAATCCACAATAATTAAAATAAAAATGTGCATGAACAATGGGGAAAAAACAGACAACAAATATAAAAAAAAATACAACCCCCCCCAACAAAACAGTGCATTACAGTGAGGGCCCCAAACTCAATTTCACCTAGGGCCCCCAAATTGCTAACTCCGCCACTGCTGTGACCTACATATCGAGATATGTATCGTATCGGCAACTTCTTAATGACACTCAGCCCTAATCACGAGCAGATCATATTTGGACTTTCTACAAATGAACTAATTAAGAAGAAGAAGATAAATTGTATATTTTGTATTTTGTATATTTTGTAATTATTATGGCATTTTATACTTTATACATAAATGTAAATTTGCTAACACGAAACCTGGATTCAATGTATTTTACAAAGAAATTGAATTGTATATTTAAAAAAAAAAATAAAAAAAATTTTTAATCTTTCAAGTCTGTATGTAAATTAAGTTCGTATGTATATGTATTTATACGCACTGGCTTTAACAATTTATTGTATTTGCACTATTTGTTTGGAAAGTAAATGTAATATTTAATGTAAAAAAACAAATTTTTAGTGTCATAAAAATATGAAAAACAGAACTGTTCCATTATAAACAGTGTTCAAAGCCTCCGAATTATTCACCGTGATGAGTTTATAAGAGCTTTTCTCAACTTTCAGACACCAACTAGCATGTTAACGATCACTTCCTGAGAGCTGCTTATACAATATATCTGGGGAGAGGCATATTTAGCTCAAAAATCGGGGACGGACTCTTTAAATCTGAAATCCTCTGCAGCGCTGCCAGATTTCCACTTGTTTGTCATTTGAGTTTTTTGGCCGTGTTTTCGCCGTCTCTCGTGCGCGCGGATTATAGCCGATTTACATGACGCCGGAATAAGCCAGTCCATCACCCGGGGACCTTTCTTAACCGTAATTAATTCGTGATAAATCCTCGTTAACATTGCGCGCTGGGCCCCATCGTCATAGAAACAAACATGAGCGCCGAGCTTTGGAGAGCGGGATCTGAACGTCTTAAAAACATAAAAAAACTTGTTCTTTTTAAAGAGTTTGCGGTGGTCCAAAGTTATTCCTCACTCACTTTACGCATTCAGAGCATCTTCATTATTTAGTTTATGAGTTTTTCACAACACTAACAAACAATTAGCATGCAAACAGGCACTTTCTGATTATCGGAGATGTATTCTAATATGCATGCAGGTGTTCTTTTCATGTAAGTGGAGTCGCCTTTCCACAAATCTGACCTGTAACTTCCTCCTTGTCCCCATGGAGATAGATAATTATGACCCTTTAACGCCGACGGTCACAAATATGCGTCAAACCGTTTGGATCAAGACATAAGCCGAGATAGCGGCTGCGTTCCATCTTTGCCTGTTAGTGCTGGAAAAACTGGAAGTTAAAATGATTTAAATTAAGAAAATTTTACTTTATTTGAGTCGATTCAACTTGACAAGTGAAATGATCCACCAATGGAATAAGTGTGTTTTTCCTAATTCAAGCAACATTCGATTTTGTTTCTCATTTTAAGCGCAAAAAGTTTTCTGATTTTAAGTGCAGCAAGATGTGTTTTCATATTTTAAATACAAAAAGTCTTAGATAATTTTACCTGTCAAGTGAGATTTACTGAAATCACGATAAAACTTTCTTAATTCAAGTCATCTTAACATGACTAGATTTTGTTTTTTGAGGTGTGTGCAGTACCTTCCTAGGAACCTTTGGCAAGCACTTGTTTCTAGTTGTCGCGAATTTGCAACTTTCTTACACAAAATTCTATTATTTTTATTTATTATTATTTTATTATTATTATTTTTTTTTAGTCAAATTAATAATCTCAACTTAATTTACCATTTACTTAAAGGCAAAAACACACACAAAACATTATATATATATATACATCTATAAATTCAGGTGTTAAGGGGTTTTAATGCCATACAGTGGGACATTCCAGGCAAAGCAATAACATTTCTCCACTTAAAAGGTTACGTAGGTCACTAGAAACGCAGGGAATTTGATTGACAACCTAACAGCCAATAGAAAATGAGGGAGCCTCGTTTTCTATTGGCTGATGTTTATCTGGCCTCAACACGTCCACAGTTGATAGATTTTCATTTTTTTTTTTTTTTTTTGGTCATCATAATTACAAGGCTGCTGCGTCTCTGTCATGGTGTTTTAAACTTTCATTCACAATTTGAAACTGAAAAAAAATCCTCCATACGACCTTTAAATCTCACAAGAGTCAATTTTGTGTAACTTTGGAGCTTTAATATAGTCGATGTTTGTGAGCGTCGTCCCGCCCTTGACTCGGGTTCACGTCGGTAATGACTAATGCCTGTTCCAAACCGCACCAGACAGTCCAGTCCATTAATTACCCACGCTCCGTGATGTGAACCGCTTTTATGTTTTTTTTTTAAATCGGGTCTATTACACGGCCATACCGACACGGCTCCCGACCGCTGACTGTGGCCGAAAACCTCACACTGGATACATTCGGTGGATTTGTTTAGAATCCGCGCGCGCCGTGTTGATGGCGCTGCTGTTGTGGGGTCCATTAGTCTCGTATGCAGCTGTGATGATGTATGGGGGGAGGGGGGGACGGAGAAGGGAGCGCGCAGTGACAGCCATCAATTTACTGGTAATTGTATTGTTTTTTCCAGTGAAGGGACTCGGGTGGCGCGGAGGATTCGGGAGAAATGGGATGCGGGCTGATGCGGGGGATATTACAGAGATATGAGCAGTGCACGGAGCCGGCGTTGTGTGTGTGCAAAGGTTCATATAGACACAAATGAGCTGGAAATGTTTTTTTTTCGAAAGAGGACTCTGTTATAACCACGCTTACGCCAGTTTTCAGTGTTTTCATTATTAAAATAGTCTCTTACCTTGTCAAAAACAGAGCTGGAGTTGTGTTTTGTTACATTCACACATGTTTGAGTCGCTCTTTTATTCGTCTGTTTACATCTGCAAAGCTCAAAATGCAAAATATTCCACCTTGTGACGTCATGAAGCGGTAGTTTTCATGTTCACATCTACCTTTTTTACCTTTTGTCCAGGTCTGAAATCATCATCATCTGAAATCAGCATTAGACCTGGTTTAGTCCTGGTTTAGACCTGGTTTAGTCCTGGTTTAGACCTGGTATAGACCTGGTATAGACCTGGTATAGACCTGGTCTTAGACCTGTTTTAGACCTGTTTTAGACCTGGGTTTAGACCTGGGTTTAGACCTGTTTTAGACCTGTTTTAGACCTGTTTTAGACCTGGTTTAGACCTGTTTAGACCTGGTTTTAGACCTGGTCTTAGACCTGGTCTTAGACCTATTTTATACCTGTTTTAGACCTGTTTTAGACCTGGTTTAGACCTGTTTTAGACCAGGTTTTAGTACCTGTTTTAGTCCTGATTTAGACCAGGTTTAGACCAGGTTTAGACCAGGTTTAGACCTGGTTCAGACCTGTTTTATACCTGGTTTGGACCTGGTTTAGTGTCCGGCAATGAGTGGAATTACGGAAAAAAAAAAAAAAAAAAAAGAGATATAACCCAAAATGTAAAAAAACAGGAAAATACCTGAAAGTAACTGTAATCCAATTACCACTCACTGAAACAGTAACTGTAACTGAATACAGTTACTCATCATTTGTACTCTGATTACGTAACTCCGGTACATGTAATCTGTTACTCCCCAACACTGGAAACAAACCAGCCAAAACGTAACATAAATGTAATTTAAATGTTGAAAATCACATTATATTATGTAAAGAAAGTGTATTTTTTATTATAATTGTAGTATCAGAATCAGTATTGAGTATCGAGTCTGTTCGTTAGTATCATTAGTTTGAAGTTTCCATGTCTTGACACAACACTAGTCTGAATTCTCGGATACAAACAAACAAAGTCGCCCGTTCCTTATTATGTAATTATGCAGATGGCCTCCCTGTGCACATCGTCCCTGAAAAGTCCTGCAAAAATCACCCATAAAAGTGTCGACTCCCCGCTGCTTTCTGGCTCAATCTGGCTTCCCTTTTGCCAAAACTTCACCGGGAGCTGTGTGTACCCGTCTTTCCTCCGGCGACGAGATATTTCTAATTTGCGATCGCGCTCCCCCCCCCCCCCCCCCCCGACCCCCAACCCCCGTATCCAAACGCGCTCGTCTCTAAACATGCGAAGAGTGAATTTTTTATCGCGTTATGTAAGAATCGGCGCTCCCCATGAGAACAGTGTCCTGGATCTGCAGCTTTCAAAACAACACAGAAACAGAGAAGAAGAAGAAGAGAGGAGAGAGAAGAAGAAGAAGAGGAGGAGGAGGAGGAGAGGAGTTTGAAGGCAAAAATAAAACCGGCGTGTACGTGAAACTGTGTGGTACTTTTAGACGTGGAAGTACGCAGGATTTGTACCGGAGTAAAAATATACATGAGTCACGTGGGGGCATTTGGAATAAAAGAGATACATACATAATAGTAGCAGTAGTAGTAGTAGTATAGTAGTAGTAGTAGTAGTATGCAAATTTAAGCACGAAACTGTAAAGTACCCAGGATAGTAGTAGTAGTAGTAGTAGTACTAGTAGATAACATTATATTAAAATTTGGAGATATTGTTTAGGAGGATCATTACTACTACTGCTATTATAATAACCGAGGAGTACACAGGATGACTGCTACTACTACTACTACTACTACTACTACTACTGCTTGCTTATCGTGTACTAAATATTTTCAAGTACAACTGAGGATCAAGTACGCGTATTTGTATGTATTTGTACTGGAGTATACATATATATCAGTCACATGGCATATTTTTGGAATAATAGAGATAGATACATAGTAGTAGTAGTAGTAGTAGTGGTGGTACTAGTAGTAGT
>NW_026570994.1:17398678-17413900 GCF_026225935.1 Boleophthalmus pectinirostris
TTCAAACAAGGTTGAGTCCAAGAGAGAGACTCAGTCCGAGTGAGTTCGAGTCTGAGAGGAGACTGAGTCCAAAAATCTGAGACAAGACAGAGTCCAAAACCGGTTGAGTCCGACAGAAAACCTAGTCCAAACAAGGTTGAGTCTGAGTCGAGACTCAGTCCGAGTGCGTTCGAGTCCGAGAGGAGACCGAGTCCAAAAATCTGAGATGAGACTGAGTCCAAAAGCAGTTGAGTCCAAGAGGAAACCGAGTCCAAACGCGGTCAAGTCCGAGAGGAAACAAAGTCCAAAAAATCTGAGATGAGACTGAGTCCAAAGCAGTTGAGTCCAAGAGGAAACCGAGTCCAAACACGGTCGAGTCCGAGAGGAGACAGAGTTCAAACAAGGCTGAGTCCGAGACAAGACTCAGTCCGAGTGCGTTCGAGTCTGAGAGGAGACTGAGTCCAAAAATCTGAGACAAGACAGAGTCCAAAACCGGTTGAGTCCGACAGAAAACCTAGTCCAAACGCGGTCGAGTCCGAGAGGAGACCGAGTTCAAACAAGGCTGAGTCCGAGACAAGACTCAGTCCGAGTGCGTTCGAGTCTGAGAGGAGACTGAGTCCAAAAATCCAAGACGAGACCAAGTCCAAAAGCGGTTGAGTCCGAGAGAAAACTGAGTCCAAACGCGGTTGAGTCCGAGAGAACAGAGTCCAAAAAGGTTGAGTCCGAGTCCAACCCAGTCCGAGTGGTCGAGTCCGAGAGGAGACCGAGTCCAAAAATCTGAGATGAGACTGAGTCCAAAAGCAGTTGAGTCCAAGAGGAAACCGAGTCCAAACATGCTCAAGTCCGAGACAAGACCAAGTCCAAAAATCTGAGACAAGACCAAGTCCAAACGCGGTCGAGTCCGAGTGGAGACCGAGTTCAAAAGCAGTCGAATCCAAGATGAAACCAAGTCTAAACGCGGTTGAGTCCAAAAATCTGAGACGAGATCGAGTCCAAATGCGGTCGAATCCAAGAGGAGACCCAGTCCAAAAATCTGAGATGAAACGTGATCGAGTCCGAGAGGAAACCTAGTCCAAATGTGGTCAAGTCCGAGACAAGACTGAGTCCAAACGCAGTTGAATCCGAGACAAGACCGAGTCCAAAAATCCAGGATGAGACCGAGTCCAAAAATCCAAGACGAGACCGAGTCCAAACGTAGTCGAATCTGAACCAACACTAGTCCAAAAATCCGAGACGAAACCAAATCCAAACGTGGTCGAGTCCGAGACAAGACCGAGTCCAAACACAGTCGAATCCGAGACGAGACTGAGTCCAAACGAGAGACGAGACCAAGACTGCAAAAAAACGGTCTCGAGGCCTCAAAATCATCAGTCTTAAGTACTACGACAGTACATGTGGTGATACAGGAAGTGCTCCAGAACATTTTGAGCTTTGGAGATGTAAACAGACTAATAATAAAGAGTTACTCAGACATGTGAATAAAACAAAACACAATTATAACAACATTATAACACGATATAAATCTGTCAAGGGTCTGTGTTTCATAAACTTCAACTTTAAAAATAAGTGAGTTTTTTTGAGTGAAAGTGAAAGTGAATTGCCTCCATGAGACTATTGCGTTTGGTTTCTCATTCAAAACACTTCAAACTGAAAATTCTTCCTCAAACTACGTCAGATCCGTCCTTGGCTCCATTGTTTCCCCGCTCCTTTAAAACCACTCGGATTTACATCACACACATTTTTATCAAAACTATTTAAAAGGAAAAAACGCAGAAAAAATCCACACTTTAGTTCATATAGACGTTAATAAGAGGCATTTATGTTTAATACTTATACATAACTTTAAACAAACTGGAGATTTGACTGAGAATGTAAAACTTTTAGCGTTATTTCAAAATAACCACAATATTTTAACGTTTTAGCCCCAAAATAGACAAAAATACAAGCTTTTTTTTTTATCTTTTTGGTTTATTGCACTGAAAAACATGTGTCCTTAAAGGTTCACTGTGGAACATTTTTGGTAACAGGAGCGTTTCCATGAATCTATGTTGCGTTTATTCAATTAGTGTAAATTTCACTGCTCGAAAATACATGCGTTTCCACAGAGAGTGAGCTCGCCTCTCCACAGATCTGACCTGGAACCTGGCCTGGAGGCATTGCGGACTTGTTTTTGATTGAAATACACACATTTAATGCTCGAGGTGTGCGAAAATATTGAATTATCATATGGTTTAATGTGATGATGCAGTATTGAAATATCACCAAGAGTATTTTTTGGTATATTTTACAGTTTTGTTGTTTGTTTAGAGGAAGGAAACTTTATTTATGCAAATAATGTGACATTTTCACTGTTTTGGTGAGTAAAATGTTTGTGTTTCATATTCACTTTGCACAAGAAGTGGTTTAACAAAGACTTTTGTATCACAGACATGATTTATTTTTTATTGAGCTGCATCAAATCAATTTGAAATATATTGTACTGAACTGAAAGTGCAACTGTATCGAGGTATGTATCACACCCTGACCTATGGTCCAGTCAAGCAGAAGTAAACAACAAGGCCAAAAATTCAAGTTAATGCATCTGATATAAAAATGTATTGAACAGATACATATGTACTCTAGTTTATGAAACTGTTTACCTTTTTTCTGCATAATTTTTGGTTCTAAAGTTACATACGTTTTAAACAGTATAAAACATGGAACAAAAACTAGTTTCCAAATTTCACAGACCTGCAAATCATGTAAATAAATGGATGTATTTCATGAAGGTAAATGATTAAAAAAAAAAAAAAAAAGTATTTAAAATGATAAAAATTAGCCTGGAAGGACTGACATATTTTATAGAAATAGTTTCCTATTATTAAAGTATTCAGAAGAAAAAAGATGACAAATGATGTAAAATCCTGCACCTTCTACTTGTTTGCACAATTTTCCCTCCGTTACTTTTCCCTCCGTTACCATGACTTTTCTTAATAAAAAATCTCATTAGTCAAAAAGTAAGAGGTTTTTCAACCTAATCTTGTACCATATGGTAGAAAACTATATGAAGCAAATATTCAAACCAGTTTGTTAAGGATATGGAAGTGAGAACCAAGAGTTATCACTGTTTGGATTTATTGCCCAAAAAGTGCTGCATATTTCATTCCCTCCGTTACCGACATGAGTTTTTACATTTTTTTGTCAACAACTTGAAAGAATATCACAGGTTTAACTTGACCCTGTTGGAGTGTAACTCTTTCCTACATTCTGATACTTTACTTATTTCAATAGTTCCTCTAGTTTCTGAATAAGAGACATTTGAATGTAAAAAATCTGCCCCTGTTTCCCTCCGTTGCTGCTTGACTCTTATACCCTTGTACCCAGATGTGTATTGTATCAGCAGCTTCTTTATTTAACACTGTACTTTGGAACATTCTAGACAAAGCGATAACATTTCCTTCACTCCGTCCTGTTTATTCCTCTTGTTTATTTGGATCAGCGGAGGCGTTCGCGGCCTTTTCCTCGCGCACACGCACAGATAATGGTGGAGCGAGCGAACGCGTCAGTCAGGAGGAGGATGAGCGCGGTTAATTATCTTGTGAGACAAATTAATCCCAATAAAAAAGGAGGAAGGTCATTAGCGGTGGGCCGGGCCTGTCAGCGCACACGTCTGAAAAACGAGACGCAGAATCAAACACAGATTTACACGTCGCCGGTCAAATATATAAACAAAATCATTTTTAAAAGTTACAGGTCGAAGGTTAAATTACGCAAAAGTGATTCTTGTGAGATTTAAAGGTTGTATAGAGGATTTTTTTAAGGAAAGAGAAATCCAGCGACAGTCCTTTTTCAAATGTAGTGCACGCGTGACACCACCTTCCTCGACACCTCAGTTTTTAGACCCTTCGTCCGCTTCAGTCGCGCCGTCGCTGGAAGGAATCTCCAAGAATCACCTCAGTTTGTCTTCGCTCCTTTTCTCCTTCTCTTCTTCTTTCAGCGACCTCAAAAACCGACTTTCTTTCGCGGCGAACTGGTCGTGGATTCTCGTCCGCCGTCGCGACAAACTTTATGCGAACTGCGAGAGAGCCACAATTAGAAAAAGCCTCTAAGAACCTGACAGCCAATAGAAAATGAGGCAGCCTCGTTTTCTATTGGCTGATGTTTATCTGGCCTCAACACGTCCACAGTTGATAGATTTTCTTTCTTTTTTTTTTGGTCATTCATAATTACAAAGCTGCTGCGTCTCTGTAATGGTATTTTAAACTTTCATTGACAATTTGAAACAAACACAAAATCCTCCATACAACCTTTAAGTCGTGTTATAATGTCGTTTCCTCGTCAAAAACAGACCTGGAGTTGTGTTTTGTTTCATTCACACATGTTTGAGTTCATTTATTATTCGTCTGTCTACGTCTCCAAAGCTCAAAATGCTCTGTTCCACCTTGTGATGTCATGAAGTGGTGGTTTTCAAGTGAACAGCTCCGTTTATCTTTAGTTCAGTCGAGATCGGCGATTTCGATTTCTCTTTCTCTGTCTATTTTGTCTCTCTTCTCTCTCTTCTCTCTCTCTCACCTCTCCTCTTTTCTCTCCTCTCTCTCTCTTTTTCTCTCTCTCCTTCCTATTTTTCTCTCTCACCTCTCTCCTCTTCTCTTTCATCTCTCTCTCTCTCTCTATTTCATCCCTCTTTCTTTCTTCTCTTCTCTCCTGTTTTCTATCTATTCTCTCTCCCTCACTCCCCTTCTTCTCTCCTCTTTTCCTCTTTTCTCTTCTCTCTCTGTCCTCTTCTTTTCTATCTCTCTCTCTCTTCTTCTATTGCTCTCTCATATTCTCTCTCTCTCTTCTCTCCCTATTTCTTCCCCTTTCTTTCATTCTTTCTCTCTTCTCTCTCATCTCTCCTATTTTCTTTCTCTCTTACCTCTTCTCTTCCATTTCTCTCTCTCTCTTCTCTTTCTCTCCCTGTGTCGTCCCTCTTTCTCTCTTCTCTTCTGTTCTGTTCTCTTCTCCCTCTCCTCTGTTTCTCTGTCCTCTCTCTTTCACTTCCCTGGTTCTCTCTCTCTCTCTAACCTCTCCTCTTTTCTCTTCTCTCTCTTCCCTGTTGTCTTCTGTCTCTCTCTCTCTTCTTCTTCTATTGCTTTCTCTCTTTCTTGCTCTCTCTCTCTCGTTCCCCCTCTCTTTATTTCTTCCCTCTTTCTCTCTTCTCTTCTGTTCTCTCTCTTCTCTCTCTCCTCTCTCCTCTTCTCTCTCTTACCTCGTCTCTCTCTCCTCTCCTCTTTTCTCTCTCTTCTGTTGCTCTCTCCCTCCTGTTCTCTCTCTCCTGACATCCCGAACGAGCAAGTCACGTGACGCTCATTCTGCTTTCTGATTGGCTAATCGTCTTGACAACCAAAACACCGAATCACAACATAAAAAACTTGTCCTTCACGTCTGATATTTTTGAATAAATCCGCATTACATTTGTTACCGGTAAAAGTTATATTTGATTTGAACACGTTTACGTCGTATTTGGACACAGATTTAAGTCATATTTATGGAATTTAATCTCAAAATTTTACCTATAACAAATTTAAAACGAACCTGTGGAACGACTGACTTTTTTTTTTCGACTCAAAGCACGTTTTTTCGTTAAACTCTGGACAAAATAGTTGGAATATAAACAAAAAGCGACATGATCCGTCCTTCCAAATCCTCGTTACGCAGAGTTGGGAGTGTTACTTTTAAAATGTAATCCCCTACAGATTACAGATTACACAGCCCAGAATGTAGTTTGTAACATAATCCATTAAATTACTTAAAGTGAGTAATGTAATCTGATTACTTTGGATTACTTGATATTCTGTAGAGAAGCAAAGACGAGGATATTGTAACAAAAGATGTTTTGTCTGCTCAAAGAAAATGAAAAGCCCAGTGTTTATTCAACCAAATCAAAAATATTATTGATAGAAACGACACGGTTCACACAACATGGTTTAGTCCTGGTTTAGTCCTGGTTTAGTCCTGGTTTAGTCCTGTTAAATCCAGTTTTAGTCCTTGTTTTAGTTTCCTGGTTTTCCTGTCCTGGTTTAGTCCTGGTTTTACCTGGTTTACCTGGTTTTAGTCCTGGTTTAGTCCTGGTTTCCTGGTTTAGTCCTGGTTTAGTCCTGGTTTAGTCCTGGTTTAGACCTGGTTTAGTCCTGGTTTAGACCTGGTTTAGTCCTGGTTTACCTGTTTAGACCTGGTTTAGACCTGGTTTAGTCCTGGTTTTAGACCTAGTTTTAGTCCTGGTTTAGTCCTGGTTTTAGACCTGGTTTAGTCCTGGTTTAGTCCTGGTTTAGACCTGGTTTAGTCCTGGTTTTAGACCTGGTTTAGTCCTGGTTTAGTCCTGGTTTAGACCTGGTTTACCTGGTTTAGTCCTGGTTTAGACCTGGTTTAGTCCTGGTTTAGTCCTGGTTTAGACCTGGTTTAGTCCTGGTTTAGTCCTGGTTTAGACCTGGTTTAGTCCTGGTTTTAGTTTTAGACCTGGTTTAGTCCTGGTTTACCTGGTTTACCTGGTTTAGTCCTGGTTTAGTTTCCTGGTTTAGACCTGGTTTAGTCCTGGTTTAGTCCTGGTTTAGTCCTGGTTTAGTCCTGGTTTAGACCTGGTTTAGTCCTGGTTTAGACCTGGTTTAGACCTGGTTTAGACTGGTTTAGACCTGGTTTAGTCCTGGTTTTAGTTTCCTGGTTTAGACCTGGTTTTAGTCCTGGTTTAGTCCTGGTTTAGTTTCTGGTTTAGACCTGGTTTAGTCCTGGTTTTAGTCCTGGTTTAGACCTGGTTTAGTCCTGGTTTAGTCCTGGTTTATTAGCCCAAAATATGAAAACAGGAAAATCCCTCTGTTTAATCCATTTATTTCAACAAAGTAACTGTAATCCAATTACCACTCACTGAAACAGTAACTGTAACTGAATACAGTTACTCATCATTTGTACTCTGATTACATAACTCCAGTACTTGTAATCTGTTACTCCCCAACACTGTCACTGCGGTAGAACAGTGCACCAAGTTTTGTATTTTTTGTATTTGTTTGTTTGTTTTTCTCTTCACCCGAGTAAATAAATAAAAAGTCAATACTCCTCATTTCAGATCCACGTGTTTAACTGCGCCGACACGTTGGATTGATCGTTAAACCGCCGTCGTAAACTCCCGTCTCCTCGCCGTCGTAACAAACGCTTCCCCCCCTCGGGCAGGAAGTGACCTCACAAAGATCAGAGGTCAAACGGCGGCGGCTCAAACGTGACAGAGTGTGGCTTTAAACGCCGCCGCTGTCGCCCGGGGAGCTTTTCCTCGGCGGTGATGTACGACGGCAATCGCGTCTGGAGCGGAGGGTCTCGCGTCGAGTCCGTTCATCTGTGACCAATGTGTTTTATATCATGAAAGTGTGGAGCGGCTCTTCATTATTCTCCCTCTCAACTTGAACTTTAAGGTCGTTTATTTCACAAAACCGACTCTCGTGAGCTTTAAGCCGTGTTAAAATGTTGTTGTAACGTCTCCAAAACAGACCTGGAGTTGTGTTTTGTTTCCATTTCCAAATCTTTTACCTTTAATTCAGTCGATTTAAATGATCAAAGTGATTCTAGTGAAGGTGTGTGGAGTTTAAAAACACAGTGGAGCACTTCCTGGGACAGAGTGTTTTCTGTTTGAGCGAAGAAAGAACTCGGCCTAAATGCGTCGCTTTTGTGTGTTAAAGATGTGTGAATGAAACAAAAACAAAAAAAAACAAAAAAAACACAACTCCAGCATCAGAATAAATGCATCATGAATCTTGGACGTCCGGTCGTCGTGCAGTTCACACTGGGAAAGATTTACCGAAAAAGTGATCAAACCGTCATGTTTGTTTTCCCAGTGGGATGTGTCTATTGTCAAAGTCGATCTTTTCAAGTCTTTTGAAACATATCGCTTTTGTTTCTGGTTCTGATATTGTTCATTTTAGTTTTGGGATTCGGACATCGTAATTGTTGTGGTTGTTGAATCCGTGTATCATTCGTTCATTCGTTTTTCAATATAAAACCAAAAATAAGAAAACGAAAAAACAACAGTTTTCTTCGTTATTTGTCTCCAAAACCAAAATGAAAAAACAGATAATGATTCGTTTTCTCAGTTTTCGATTTTGTGTTTAAATGAAGAATGGAAAAAACGGATAACGGCCGTTTCCCGTTTACGTGACTTCTGTGACTGAGATGCCGAACTTTTGCACCGGTACGGACTGAACCAGGACTGATCCAGGTCCGAGGACCAGACCAGGACCGAGGACCAGAGCGGGACTGGGGCGGACTCCAAGCTTTGACTCTGAGCCTCCGTGGGGTCCAAGCCTCAGCTTCGAGCTCCGGCCCTGCCGTGGGCTCTGAGCCTCCGATCTCCGGTCCCGTCTCAGTAGCGCTCTGGTCCCGGTCTGGTCTCGGACCTGGTCCATTTGAACCAAAAGCTCTTAGTTGGGTTTGTTTTCGTTGGTGTGAAAGCGTCAGTTTGATGCTTTGCTCCACCTCGGAACCAGCCGGTTCTTGAGCGTGAAGGACTGGAGCAGCTCGTCCGGACCTGTAGTCCACAGAACATTCTCACTTTCCCCACACGGAACCAGCGCGGAGACGATGACACGGAACCACTCGGACCACTGGTCTCGGACTCAGTCCCGCTCTGGTCTCGGTCTGGTCTCGGTCTCAGTCCCGCTCTGGTCCCGGTCTGGTCTCGGACCTGGATCAGTCCTGGTTCAGTCCGTACCCGGTGCAAAAGTCCGGCATCGCAGTCACAGAAGTCACGTAAACGGGAAACGGCCGTTATCCGTTTTTTCCATTCTTCATTTAAACACAAAATCGAAAACTGAAAAAACTAATCATTATCTGTTTTTTCATTTTGGTTTTGGAGACAAATAACGAAGAAAACTGTTGTTTTTTCGTTTTCTTATTTTTGGTTTTATATTGAAAAACGAATGAACGAATGATACACGGATTTTGTTGGATCCTAACAGAGGAAAACGGCTCGAGAAATGAGCCTCTGAAGTTTTCGAACTGTGAAAAAAGTCGCACATTCAGTTTTCTTAACCTCCACAAAATATCGCAATAAATATCGAACCATGAGATGTGTATCGTGAAATATTTAACCGAGAAATTTGGATATTGTTACATCAGTAATCGTGAACCTCCCCACCGTGTCATGAGCTTTCCCACGATATCGCAATAAATATCGTACCGTGATGATATCGTATCGCGAGACTTGGATATTGTCACACCCCTAATATCAAGGATTCCCACGGTCATGGAAAACCTGGAAAAGTCATAAGTTTTATTCACTGCACAGCACTGGCATTAAAAATATCTCGCTCGCGTTTATGAAATTCTGGTTGTTTTTCTTGCTGAAGAATACATTAAAAAACACGCATTACTGGCGGTGTTTGCGTCTCCATGGTAACTCCCGAACATCCCACCGAAGACACACACGTAGAACACCCCCAGCACGACGTCACTGCGAAGTATTGAAAACAAAAACGCATCAGAATAATTTGATAATCGTCGTTTTCAGCTTCCAGCAGTGCAACATTTTGAGCGCTTTTTTTTTTTTTTCCCCCCCTCATTCGAAACGTTTAACTTTTGGTTTTTCCGTCGTTAATCGCCACGGCAACCGTCGTCGTTTTCCATCCTTCCGAAAGCCGCAGACGAGCAGCGTTATTCTCTGTTAATATCTGCAAACTCCAGGCAGACGTCGTGTTCCAAACGAGTCGGCCTTTCAGAATGTCCCACTCTTCCTTTTTTTTTTTATTTTGGGCTGGAGAAAAAATGGTTTAATGAAAAGATCCGGAGATAAATTAAAGACTTCGCAAACTTGAGGCGTAAAGATGTTTTTGTGATCGTGACGAGTCAAAAAAGAAACTTAGACTCTGGAACAATCCGTGTGTCATTCGTTTTTTCAAAATAAAACCAAAAATAAGAAAACAAAAACAACAATTTTCTTCATTATTTGTCTCCAGAACCAAAATTTAAAAATGGATAACGGTCATTTTGCTTTTCTGTGATTTAAACTGTGATGCCGGATCTAAACCAGGACTAAACCAGGACTAAACCAGGACTAAAACCAGGACTAAACCAGGACTAAAACCAGGACTAAACCAGGACTAAACCAGGACTAAAACCAGGACTAAACCAGGACTAAAACCAGGACTAAACCAGGACTAAAAACCAGGACTAAACCAGGACTAAACCAGGACTAAAACCAGACTAAAACCAGGACTAAACCAGGACTAAAACCAGGACTAAACCAGGACTAAAACCAGGACTAAACCAGGACTAAACCAGGACTAAACCAGGACTAAAACCAGGACTAAACCAGGACTAAACCAGGACTAAACCAGGACTAAACCAGGACTAAACAGGACTAAACCAGGACTAAAACCAGGACTAAAACCAGGACTAAAACCAGGACTAAACCAGGACTAAAACCAGGACTAAACCAGGACTAAACCAGGACTAAACCAGGACTAAAACCAGGACTAAACCAGGACTAAAACCAGGACTAAACCAGGACTAAACCAGGACTAAACCAGGACTAAACCAGGACTAAACCAGGACTAAAACCAGGACTAAACCAGGACTAAAACCAGGACTAAACCAGGACTAAACCAGGACTAAAACCAGGACTAAAACCAGGACTAAACCAGGACTAAACCAGGACTAAACCGGTCCCAGTCCTAGTCTAAGCGTGCGCACCTCAATCACACTCAGTCCTTTAGTCCTGTTTTAGTCCTGGTTTAGTCCTGTTTTAGTCCTGGTTTAGATCCGGCGTCACAGTTTAAGTCACGAACACTGGAAACGTCCGTTCTTCATTTAAACACAAAATCAAAAACTGAAAAAACAAATCGTTATCTGTTTGTTTTTGTTTTTTTACTGAAAACAAATGAACGAATGATACACTGCTGCCGTCGCCTTGTCGCTGTTGTTTTTGATTTATGGATCTGTGAGTGGATGTGGACAGGACCAGTCGCTTCAGCTGATATCTGCATCGTTAGAACATTTCTGAGGTGCACGTCAGTCGATGCAGATGATTTGACCGTATATTTGGTTTTCAGAATGAATGTTTGTAAAGGTATTTTTAAACAATCAAACTCATGGAACTGAGTAAATACAGTTTAATCAGTTTAATGCCACAGTGTGGAGCATTGAACGGTGTTGACGTCTGATTCACTCAGAGCCAAACGCAGCAGTGTTTTTATATTTGTCTCTTAAATCTACTTTTAGGCTTAATTAAGCCTGTGCTTCATCAGCAGCAGTTTTCACAGAGATTTTGGCTGTTTTTTCCCCAGATCCTGGTTAAATAATGTGTTTTTACTCTGTGATGGTGACAGAGAAGAGAAAGAAGAGAAGAGAGAGAGAGAGAGAGAGAGAGAGATGGAGAGAAGAAGAGAAGGAGAGATGGAGAGAGGGAGAGATGTAGAGAAGAAGAGAAGGAGAGAAGAAGAGAAGGAGAGATGGAGGGAGGGAGAGAAGAAGAGAAGGAGAGATGGAGAGAGAGAGAGAAGAAGAGAAGGAGAGAAGGAGAGATGGAGGGAGAGAGAGAGGAGAGAGAGAGAGAGGAGAGAGGAGAGAAGAGGAGAGAGAGAGAGGAGAGAAGAGAGAGAAGGGAGAGAGAGAGAAGAAGAGATGGAGAGATGGAGAGAGAGAGAGAGAGAAGAAGAGAAGGAGAGATGGAGGGAGAGAGGAGAGAAGGAGAGAAGGAGAGAAGAGAGAAGAAGAGATGGAGGGAGGGAGAGAAGAAGAGAAGGAGAGATGGAGAGAGAGAGAGAAGAAGAGAAGGAGAGAAGGAGAGATGGAGGGAGAGAGAGAAGAGAGAGAAGAGAAGGAGAGATGAGGGAGAGAGAAGAGAGATGGAGAGAAGAAGAGAAGGAGAGATGGAGGGAGGGAGAGAAGGAGGGAGAGAAGGAGAGAAGGAGAGATGGAGAGATGGAAGGAGAGAGAGAAGAAGAGAAGGAGATGGAGAGAGAGAAGAGAAGGAGAGATGGAGATGGAGAGAGAGAGGGAGAGAGGAGAGAGAAGGAGAGAAGAGAGGAGAGAAGAGAGAGAGAAGAAAGGAGAGATGAGGGAGAGAGAGAAGGAGAGATGAGAGAGAAGAGAGAGAGAGGAGAGAAGGAGAGATGGAGGGAGAGAGAGAAGGAGAGATGGAGAGAGAAGAGAAGAGAGATGAGGAGAGAGAGAGAGAGAAGAAGAGAGGAGAGATGGAGGGAGAGAGAGAAGGAGAGATGGAGAGAAGAAGAGAAGAAGAGATGGAGGGAGAGAGAGAAGAGAGAAGGGAGAGAAGGAAGAGAGAGGAGGAAGGAGAGATGGAGAGAGAAGAGAAGAGATGAGGGAGAGAGAGAAGAAGAGAAGGAGAGATGGAGAGAGAGAGAGAGAGAGAGAGAGAGAGAAGAAGAGAAGAAGAGATGGAGGGAGAGAGAGAAGGAGAGAAGGAGAGATGGAGGGAGAAGAGAAGGAGAGATGGAGGGAGACCTGATTTCATGTATTGTGATCAGGTCTTTCTACCAGTGTTGAGATGATGTAACAGCACGTTTATTCCCCCCTCCTCCTCTTCCTCCTCTTCCTCCTCTTCCTCCTCTTCCTCCTCTCCCTCCTCCCTCCTCCTCCTCCTCTCCTCTTCCTCCTCTTCCTCTCTCTCCCTCCTCTTCCTCCTCTTCCTCCTCTTCCTCCTCTTCCTCCTCTTCCTCCTCTTCCTCCTCTTCCTCCTCTTCCTCCTCTTCCCCCTCTCCATTCTCTCCATCCTCTCCCTCTTCTCTTCTGAAGTGTTCCAGCCCGGTGGGGGGCTCCATGGGGGGTGGGAGAGAGAGAAAGATGAAGTGATGGAAGTGGGCGGGATTTAAAACCATTTTGGCCAATCAGAGAAGAGAACGTATCAGCCTCTTGCAGATTAGATCATCCACATTCTGTTTCTTAAACGTTTTTATATGACACTGTTTCTGATCTGTGTTGTAATGAAGTTGTGTTTTGTTTCATTCACATGTTTAACACACAAACCTGCATATTTCCACCTTGTGATGTCATGCGGTGATACAGGAAGAGCTCCACTTTGTTTTCAAACTCCACACACCTTCACTAGACTCGTCTGTATGTTGTGGAATCTTGTTATTAACATTAACACTGTTCATAATCACCTACAGAACATAAAACATACACTACAACACATGAACCAGAACTAAACCAGGTCTAAACCAGGACTAATCTTGGACTAGAGAGAGGGAGGGAGAGAACCCAGAGCCCAGGGCCAGTCCTGGTTTAGACCTGGTCCAGTTCTAGTTTAGTCCTGGTTTAGTCGTGGTCTAGTCCTGGTTTAGACCTGATTTAGACCTGGTTTAGTCCTGGTTTTAGTCCTGGTTTGAGTCCTGGTTTAGACCTGGTTTAGTCCTGGTTTGAGTCCTGGTTTAGTCCTGGTTTGGACCTGGTTTAGTCCTGGTTTGGACCTGATTTAGACCTGGTTTAGTCCTGGTTTGAGTCCTGGTGTGAGTCCTGGTGTGAGTCCTGGTTTGGACCTGATTTATTTCTGGTTTGGACCTGATTTAGACCTGGGTTAGTCCTGGTTTGAGTCCTGGTTTAGTCCTGGTTTGGACCTGATTTAGACCTGGTTTAGTCCTGGTTTAGTCCTGGTTTAGTCCTGGTTTGAGTCCTGGTAGTCCTGGTTTAGTCCTGTTTTTAGTCCTGGTTTGGACCTGATTTAGACCTGGTTGGACTGATTTAGCCTGTTTAGTCCTGGTTTAGATCCTGGTTTTTGTTCACCTGGTTCAGTCCTGGTTTTAGTCTGGTTTAGTCCTGGTTCAGTCCTGGTTCAGTCCTGGTTCAGTCCCTGGTTCAGTCCTGGTTTAGTCTGGTTCAGTCCTGGTTCAGTCCTGTTTCAGTCCTGGTTCAGTCCTGGTTCAGTCCTGGTTCAGTCTGGTTTAGTCCTGGTTCAGTCCTGGTTCAGTCCTGGTTTAGTCCTGGTTTAGTCCTGGTTTAGTCCTAGTCCGTTTAGTTCCTGGTTCAGTCTGGTTCAGTCCTGGTTTAGTCCCGGTTCAGTCCTGGTTCAGTCCTGGTTCAGTCCCTGGTTCAGTCTGGTTCAGTCCCGGTCCTGTCCCGTTTAGTCCTGGTTTAGTCCCGGTTTAGTTAGTCCCGGTTAGCCCGGTTTAGTCCCGGTTTAGTCCGGTTAGTCGGTTCAGTCCTGGTTCAGTCCTGGTTTAGTCCTGGTTTAGTCCCGGTTTAGTCCTGGTTCAGTCCCGGTTTAGTTTCACCTCCACAGGCTCCGGTTTGACATTTAAGTTGTATCTATTTTATATTTCTTATCTTTTTTTATTTCTATCTCACGTCTGGAGAAGTGGGTGGACGGCGAACCCCCGCGTACCACGCCCACACTACACCCCGATCACGACATTTATTTATTTATTTTATTTATTTTTATTGATTTATTTATTTTACAATGGAACAGAGTTTTATCCATATGACTTTAGTGCAATCGGAACAGAAATAACAACAAATAACAAAAAAATTCACCCAAAAAGAAGAACCCAATCCCCTCTTCTAATTTAACATAATGATCTTTTTTTTTTATGTATTCTTCAGACATTTTAAATTAGACCATATGAACTTTTACTTATTTATTTTAAAGGTTGTATGGAGGATTTTTTTTTTTGTTTCAAACTGTCAGTGAAAGATTAAAATACCATCACAGAGACACAGCAGCTTTGTAATTATAATGACCAAAAAAAAAAGAACGAAAATCTATCAACTGTGGACGTGTTGAGGCCAGATAAACATCAGCCAATAGAAAACGAGGCTCCCTCATTTTCTATTGGCTGTTAGGTTGTCAATCAAACTCCCTAGTGTAACTGACTCGTCGGAGCGCGGGGATTACGTGGTTTACGCAGCGGTTCTTAGAGGCTTTTTCGAACTGTCGCTTCCTCGCATTTCGCACAAAGTTTGTCGCGACGGCGGACGAGAATCCACGACCGGTTCGCCGCGAAAGAAAGTCCGTTTTTGAGGTCGCTGAGGTGATTCTTGGAGATCTCGTCCAGCGATGGCGCGACCGAAGCAGACGAAGGGTCTAAAAACTGACGGGTCGGTCGCTGAATTACTTCTAGACAGGAAACTTCAACAGTAATTCTGAACGCGCACAAGGACTGTCGCTGTATTTCTCTTCCCTTAAAAAAAATCCTCTTTACAACCTTTAAGTTTTACTCGAACATCTGTGAATGAAACTACGACACTATTTACACAAAATATCTCTAGATCTTAGGAGCTCTACTTGATTTT
>NW_026570994.1:17415340-17467840 GCF_026225935.1 Boleophthalmus pectinirostris
CTCCTCACTTTTCTCTCTATATTTGCTTGTCTTCTTTTTTCTTTCTCTCTCCCTTCTGTTATTCTTCTCTCGCTCTGTCACCTTCTCTCTCCCTTTTCTTCCCTTCTCTCTCTCTCTCTCTCTCCTGTGTTGTCTTTTCTCTCTCTCTCTCTTTGACCTCTTTATTTCTTTCTCTCTCTCCCTCGTTTACACCCCCTCTCCCTTCTCTCTCTCTCGTCTTCTCTTTTCTTTCTTCTCTCTCTTCTGTCTTCTCTTTCTCTCTCTCTTTATTTCATCTCTTCCTCTCCCCCTCTCTTTTTACACCTTCCCCTCCCTCTTCTCTCTCTCTCTCCCCTCCCTGCCCCTCATTCTCTCACCTCTTTATCTCTTTCTCTCTCTCTTGTCTCCTCTTTTCTATCTCTCCTCACCCACTTTTTCTCTCTCTAAGCATTTCTTCTTTTCTTCTCCCTCTTTCTTTTTTCACCCTCCCCCTCTCTCTCTCTTCTTTCTTCTTTCTATTTTTTTCTCAGTCATATTTCCTGCTCGGCTCCATTTACCCAGATTTGTGATTTTACATTTTCTTCACATTTTGACAGACAAATACGTTTTTAAATCTCTTTTTTATTTATTTATTTCCGATTGAATAAGACGTGGACGTGGACAGCAGAGGTGCGTTGTGGGTAAAATCCGGACGATGACAAACGGCGCCCGTGATCCGACGTCGTATTTTGTGTTTACGGCGTCGCCCGCTGCGCCGTTTGATTTATCACGCCGGACTCGCGGGTCAGAGGTCGGGGCTGGAGGCTGCGTTCGCGCTCGTTTGGCTTCAGAACGTAAAAACGACGACAAATGTTGTTTTAAAATGTGTTTATTTGTTTTTTTGTAGTTTTAAATGTTGTATAGAGGATTTTCCAAGGAAGGAGAAATCCAGCGACTGTTTGTCCTTTTTCAAATGTTGCGCATGCGTGAAACCACCCCCCCTCCCCTACAGCTCCTACGTAGAAACACCTCCTCCCTCCTCCTCCTTACACCAGAAACAGGTTTGTTTACAGCCGGTGCTGCACATGACTTGTAAACAACTAACTACAGTGTTGGTTAGTCAAGACGGAGAAGTGAGGAGCGGGGGCGCGGACATTTCGTGCGCGGACGAGAAGTGAGGAGCAGGGGGAAGAGCGGATCGGGCAGCGGGGACAGGAGCAGGAAAGGGGAGCAGAGAAGAGTGCGCGGAGATTCAGTGCGAATGAACTAGCTACAACACGCAGCAGCAAGCGGACTCTTTCTTTGCCTTGAAAATGACGTTTTCAGACATAGGATATCGCTTTCGTGTCCTGAAAAACGTTTGTCTCGCTCTTGGAAATAAAGTACGTTTTCATAATAAGCAGAAGTTTCCTGTCCAGGAGTAATTTGTGGACCAGTGCGTCAGTCTTTAGACCCTGCGTCTGCTTCAGTCGCGCCATCGCTGGAATGAATCTTCAAGAATCACCTTAGTTTGGCTTCGCTGCTTTTTGCCCTTGTCTTCTTCTTTCAGCGACCTCAAAAACGGACTTTCTTTTGCGGCGAACTGCTCTCCTGGATTCTTGTCGCCATATGCAACAAACTTTGTTGCGAACTGCGAGGAAAAGATATAGGTCAAAAAAAGCCGCTAAGAACTGTTGCGTTGGTGGAGTAAACAGCGTCTGTGCGTCTTGCGTCTGTGGACTGCGTGACAGTCGTACGTAAACCACGTACCGGCGGCGCAGGCAAGTCAGTTACACTAGAAACGTAGGGAGTTTGATTGACAGCCTGTCAGCTCACAGATAACGAGGCAGTGTCGTTATCTATTGGCAAATGTTTAGCCCTCAACCACGTCCAGAGTTGATGAATTTTTATTCTCTTTTTTTGGTCATCATAATTACAAGGCTACTGCACCTTTATAATCTATCACTGACAATTTGAAACAAAAACAAATCCTCCATACAACCTTTAAGTCAACTCAGATTTCTACATAAAACATAATAACACCATTTAAATCACATTAACAATTCCGTTCGATTTCCCAAAGCTGCTCTGTGACACTTTTTGGAAGCTCCACCTGAAAAAAATGTTCCACAAAGACGAGCCACGCGTCACAGGTCAGATCTGTGTAATGGCAAGCCCCCTCACAGCATCAATCCATGTTTTTCCGAGGTATTTTTGAGCCATAAAAACACTTGTAATTGAATAAATGTAGATTTGTTTAATGCCGTAGTGTGAAAGTTTCCAGCAAAGCAACAAGATTTTGATGAAGATGAGCAGAACATGAGAAATTTTACGTAATGCACCTTTAACTCCCCATTTGTGTTTTTTTTTAATATAGTTAAAGATATAATTTTGTAATAATCGTATAATTTTATAATAATAATAGTAAATGTTTGCAGAAAAAGATTTCGACTAAACCGTAGATGTGGCATAGTTGAGCGTTTTCTTTTTCATTTTTGTTCATTTTTATTTTTTATTTCTTATTTATTTATTTGTTTAAAGTCGTTTATTTACTAGTGCTGTGCCATTTAAATGTTTTGTATTAATACGTTTTTAAACCTATAAATAAAATATAAAAATAAAATAATAATCGCAGTTAGGGCTGGGTATCATTAAGATAGTTGCACGATACAATACGATACATACCTCGATACGATACATAGGCCACTCGATACATACGATACATACGATACATTCCTTGATACATAGGCCACGATACGATACATACCTCGATACAACAAAAAACCTTGACACAACAAACCTTAAAACAACAAAACTGTAGCGCTGTAACAAAATAATTTATTAAAATAGACCAAAAAATATTCTCGGCGATCTATCGATACAGCAGCCCACGGTATCGATACTGTATCATCACATTAAAAGACACGATATACCGATATTTTGATATTTTTAAACACCCCTAATTTATGTATTTATTTATTTATTGCCTGGGCTATTTTTTTGTTGGCATCAATTTAAAAAAACAACAACAACAACAACAACAACATAAATTTAACAATTAACATAAACACTTATTTCTACAATTACTTGCCTTGTCTTTGCTGCATGAACAAAAGGAACAGGAAAAAGCTTATAATAAATAAAAAAAATAAAAATAAAAAAATAATAATAAAAATAAAAATAAAAAATAAAATAATAAATAATAATAAATAATAATAATAATAATAATAATAATAATAATAATAATGCAATAAAATATATTAATAATAAATAATAAATCTTATAAACCTTCTTTCACGGATCAAAAAAATTAAACATTTCTTTAATAATCAATCCCCAACCCAAAAATCAAACCAAGTCACCGATCTAAATCTAAAAATCTGTCATAAAAAACACAGATCTGCTTTGTACTGCTGCTGGATCTTGTAGTTCCTCAGTCTTTTTTTTTTTTTTTTTCATCCAGCAGCAGCAGCAGCTTGTACCAGAGCACAACAGTATTCAAATGTCTGGAGTCAAACTGAGGTAAGCGCTGCAGCGAGGGTCCCATTAGTCCAGACCTGCACTGAGTTTGACAGCACTTTTTCCCTGCAAAGTTTCCCCCCCGAAAGTTCTCGACTAAAGAAGAAGACGGCTCCTTCTCAAACGCCTGACGATGCACTCGGTATCATAATGTCGTCCACAGAGACCGAGACGCGTCAGCTTCTTCACACTTGATGAAAACGTCACCGTAATTTCCTAAGACAAGTTTAAAAAAAAAAGTAGAATTGTGTAACTTTTCTGGTGTTATTGCTTTGTCTGGAATGTTGCGCAGTCTCTAGCTTCGTGCAGACCAAACCGGACCGAGTTACGGGGCAGATCTGTGGAGAGGCGACGCCGCTCACAGTCAAAATTTTGTTGTTTTTTTTTAGGTATTTTTGAGCTTTAAAACCACTTGCGTGTGTGTGAATAAATGTAAAGTAGAGCTGTTTAATGTCACACCGTGGAACATTCCAGACAGAGTGATGACGTATCCATAGAAACGGGCCCCAACCAAAGCAAAAAGTTACACAGTGCAGCTTTGAGAGAACATTTATATGTCACTCAAGGAGGAAATTCCAGTTGCTGCACTGGAAAAAAACTAACAAAATCTACCCAAGTGGTGTTTTCTGTTGTTATCGCTTTTGTCTGGAATGTTTCACAGCGCGGCTTTAAACCTTTCTGTCTTCATGGAGACCGAACCGGACCGAGTTACAGGTCAGATCTGTGGAGAGGCGACGCCGCTCACAGTCAGAACGCTTGTTTTTCGAGGTATTTTTGAGCTATAAAACCACTTGTGATTGAATAAATGTAAAGTTTGATGAGCTGTTTAATGTCACACTGTGGAACATTCCAGTCAGTGTAGTGACGTATCCATAGAAACAAGCAAGTGACGGACCCCCACCCAAACCAAAAAGTTACACAGTGCAGCTTTAAGAGATCATTTATTTGTCACACAATGGGGAAATTCCAGTTGCCGCACTGATAAAAACAAAAAACAAAATCTTGCTATGTGATGTTTTCTGGTGTTATTGTTTTGTCTGGAATGTTTCGCAGTGTGGCATTAAACCTCTCTGTCTTCATGGAGACCGAACAAGACCGAGTTACGGGTCAGGTCTGTGGAGAGGCGACGCCGCTCACAGTCAGAATGTTGTTTTTCAAGGTATTTTTGAGCTTTAAAACCACCTGTGACTGAATAAATGTAAAGTAGAGTAATTCCAGACAGAGCGATGACGTATCCATAGAAACAAGCGGACGAACAGAACCCCAACCAAAAAGTTACACAGTGCACCTTTAAGAGAACCTTTATTTGTCCCACAATGGGGAAATTCAAGTTGCTGCACTGAAAAAAAAACTAAATCTAGGTAAGTTAAATTACATTACATTTGACTTTATTTGAGTCAATTCAAAACTTGACAAATAAAAATCTTCTAATGGAATAATTGTGTTTTTCTTAATTCAAGCAACATTCTAAGTGCAAAAAGTTGTTGTTTTTCTTATTTTAAGTGTAGCAAGTGGTATTTTCATATTTTAAGTACAAAAAGTCGTGTTCCATGGGCAGATAATTTTACTTGTCAAGTGAAATTTACTCATATCACGATCAAACTTTCTAAATTCAAGTCATCTTAACTTGACTAGATTTAGTTTTTTGCAGTGTGTAACTTGGCCCTATGGTGATGAATAAGATAAATAAGTGTAATGCCACAGTACGGAACATTCCAGGCAACAACTCCACAGTGAAAAGCAAGGCACGTTTAAAAACAGGAATAAAATACAAATAAATAAGTATTAGAACGTAGGAATAGGACGACCTTGGTAATATATATTTTTTTTCATGTATTTGAGCAAATATTTATCTTGCCTCAGTACAGATAAGATGTTTAAGTTGGTCAAAATAAATCTGCTAGAAGCTAAACTCTCTTATAAACTCATCGCGGTGAATAATTAGGACGCTCTGCATGAAAAACTTTGGACTAGTCGTGTTTTTAAGTAAAAATCAGACACAGCGCCTTTAATCTGAAAAAAAAAAAAGGTTAGGATGTTTTCAGAAATGTTTTATTCATTGTGTTTCTTCAGCAAAACCAGACAAATCAGATTTAATTCCGCGTCCTGGTTGAAGGAAATGACATAATAGACAGTTACTCGTGGCTCAGCGTGACCTTGTTTTGGCCCCGGAAGAAATAAATCAATGAGATGTTCCGTATATCTTTGGTTTAATAACAATAAGACAGCTCTGAAATGTTGTTTTTGTGTTGGAGGAAGGCTGAGGTGTGGAGACGGGGAGACGGGGCTCTGACTTTTCATATTGATTGAATGTTTAGTCCATGTCTCCTCCGGAAAAGTCTTATCCAAAAGCCAAATGTTACCACGGAAACTGATAACATGAACAATATCCTAAATATACTGATATTAGGGGTAGAACGGTACAAAAATCATGGTTTGGTACATACCTTGGTTTTGAGGTCACGGTTAAGTTTATTTTCAGTACGTATGTAGTATGGAAACATTTTAACGTAATGTTTTAGCCAAAAAGATCGACTACAATAAAACAATGGTCTGGTGGGGGGTATGCACTTTGTGATGTCATCGATTAACATTAACGCCGTTCATAATAACCAACAGATCATAAATCACAGGCTACAGCACATGAACCAGGACTAAAACAGGTCTAAATCAGGAATAAACCAGGACTAATCTTTGACTTGAGAGAGAGAACCATGAACCCGTGGAGCAGGGCGTCCGCGAAGCGTGATCAGGCGACGGTTGTTCTCAGCCCCGTGAGGTGCAGAGCTCTGAGTCCCGACACTCAGTCCTTCTTCAGTTCTGTATTAGTCCTGTTTTAACCCTGTTTTAGACCTGTTTTTGTTCTGCTTTAGATCTGTTTTAGTCCTGGTTTAGTTCTGTTTTAGTTCTGGTTTAGACCTGGTTGAGACCTGGTTTAGTTCTGTTTTAGACCTGGTTTAGACCTCGTTTAGTTCTGTTTTAGACCCCTGTTTAGTTCTGTTTTAGACCTGGTTTTTCTGGTTTAAACCTGGTTTAGTCTGTTTTAGTTCTGTTTTAGTCCTGGTTTTAGTTCTGTTTTAGACCTTGTTTTAGTTCTGTTTTAGTCTAGTCTGTTTTAGTCCTGTTTTAGTCCTGTTTTAGTTCCTGTTTTAGACCTGGTTTAGTCCTGTTTTAGTTCTGGTTTTAGTCCTGGTTTAGACCTGGTTTAGTTGTTTTAGTCCTGTTTTTATGTTTAGTCTTTTAGTTCTGTTTTAGTGTTTAGACTGTTTAGTTCCTGTTTTAGTCTGTTTTAGTCCTGTTTAGTCCTGTTTTGTTTATTTTTAGTCCTGTTTTGTTCTGTTTTAGTCCTGTTTTAGTCCTGTTTTAGTTCTGTTTTAGTCTGTTTTAGACCTGGTTTAGTCCTGTTTTAGTTTTCTGGTTTAGTCCTGGTTTAGTCCTGTTTTAGTCTGTTTTAGTCCTGTTTTAGTTTTTCTGGTTTAGTCCTGTTTTAGTTCTGGTTTAGTCCTGTTTTAGTTCTGTTTTAGTCCTGTTTAGTCCTGTTTCTGTTTAGTTCTTTTAGTTTTTAGGTTTGTTCTGTTTGTTTTACCTGTTTTCTTTTTGTTTCTGTTTTAGTCCTGTTTTAGTCTTTAGTTCTGGTTTAGTCTTAGTCTGTTTTAGTCCTGTTTAGTCCTGTTTTAGTCCTGGTTTAGTCCTGTTTTAGTTCTGTTTTAGTCCTGTTTGTTTTTTAGTCTGGTTTAGTTTTAGACCTGGTTTAGTCCTGTTTTAGTCCTGGTTTAGTTCTGGTTTTCTGGTTTAGTCTGTTTAGTCTGTTTAGTCCTGTTTTGTTTTAGTTTTCTGGTTTACCTGTTTAGTCCTGTTTTAGTCCTGTTTTAGTCCTGTTTTAGACCTGGTTTTAGTCCTGTTTTAGTCCTGTTTAGTTGTTTTAGACCTGGTTTAGTCCTGTTTTAGTCCTGTTTTAGTTTTAGTCTGTTTGTTTTTAGTCCTGTTTTAGTTTTCTGTTTTAGTTCTGTCCTGTTTTACCTGGTTTTGTTCTGGTTTTAGTTTAGTTTTAGTTCCTGTTTTAGTTCTTGGTTTTATTCCTGTTTTTTAGTCCTAGTTCCTGTTTTTCTGTTTGCATCTCCACAAACCTGCTTGATGTTTCTTTGGCTTTAATCTTTCACAATATAACGCAACACAACAATCACATAACATTTTTCTTGCTTATACTTTACATTTTTTAGATACTTTTAAGGACTTTCTCGTTTTTCTACACTTCTGGGGCCTTTTATATTATCATTTCATCGTATTTATCCTTCCAGCTAAGGAACCTCTGGTGTAGTATTTGCTCTGCTTTAACGTGGCCGCGCTCACCTCGCATTTCTGTTTCCACGGCTTTAAAAAATGCACCACGTTTCCTTCGGGTCTTGTTATATCAGCCTAATAAATTACTAAAATTAAAATAACTCTTTTTAAACATTTTCTACCGCGGCCTTTTGCGCTCATCCAACCGAACAAAATGCTCTTCTGTTTAATCAATTATGCATTTTTACATTCCTGGAACCCCATTTTAATTTCATAGCGCACGATTCGCTTTCTCCACCTGGAATTACGGGAGATTCAATTTGCATCAAGGGTCCAATTTGCTCTACACGATTTCCGAATCCGTTTTTGACCACTGCTTCCCCACAGACTTAAAGCGCTCTAGACTGGTAATGAAAATCTTATAAGGCACTAATTGGGCAGATCGCCTTTCGGTTTTCCTCACGCCCGGAATTAACCAAGACACGGCGACGCTAAAGACGCTCGACCAGATTTTTACAGTTTTAAAAATGTGAAAAAAAAACAGATCTGGTTCATTTTAAACAGTTTGCAGTGGTCTGAAGTTGTTCCTCACTTACTTTACGCATTCAGAGCGTCTTAATTCTTCACCGCGATGAGTTTAAAAGCGCTTTTCTCAACTTTCAGAGGCCAGAATTTTCTAACGACAACTTCTACTACTGATTCTCTGACAGTAAACGCTTTATTATTACATGCAGACAGAACACGGGGGTCGCCCAAAGATCAACACAACAAGCGAGAAATACAATGTAGATTTTAATCAAGTTTACATAAGATATTTGTTTATACTTGTCTTAAGCCCGTGGGACTGCCTGATTCATGAGTCAGTTTCATTTTGTGGAAACCGTCTGACCTCGCAGCATTAGGCAAGGCAAGTTTATTTGTACAGCGCAATTCGTACACAAAGTAATTCAAAGTGCTTTACAGAATAAGAAATACATTAAAATCATAATAAAAACAAATCAAAACATAAATAATCGTGAAGATTAAAATGAAAAAAAGAGAGACATAAATTGGAGAGAAGAGTGCGGAATGAAAACCTTTCAGTTATTTGCACAGTTAAACAGAAATGTTTTGAGTCTGGATTTAAACAGCGTCACAGAAGAGTCTGTCTCACATGTTCAGACTGTTCCAGGTTTTAGCTGCATGAACCTGAAACTCTGACTCCCCTTGTTTAGTCGTGACTCTGGGCACCAGCAGGAGTTGGTCCCTGAGCTCCTCAGAGTGTGAGATGTTCATATGACACTAACATGTCACAGATGGACTTTGGTGCTCGGCCATGGAGACACTTGTACAAAGCAGAGCTGCTTTAAAGTCTCTGAGCCACAGGAGCCAGTGCAGAGACCTGAGACCAGGACTTATGTGCTCGTACTTCCTAGTTCGAGTCAGGACCCGAGCTGCAGCGTTCTGGATGTTGTGGATGTTTGTGGATGTTGTGGATGTTGTGGATGTTTGTGGATGTTGTGGATGTTCTGGATGTTCTGGATGTTCTGGATGTTGTGGATGTGGATGTTCTGGATGTTGTGGATGTTGTGGATGTTCTGGATGTTCTGGATGTTGTGGATGTTGTGGATGTTGTGGATGTTCTGGATGTTCTGGATGTTCTGGATGTTCTGGATGTTCTGGATGTTCTGGATGTTCTGGATGTTCTGGATGTTCTGGATGTTCTGGATGTTCTGGATGTTGTGGATGTTGTGGATGTTCTGGATGTTGTGGATGTTGTGGATGTTCTGGATGTTCTGGATGTTCTGGATGTTCTGGATGTTCTGCAGCGTCTCACAGCTCGTTTGGAGAGACCAGTGAGCAGAACATTACAGTATCTAACCTACTGGAGACAAACGCATGGATAAGTTTCTCCAAGTCTGATTTAGACAGTAAACCTTTGATTTTTGCTATGTTTTTTAGATGGTAAAAGGCTGCAGATGTTATTGATTTGATGTGGCTGTTAAAGTTCAAGTCTGAGTCCATTATTACCCCTAGATTTCTTGCCTGATTTGAAGGTTTTAGAGAGAGAGACTGGAGGTGATGCTGACACTGTCCCTTTGTTTCTGTGGCATTAGGCATTAGGATTCATTCGCTCGACAGTAGACAGGTACTTTTTTATATTTAACCAATCGCTGCTGTTTGAGCGTGATGTATGTAATGTGCGAAATCCCGTAGGAAGAAGGACAATAACGTCTTTCCCCTTGATAAAATTCACCAAACATTCTCTTTGTTCCGGCTTTAAATCCTCGATCTCTGGAATCGTTGAAAACACAGAATGTCTGTCTTCGTCTACATCCATCTCCACGTTTTGTTTACTGTTGTGCTGTTCCACAAAAGGGACCCAGACAGACGCTTGAGTTTGTCGTCATACAACTTCCCAGGTTCTTGCAAACAGTGTATTTCGATTCCTGACCTGAGTCGCTGGACCAGCCTGTCTGGGATTGTGTTGTTTTAACTTACAAATCTAAGGAGAAAACGTTACATATCCTTTTATATGCAGTGTAAAATAGTCCATTTAGTCTTCCAATAATTTATGTTATTAGGTTCTTTTTTCAGACCAAGAGTTTGTTTTCATACCTGACAGTTTTGGCTGCTCCCTGTGGTCTTCCTCAGAGTCACATGATGTTGCTGTGACGTGTCCGATCAGCCGATTTATACAAGTTTTGGCGCTGTCTTTTACTCTCACACTCCTGGGATACTGTCCTTTCGAAAGTTGGACTGCAGGTGGCGCTGTCGTTCTTCCTCCGCCGGTAGGAAGACGGCGCTGAAACCTGTTTAAATCAGCTGAGCGACGCGACGCAGCAACATCACGTGACTCTGAGGAAGACCACGATCGAGCCGTCCAAACTGTCAGGTATGAAAACAAACTCTTGGTCTGAAAAAAGAACCTAATATCATAGAGCACAGGTGTCAAACATAAGGCCCGGGGGCCAGATCCGGCCCTCCAAGACCTTTAATGTGGCCCTCGGCTGATTTTCTACTTAAATATTTGAATTATATTTTCTATTAACATATTGGTAATTTTCTGCGTCACTTAGCACAGCAGCATCTCCAGCGCCTCTGTGTGGCCCCTCCCACCAGAGCAGCACAAAAGAACACTTGGCTCTTTCCAAACAATCCTTTTTGACTGTTGACCGTGACACCTTCATCAGCAAAATGTCCAAAAATAAGAAAAGTGGACACTGAGTGCAGGAGTTTCCAAGAAAAATTGGACTTATTCCTATTTGCAAACAAGTTCATGTTAAAACATTGTGTTGAAATAGAATTTTTCTTAAAGTTTCAGGTTGTTCATAATATTATAATATTTGGTAAAAGAAAGAGTTCATCAATTAAAAAAGATTTCTGTAATAGATTTGCGTTTCTCTGCACAAATATTTGAACTTCTTGTTATTTTTGGGGTTTATATGACATGAGTTTTCTGATCCGGCCCCTTTGGGATCAAAAAGAGTTTGACGCCCCTGTCATAGAGAGTGAAATAGTATTAGAGGGCAGAGCTGAATTTGGGAATGGCTGGTCTTGAACATTTCGTAATATTTGAACTTTTATTCATACTCAGCCTTTAAACAGTTATTTGCTCAATAAATAGAGGGGAGTGGGCCTCAAACTCTGGAAAGCTCTGCCCACCCTCCTCCCACCAGCCCCCACAGTCTTAAAACCCACTTTAAGACCCTCTGGCATTTAACACCACGTGGGTTGTGTGATCCTCTGTGTCTTTTATTATTATTAGTTTATTAGTTTTTCTTGCTTTTTCGGGGACCGGGTCACGGGGGCAACGTCTAAACAGGGATTCCCAGACTTCCTTCACCCCGGACACTTCCTCCAGCTCCTCCAAGGTGTTCCCAGCCCAGAGAGTCCTTCTAGTTTTATTGGTTTTATCACCAAGGAGGTTATGTTTTTGCCGGCGTTTGTCTGTTTGTTTGTTTGTTTGACTTTTAGCAACATAACTCAAAAAGTTATGGACCGATTTTGATGAAATTTTCAGGATTTGTTGGAAATGTGAAAAGGAAGAACTGATTTCATTTTGGGGGTGATCCGGAAGAAATCCTGGATTCTGGATCACTTTGAAATTTTGTGGTAAATGGGGCCAAAAATTTAGTTTCTCAATATCTCGGTTAATTATTGACCAAACCCCATGAAATTTGACTCAGGGATGGACAGTGGGATCCTCTTTCATATTCCAAATTGAAAGATACGAGACAAATATTTATGGAAAACACAATTAATATGAGGGGGACTGTAGTCTGAGTGCTTTTCTAGTTTATTTATTTATTGTTATTCTGTGATTTTGCGCTTATTTTATTTCTGCTGGCTTCACTGTTTTAGAACTAATATGACTACTAACATAACTTATTTTATCATTATATTATTATTGTTGCTACTGCTATGTATTTGGAGACAGTTTGTTTATGAAATGTGCAATAAAAATAAAGCGGATTGGATTGGAAATAACAACTGGATCAACTTCGTAGTAAATTAACTGTGTTGCTTTTTCAGTCTCTACACTAGTATCGGTTCATATCGGATGCAGACAGATGCTAAAAACCAAAGAATTAAAACTTTCAGAGGCCAGAGTGGAGTTTTGTTGTGACAGTAAAGCCACGACTAGCATGCATACCGCACACTTTCTAATGAGCGGGCAATAAAACACTATAATTAGATGCAAGGATACTGGAGTGTGACACATTTTTCCTCCAACACATGGACAAAAATCATGTCAGGGCCTTTAAATATTGTTCTGTAACTCCACTGTCTCCAAATGACCAAGTTCCAGATTTAATGAGTTTGAGCTAAAAGTGTCTGACCCAAATGCACACGCCGCCTCCCAGCTTCTCTATAATTAAACTTATTTTGACGTTTTATTTGCCGCATAATGAGGGAATACAAATGGTCTCCTTTATTTAATTTAAGACGAGATTTTTGTAATTAGAAATGTGACAGTCGGAGGCCAGACTTTACAATTAAGTAAAGATGCAGCTCCAAATGCAAATGAAACAATATCCATAATTTAACTCGGGTTTTCTTGAAGCTGTTCTGAAAACCCGCGGCTGTAATTATCCATTCATATGACGACGCATAAAGTGCTGACGTGCCTTGCTCAGTGGCGCAATGGAAAAAAAATACAATACTGGAAATCTGAACCACCAACCTGCTGTTATTTGTGAACTGTGACCGATTTTAGATTTGAAATTAGTTAAAAAATACATATACAGTGAACCCTCGTTTATCGCGGGGGATACGTTCCAAAAATAACCCGCAATAGGTGAAATCCGCGAAGTAGTCGGCTTTATTTTTTACTGTGATTTTACAATGCAATACTGAACTGCAGAATGAAACAAAAAATAAAACCTCTTTTCAGGCCCAACATGTGTTAAAGAAATAGAAATATTAACGTTTTCTTACAAATAACTATAATAGTTTAAAGAACCTCCAGTCCCTCCAGCTGCGCCTCTTTCGTCCTGACTCCGTTGCGCTGTAGCGTCTTTTTCTACTGAAGGCTGCGCAGGGGTCTTTCTCCGAGGAAGAACATCGTTATGGGTTAGTTGTTGGCAATAGTAGCATCTTCCGCGGCCTTTGGCACGTTGGCCTCTTTGTCGGCACAGAACGTTTCTTTGACATTGTGGGTTTTGTCACGGAGAAAAATTGCGAACGTAAATTTGGCAGAATGTACAGAAACGAAAACTGTTGGCATGGGTGTAATGAAAAACCAATATAAACCTTTTTCACTTCTAGACAACAGTAACGCCCCTAAGCCAATCCGGATTCACTGTAAAAAATAAAGCACTGTAAAAAATTCCGCGAAGCAGCGAGGCCGCGATAGGTGAAGCGCGATATAGCGAGGGATCACTGTATTGTAAATGTGTTCATAAATGGAAAATGATTACAATGCTTTATGTGACTGTTAAAGGTTGTATAGAGGATTTTTTCAGGGAAGAAAAATACAGCGACAGTCCTTTGTCAAATGTTGTGCTTCGTGTGACTCCACCTTCCTCCTCCACAGCTCCTCAGTAGAAACGTCTCCTCCTCCCGCCTCTTTACTCTAGAAATCACACTTGTTTACAGCCAGTGCACGTTCAGAATCACCGTTGAAATAATTTAACAACCGACGCGTCAGTTTTTAGACCCTTCGTCCGCTTCGGTCGCGCCGTCGCTGGAAGGAATCTCCAAGAATCACCTCAGTTTGTCTTCGCTCCTTTTCTCCTTCTCTTCTTCTTTCGGCGACCTCAAAAACGGCGAACTGGTCGTGGATTCTCGTCCGCCGTCGCGACAAACTTTGTGCGAACTGCGAGGAAGCGACAGTTTAAAAAAAAGCCTCTAAGAACCGCCGCGTAAACCACGTCATCCCCGCGCGCCGAGGAGTCAGTTACACTAGAAATGTAAGGAGTTTGATTGACAACCTAACAGCCAATAGATAAAGAGGGAGCCTCGTTATCTATTGGCTGATGTTTGTCTGGACTCACGACGTCCACAGTTGATAGATTTTCATTCATTTTTTTTTTTTGGTCATCATAATTCCAAGGCTGCTGCGTCTCTGTGATGTTATTTTAAACTTTCAATGACAAGTTGAACCTAAAAAAAAAATCCTCCATACAACCTTTAAGTTAAATAGTAATGGGAGGGCATCTGACTTAAACTCCCTCTAGACTAGAATTAAGCCGTCTCTGGTCTAGGACGTAAAATAAATCCTAAAATAGATTAAATATGTTTACGGCTTGACTCAGCATGCTTGAATCAACATTATATTGATTTTAAGCCAGATGCCCTCCCTGACTCTTAAAAATTGTGCACTTATTGTCACATATTTAGATGTTTGGGCTTAGATTTTTTTTAAAAAGGACGTGAAATAAATACGAAAATACATTCAAATGGTTTGACGGCTTGACTTTGCCTGCTTGAATCAACATTATATTGATTTTTTTAACCAGATGCCCTTCCTGACACGCAAAAAAATGTGTAGTTATTGTCAAAATTTTAGAGTTTTTCCTTTTTTTTGGTTACTCTATTTGGGCATAAATTTAGAAAAAAGGACGTAAAATAAATACTAAAATAGATAAACAATATTTTTGATGATTTGGCTCCTGCACTCTTGAAACATTATTATATTGATTTTAAACCAGATGCCCTCCCTGAAACTTGCATGCCAATTATAAAAATGTGTAGTTTTTTTTTGTTTTTGTTTTGTTTTTGTTTTTTTTTGGAGTTTGTGTGGGGGGAAAAAAAAAATAGAACATGTATATTATGATTTATGTGGACAAAAAAGCACTGAATAAATTACAAATTATAAAAAAAAAAATAAAATAAAAAAAAAGATTTGAGAGGAAGTAGCCCCACCCAAAAAACGTGGAAAAAATAAAAAATAAAAAAAAAAATGTGTAGTTCTTGTCAAATATTGAATTTTTCTTTGTTTTGGTAACTATATTTTGGCATAGATTTAGAAAAAAACTATATAAAATAAATATGATTTTAAGACAGATGCCCTCCCTGAAACTTACGCTTATTGTAGAAAAAATTTAGTTATTGTGAAATATTGACTTATTTTTGGGTTTGGTAACTATATTTAGGCATAGATTTAGAAAGAAGGATGTAAAATTAAATTCTAAAATTGTAAAAAAATCATCATTATATTGATTTTAAACCGGATGCCCTCCCTGAAACTTAAATGCTTATTGTAAAAAATGTGTAGCTATTGTCAAATATTGTGTTATTTTGTTTTGGTAATTATATTTTGGCATAGATTTAGAAAAAAATGACGTAAAATAAATACTTTTTAAGCCAGATGTCCTCCCTGAAGCTTACATACATATAGTAAAAATTGCCTAGATGTTTGAATCATCATTATGTTGATTTTTTTAACCAGATGCCCTTCCTGACACGCAAAAAAATGTGTAGTTATTGTCAAAATTTTAGAGTTTTTCTTTTTTTGGTTACTCTATTTGGGCATAAATTTAGAAAAAAGGACGTAAAATAAATACTAAAATAGATAAACAATATTTTGATGATTTGGCTCCTGCACTCTTGAAACATTATTATATTGATTTTAAACCAGATGCCCTCCCTGAAACTTGCATGCCAATTATAAAAATGTGTAGTTGGCATTTGTTCAATTACATGTGTTTTATTGATCAAAAATACCTCAAAAAACATGTATTGATGCCGTGAAAAGGCTTGCCTCTCCGCAGATCTGACCTGTAACTTGGCCTGGTGGCGTTAACGGCAGAGGCAGCGTTCTGAATACAGTACAGGCTCCCGTTTCTTTTTGTTTTCAAAGTTTGTGGAGACTTGGAGCAGGTAGCGCGTCCCCTCATTTGTAAAATTCAATCAAATCGACGAGACGGCAGCCAGAAATATGCCCCCCCCCTCCAAAAATCTGATGGAAGCGCTCGGCATTACGGGTAAAACAACATGTCTGCCAGCTGTCACCGCCCGTCTCCTCCGCGGTACAGAGCGCCGCATCCTATTATGGAGTTTGTAATTCAATAAAAGCCGCTGTTCCTCCAGGTTTTGACACTAATGTTTTCTAATAGGACGTCCTGGATACAGACCGGTCCTGGATGGATGCGTCTGTGCGATGCTTTCGGGGTCTGTTTGCGAGCTGGGAATTTACACCACTCCGCCGTATATTAGTTCTGTGGAGTATTTTAGGTCCGTGTTTAGTTTGCGACGGAGCCGGAGGACGGGTCTGAGTCTGCTGGAGTTGCAGATCTGTCGACCTGGTTTGTGGGTCGTATCTTTGTGATTACGGGGCCGATCGGCGCCAGATAAAAACTGGCACGAACTCCGAAGTCGTCTCTGTTACTGTAAATAAACAAAAGTGAAATTATTTTATTAGAAAAGCTTCAGAAAGTGCAACTACGAGATGCAACCCCAAGATTCAACCGCAATATTCAAAACCAAGATTCGACCGCAAGATTTAACCCCAAGATTCAACCCCAGGATTCGACCGCAAGATTTGACCGCAAGATTTGACCGCAAGATTTGACCGCAAGATTTAACCAGAAGATTCGACCGCGAGATTCGACCGCAAGATTCGACCGCAAGATTCAACCGCAAGATTCAACCGCAAGATTCAACCGCAAGATTCGACCACAAGATTCGACCGCGAGATTCGACCGCAAGATTCAACCACAAGATTCGACCGGAAGATTCAACCGCAAGATTTAACCTCAAGATTCGACCGCAAGATTCAACCACAAGATTCAACCGCAAGATTCAACCGCAAGATTTAACCTCAAGATTTGACTGCAAGTTTCGACCCCGAGATTCGACCGCAAGATTCGACCGCGAGATTTGACCCAAAGTTTCAACCTCAAGATTCGACCGCAAGATTCGACCGCAAGATTCGACCGCAAGATTCAACCGCAAGATTCGACCGGAAGATTCAACCGAAGATTCAAGATTCAACCACAAGATTCACCGGAAGATTCAACCACAAGATTCGACGGAAGATTCAACCAAGATTCAACCACAAGATTCAACCGAAGATTCCGGAAGATTCAACCACAAGATTCGACCGGAAGATTCAACCGCAAGATTTAACCTCAAGATTTGACTGCAAGATTCGACCCCGAGATTCGACCGCAAGATTCGACCGCGAGATTCGACCCAAAGTTTCAACCTCAAGATTCGACCGCAAGATTCGACCGCAAGATTCGACCGGAAGATTCGACCGCAAGATTTGACCGCAAGATTTGACCGCAAGATTCAACCACAAGATTTGACCACAAGATTCAACCGCAAGATTCGACCACAAGATTTGACCGCAAGATTTAACTGCAAGATTCAATCCCAAGAATCAACCCAAAAATTCAACTCCATTATTCAAACCCAAGATTCATTCCTAAGATTCAACCACAAGATTCAACCACAAGATTCAAAATCAAGATTCAAAATCAAGATTCAGCCCCAAGTTTCAAAACCCAGGATTCAACTGCAAGATTCAGCCACAAGAACAAGACCAAAGTATGAATAGGCCTTTAGTGGTGTATCAAAGCTCAGAATGCTCTGTTCCACCTTATGATGTCATGCAGTAGCAGTTTTCAAGTTAACAGCTCCTTTTTACCTTTAGTTAAGTAGAACTGACTTGAAATGATCCAGGTGATTTTAGATTAAAAACGCAACATTTGGAGCACTTATTGTATTACCACATGACATCACAAGATTGAACATTTTCAGTTTGATAGAAGAACTGACCTTAAATATGCAGGATTTGTTGTGTTAAAATGTGTGAATGAAACAAAACACACAACTCCAGGTTTGATTTTGACGAGAAAAAATCTGAAAATATTGTCTCTTTAAAGAACTGGTCTGGTTTTTACATCTTATTTAGACCTGATTTGATCCTGCTTTTCTCGTTTTTTTAAGTACGTAAAGGTCACCAACTTCCCACCTTTCTTCCGTCTTCAAAACCCCAAACCCTAACGCCATTTCCTTAACGATTTTATTTCCGAAAGCTCCATCTGTTTTCCCGGACAGCTGAACTCGGCGGTGACGTTGACAGGGCGCCCATCACCGCTGACGGTTGTAGGATTTATCTGACACCGTGCGATGATTAATGGTCCCCTCCTCCTCCTCCATCTTTTCCTCCTCTTCCTCCTCCTCCTCTTCCCTCCATTCACAAAGACGCCGTCCTTGCCTCGGACTCGGATCAATGCGATGTCATAATTTCCCGCTGTCTTTGAACCGCCCGCCTGCCGTTCGAATACGGGAGAGAGACAAAATGGAAATAAAAAAATAAAAAAATCAAGTAAAACGGAGGATTGGAAAGATTCGGATTGAGTTAACGGTGTGGGAAAAATGTGGAAATTAGGTCAGAGGAAATTGGCGGCGAAGAGATAAGTTTGTGTTGTGGTTTTGGGTCAAATTGGAAAGACGTGATTTGGATTTTGAAATAGTTTTTAGGGATGATTGAACCAAATGGAAACAAATGAGTCGTGAGTGTTTTTATTATCTGAGACAAAAGGACTAAACCAGGACTAAACCAGGACTAAACCAGGTCTGAAGTAGAACAGGACCAAACCAGAAATGAACCAGGGCCAAACCAGGACCAAACAAGATCTAAACTAGAACTTAGCAGGACTAAACCTGGACCAAACAAGATCTAAACTAGAACAGGACCAAACCAGGATCAAACCAGGACCAAACCAGGACCAAGCCAGGAGTAAACCAGGATCAAACCAGGACCAAACCAGGACCAAGCCAGGACTAAACCAGGACCAAATCAGGACCAAGCTAGGACCAAACTCAGACAAAATCATGACGAAACCAGATCTTAACAAGAACAGGACCAAATCAAGACCAAACCAGGATCAAACCAGGACCAAATTAGGACCAAGCCAGGACTAAACCAGGACCAAGCCAGACCAAACCAGGATCAAACCAGGACCAAACCAGGACCAAGCCAGGACTAAACCAGGACCAAGCCAGGACCAAACCAGGACCAAACCAGGACCAAATCAGGACCAAACCAGGACCAAACCAGGACCAAGCCAGGACCAAACCAGGACCAAGCTAGGACCAAACTCAGACAAAATCATGACGAAACCAGATCTTAACAAGAACAGGACCAAATCAAGACTAAACCAGAACTTAGCAGGACCAAATCAGGACCAAATCAGGACCAAACTAGGACCAAACCAGGACCAAACCAGGACCAAATCAGGATCAAACTAGGACCAAACCAGGACTAAACCAGGACTAAACCAGGACCAAACCAGGATCAAACTAGGACCAAACCAGGACCAAACCAGGATCAAACTAGGACCAAACCAGGACCAAACCAGGACCAAACCAGGACCAAATCAGGACCAAGCCAGGACCAAGCCAGGACCAAACCAGGACTAAACCAGGACTAAACCAGGACCAAATCAGGATCAAACTAAAACCAAACTAGGACCAAATCAGATCTAAACCAAAACAGGACTAAACCAGGACTAAACCAGGACCAAACCAGGACCAAACCAGGACCAAATCAGAACCAAGCTAGGGCCAAACTCAGACAAAATCATGACGAAACCAGATCTAAACAAGAACAGGACCAAACCAGGACTAAACCAGAAAAGGTCTAAACCAGGACTATATCAGGGGCAAACCAGAACCAAACTAGGACAAAACCAGGTCTAAACCAGGACAGTTTAAGTTTTTAAAAGATATTTTATTAAAAAAAACAGTAAATTATTGTCTGGTAAAGAAGATTGTAGGACTTTGTTTTACCATATTTACTTCTTTATGAATCGATTATTGTGTTGTTGATATTTTTGTGATTTATTGTGTGTCCGTTCTTTTTTAGATTTTTGATTATTTATTAACGCTACTGTCTGTGTTATTTAAAGTCTTTTCAGAATGTGATACTAAAATTTCCAACTCAATTTTAATACTGAGGAACAGACTCGATTCTCAATACTGATTCCGATACGACACTGATAATAAAAAACAGAATGTGATTTGCAACTTAAGATCGTAGGACTTTTCTTTTTCTTTTCGGATGTGGCCTTATGTCTGTGTCATCCAGGGATCTCCAAGCCCTTTTCCTCCGGTGAGCAACGTTTACAAAACATAAATGCCAGAGAGTTACTCATTTTAAGTGGCCATAAAAATGGAGAATTATAAGAAAGAGGACACGCCTTTGGGTCCAGTGAGGCGCCTATAAAACATAAACCACTGTCCATTTATTTGTGCAGAATGTTGGGCTTCAGAATTATGCATTTATTTATTTTCAGTGTTGGGAAGGTGACTTTTAAAATGTAATCCCCTACAGATTACAGATTACACACCCCAAAATGTAGTTTGTAACGTAATCCATTAAATTACTTAAAGTGAGTAACGTAATCTGATTACTTTGGATTACTTGATATTGTCATGTTCTTTTAAACGACATGAATGAAGCGAACCACATCCTGAAAATTCTTGTTTGTTGTCTTCAAATTGTCTGAGCCCAAGTCTCCATGAATAAACAACTTTTACTGTAGAGAAACAAAGACCAGGACATCTGAATATAAGAGGTTTTGTCTGTTAAAGACAGAAACAAGATCAGCCTTTCCTTCACCAGATTAAAAAATATTATTGATAGAGAAATTATTTTTTATATGACATCACCTTAAATTATGTCAACCTACTGTTAGGTGTCATGTTGTTTAGACCTGGTTTAGTCCTGGTTTTAGACCTGGTTTAGACCAGGTCTTTAGTTCTGGTTTAGTCCTGGGTTAGTCCTGGATTAGTCCTGGTTTTAGTCCTGGTGTTAGTTCTGGTTTAGTCGTGGTTTAGTCCTGGTTTAGTCCTGATTTTTAGACCTGGTTTAGTCCTGGTTTTTAGACCTGGTTTAGACCAGGTCTAGACCAGGTCTTTAGTTCTGGTTTAGTCGTGGTTTAGTCGTGGTTTAGTCCTGGATTAGTCCTGGTGGTTAGTCCTGGTCCTGTTAGTCCTTGGTTTAGTCCTGGTGTTAGTTCTGGTTTAGAGGCGCACAGGAGGAAGCGCGGTTTACGCGAGAAAACACGATCCACTCGCGGCGCACGAGACGTCGGTGTCCACGCAGTAACTACGGAAGGAGACGTGGTCCGCGGGTTCTCAGGTTGATGACGATGATGAAGGTGTGTGTTTGTGTGTGTTTGTGTTTGTGTATATGACAGTAGTGCAGATATTATGAGTCTATGCAGGTTGTTTTCACCGGTGCCAGTAGCTCCTGTTTCACATTTAAGTTGTAGGTGATTTTATATTTGTTTTTTGTTTTTTTATACATTTATCTCACATCGGGAGAAGAATTTCCAAGACACAAATGTGTTTTTACCAATGCACTGCTGCTTCCACTGTGTGACTGACACCGCCAACTTTAACATGACGTTTACATCGCTCTTACTGTCGCGTTCTGTTTTGGGTTTCCGACAATGAGTGGAATAAATGGGATGTAGCACAAAATGTGAAAACAGGAAAATACCGCCTTGTAATCCACTTATTTCAGTAAAGTAACTGTAATCCAATTACCACTCATTGAAACAGTAACTGCAACGGAATACAGTTACTCATAATTTGTACTCTGATTACGTAAGGGCGGTACATGTAATCAGTTACTCCCCAACACTGTTTATTTTATATAGTAATAGGTTTAAAATGAACTAAATTTGTATTATTAATAAAGGAGGAAAGTGGGAAAGCTTCATTTCTGTCGCGGGAATGTGACTTTTTTAGTATCGAAACCTGCTCAAACGAGGATCTAGTTTTAGTTTTGATTCGTTTCTGCTTTTCGTTTCTGCTTTTGCTTCTGCGCGTCATTGTTCAGCGCCGGTTCCTCAGCGTGTATTTGTCAGATTCACGTATTACCGGCGCTCGTTTCTGTCGTTACACCCCTCTCCGCTCTGTCGTTATCACCTCAGCGTACGCCGTCCTGTTTCCGATACAGAACTCATTTTCGTAGCTGGAGTAGAGTTCGCGCTCCGTCCCGAAGCCGCAATCACGCGACTTGTACGAAAACGAACGCGCGGACGCATTATCCAGCCTTTTTATTGGACAAAACGAGTCTAATTTGCGTCGCCCGATTTGCACAGAGCTTTGAAAGGAAGAGCGTTTGTGAAGTATAAGCGCTTTTTCTCTCTATATGCAAAACAAACGGGCGGAACGCTGAAGTAATCCTGTATATTTGCATTGAGATCTCTTTCCAAACAGCCTCCCAGCCTTGACTTTGAGAGTTCGATGACCATGGCTTATATTTCTTCTCTCCTTCTGGCCTCATTTCAGCAGCCATCAGCAAAGTTTTCTCATTAAAAGTGCCCTAATAAGTTCCCTTAACTTTCTTACTTTTTAACCAAGTTCCAAACCGTCTCCAAAGCCATAATTCTACATAGTTTATGAAGATGTGCGGTTGGTTAATTTTACCAGTGGAATTTCCGAGTAAGAAGAGCTCAGAAGATAAATTTAAAGGTGCACCATGCAACTTTTCTTGTCTCCGTGGAGATGTTGAGAGTTGCTGTATTTTCTGATCGATGTTCTGATGTTGTTTTGTTTCATTCACACACGTTTAACACACAAACTCCATATATTTAGGCTGAGTTCTTCTCTCAGACTGAAAACACTCTGTTCCACCCTGTGATGTCATGTGGTGACACGGGAAGGAAGTGCTCCACCGTGTTTTTAAACTCCGCGCACCTTCACTCGAATCATTTGGAAGATTTCAGCTCTGGAATTAGCCATTTCTACTGAACTAAAGGTAAATGTAATGCAGCTGTTAACTTAAAAGCTATCACTTCATGACATCACAAGGTGGAACGGAGCATTTTGAGCTTTGGAGATGCAGACAGACTAATAATAAAGACTTAAACGTGTGTGAATGAAACGCAACTCAACTCAACAACAGGAAACAACATTATAACATGGTTAAAAGCTCACGAGAGCCAATTTTGTGAAAGGAAAAAAAAAAGAAGCTCTATTAGACCACGTTCAGACTGCAGGGCTTAACGCTCAATTCGGATTTTTTTGCGAGGTCGTTCACATTTCCAGTTAAATGTGACTTGTATGTGAACTACAGCGTGAACAGTAAACGGCCCAAAAGTGTCCCACATGTGACACTGGAGACACGACGACGTCAACCGCAGTGAGCGTCTCTGTGTTTACGGAAGTTGTACAAACATGGACGCAGCATCGAGCACCTGGAGATTTTAAAGTTCCTCTCGTACCGGAGCCAGAACATGAACAACTTCATGAGATTGAGAAGGAGAAGGACGAGGTTTTTGGTCGTGGTGTTTTGTGGTTCAGTCCGTTGAAAGGAACGTGTGGATGTGGAGACGGAGCCAAGAGTGGTGAGTGTTGATGTGCTTCACTTCAGTGACACGGAGTTCATTAACAATTTTCACTACTTCAGCGCAGAATAGAGACGTTTGTGGTGTGTGACGTGTAGGTGGATGAATGCGCTTTGACCGTTCAGACTGAAAGGTTGTATAGAGGATTTTTTTAAGGGAAGAGAAATACAGCGACAGTCCTTGTGCGCATTCAGAATTACTGTTGAAATTTCCTGTCTAGAAGTAATTCAGCGACCGACGCGTCAGTTTTTAGACCCTTCGTCTGCTTCGGTCGTGCCATCGCTGGACGAGATCTCCAAGAATCACCTCAGTTTGGCTTTGCTCCTTTTCCCCTTCTCTTCTTCTTTCAGCGACCTCAAAAACGGACTTTCTTTTGCGGCGAACCGGTCGTGGATTCTCGTCCGCCGTCGCGACAAACTTTGTGCGAAATGCGAGGAAGCGACAGTTCGAAAAAGCCTCTAAGAACCGCCGCGTAAACCACGTAATCCCCGCGCTCCGACGAGTCAGTTACACTAGGGAGTTTGATTGACAACCCAACAGCCAATAGAAAATGAGGGAGCCTCGTTTTCTATTGGCTGATGTTTATCTGGCCTCAACACGTTCACAGTTGATAGATTTTCGTTCTTTTTTTTTTTGGTCATTATAATTACAAAGCTGCTGCGTCTCTGTAATGGTATTTTAATCTTTCACTGACAATTTGAAACAAAAAAAAATCCTCCATACAACCTTGAAGTCACATGTCAAAAGATCAGATATGTATCAGTTTCAGGAGCACATATCCAAGTGTCCTGGGTCACATTTGAAAAAATCGGATCTGTGTCGTTCAAACTGTCATTAAAAGATCAGATACAGGAACATAGGGGCCAAAAAATCAGATTTGGGTCACTTCAGGTGCAGTGTGAACGCAGCCTTAGATTCACTCTCACTTTTTTGTTGAAAATCAAACTTCTAAACAGGACCATGAACACTCGGACTGATCACAGAATGTTTAAACCCATTTAGTTATTTTTTTCTTGAGTTGTCGTAAATCTTTTTTTGCTGATGTATCCGTTGTGCAGTGGTCTTGAAAATCCTGGAAAAGTCATGGAATTTTGTATCTCTTTCACGCAACTAGAGCGTTCTGTTAAGTTCTCATGAGATTATTATGATTATTTCTGAACGTCTGCGCCTTTTGTTTAAAAGAGACGACAATAAATACACTGACAGTAGAGCTGCTCGATTACGGAAAAAAACATTTATCACGATTATTTTGGTCAACACTGAAACGATCTTGATTATTCAAACGATAATTTTGTAGTTACACGATGCATTTATTCAGCATTTCTCTCGCAAAAAACACACTTTGTTATTGATCATTTACGCAAAACTTTCAAACTGAAAATAAATACAGGCTACAAATATGAAGCTTTTTGCGATGTATAAAAATAAAATGAATCAAATCAACTTTGAACATGAAATAAAACATAGATAAACATAAATGTATCCAAAATAAACAATATATCCAGCTGTTCTACAATCTCTACATTTAAAAAGTGAAATAAATATACTTATTTATACAAAAAATATCCCAAAATAAACTTTAAGGTTAAGCGTGTCAACTTGATTATATGAGTTTGGAGATTGTTTGATGCACAAATAGAAATCAAAATCAGAATTAAATTACATTTTTCCGCTTTAATTGACAGTTTTTTGAAAGTAAAAAAACTATAAAACCATAAGGTGAGTGGAAAGGGTTCACATTTCATATTTATCCCTAAAAGTTTGATCAATTTTTCACATGTAAGCGTCGTAAAATCATGAAAAAAAAAAAGTTTCAGTGGGTCTCATTCACGCCAAAACATTTCTTCCGGTTCGTCGAGTTCCGTCCGGTCTCGCCTTTTGAAACTTTTTTTTTAAATTTTGCTTTTACTGTTTTTAAAGCGCGTTATTATCGAATCGGAAAATATTTTCGTGTAAATGTCACCACAATCAGGCACCAACACGGGGCCGTCCCAGTCAACGAGCCCCGCTCCCCGACTCCCGATCCTCCAAAATCTGCTTTTATTGTTGCAAACCGCGCACACTTATGCAAATTTATGCTAACTCCATTTTATCAGTGGCCTTTCCGCCTGATTAAAGAACATAGTGTGCACTCAGGGAACCAAATGAGAACGCTAATGGGACAATATTGTCGATAAAAGCTTGACTTTGGTTGCGAGTGCGTTGCCGTGGTTACTTTGAACTTCGGCGAACAGAAGAAGAAGAAGAAGTCGCATTTACAGATTAGAAAAGTGTGCGAGGAAGTAAATAAGGAAGGAAGGAAGGAAGTCGTGGCGATATTGTTCCACTACGAGTAAACAAAATGAACGTGTAAGTGGAGCTTTGGTCTAGAATGTTCCACAGTACTTAAAGGTTGTATAGAGGATTTTCCAAGGAACGAGAAATCCAGCGACTGTTTGTCCTTTTTCAAATGTTGCGCATGAGTGAAACCACCCCCCCTCCCCTACAGCTCCTACGTAGAAACGCCTCCTCCCTCCTCCTCCTTACGCCAGAAACAGGTTTGTTTACAGCTGCACATGACTTGTAAACAACTAACTACAGTGTTGGTTAGACAAGGAGGAGAAGTGAGGAGCGGGGGGAGGGGGTGCGCGGACATTTTGTTCGCGGACGAGAAGTGAGGAGCAGGAAGAAGAGTGGATCGGGCAGTGGGGAGAGGAGCAGGAAAGGGGAGCAGAGAAGGTGCGCGGAGATTCAGTGCGAATGAACTAGCTACAACACGCAGCAGCAAGCGGACTCTTTCTTTGCCTTGAAAATGACGTTTTCAGACATAGGATATCGCTTTCGTGTCCTGAAAAACGTTTGTGTGCTCTTGGAAATAAAGTATGTTTTCATAATAAGCAGAAGTTTCCTGTCCAGGAGTAATTTGTGGACCAGTGCGTCAGTCTTTAGACCCTGCGTCTGCTTCAGTCGCGCCATCGCTGGAATGAATCTTCAAGAATCACCTTAGTTTGGCTTCGCTGCTTTTCCCCTTGTCTTCTTCTTTCAGCGACCTCAAAAACGGACTTTCTTTTGCGGCGAACTGCTCCTGGATTCTTGTCGCCATTGCAACAAACTTTGTGCGAACTGCGAGGAAGATATAGGTCAAAAAAAGCCGCTAAGAACTGTTGCGTTGGTGGAGTAAACAGCGTCTGTGCGTCTTGCGTCTGTGGACTGCGTGACAGTCGTACGTAAACCACGTACCGGCGGCGCAGGCAAGTCAGTTACACTAGAAACGTAGGGAGTTTGATTGACAGCCTGTCAGCTCACAGATAACGAGGCAGTGTCGTTATCTATTGGCAAATGTTTAGCCCCACCACGTCCAGAGTTGATGAATTTTTATTCTCTTTTTTTTGGTCATCATAATTACAAGGCGACTGCACCTTTATAATCTATCACTGACAATTTGAAACAAAAAAAAAAAATCCTCCATACAACCTTTAAATCCATGGAGATAAGTCCGCGACACCACCAGGACAAGTTACAGGTTTTAGGTTTTAGTTCTTGTTTGCAATAAAAAATACTTTAATTTATAATGATATTAATTGAATCAGTGCGAGATAAGCTTAATGCCGTGCTGTGGAACATTCCCGCGGAGTATTTGGGAGCCTTGTGGTGGCCTTGGCGCTACTACAAAACAATTTACCTTACTTACTTGATGGAACAGTTATTTTTTCGTGTGTCGTCGTGGCGATATTGTTCCACTACAAATAAACAAAATGAATGTGTCCGTGGCGCCTTTGACTCCTAGAATGTTCCACAGTGCGGCCTTAAACTTTTGACTTTTATTACAGACTTGACCAAGGGAGGCAAGTTTTCATGGCGATTAGGGATGGGACACTCGATGAAATTTTCTTAATCGATCGTCGGAAGAATGAACGATCGATTATCGATTAATCATTAACGTTTTTATATTAAAATGATCATCATTATTATTACTATCTGCACTACTAATCTGCAGAAATAAATTCAACTTTACGACATATAAACATAACGACTCTAGAGCCACATCAGCCCGTTTGACATTATAATGTGTTTAATTCAGTTTTGTTCAACTCTCACAGAAACGAAAACTTAAAACCGCATCGCTAATTTGCATAAACTAAGCGAAGATAAAACTACAGCTCTTGTGTCGCTGATGTGGTTCAATTTCTGTTGGATTAAAAGACATGACTCAGGTGAATACAGGTTAGTGTGACCAGATTTGTGTTTGTCAAAACCAGGACACCGTACGGGGGGAGGGAGGTGGGACTCGTCATCGACATTGAGCGACTCTCACCTGGTAAAACTTTTTCCCACTGGACACAGAAACATATGTGCTGCTTTATCCACTGTGCACATGGACTCACACTTGTCCCGAACGCAACGGAAAGTGTAGAATTTCTTGTACAAATCATCGTTAAATACACATTTGCGTTGCAGACTGACCGACTGTTTGTGTCTCGCTCCTGAGTGCAGAGAGACACATGTACAGACCTGTTTGGTCACACTACACACAGTAATCTACATTCGGTTTGTCAATTAAAATTAATGTAATCGATGACATTTTTAATGATCAATTATCGATTAATCGATTAATCATGCCCATCCCTAATGGTGATATTGTTCTACTAGAAACAAACTGTGTGAATGCGTTAGTTTTACCTTTTCCTCCAACAATGTTCCAGAGTATGGCATTAAACTTTTGACTTTTATGAAGAAGTAAACATATTTAAAGACCAAAAAAACTGATGTAAGTTGGCATGGCAACATTGTTCTACTACAAAAAAAAAAAACTGTGTGAATGTGCCAGTGCTGCTTTTGCCTTGAATGTTCCTCAGTATGGCATTCAATCAATCAATCAATCAAAACTTTAACTTTTCATACAAAAATGCAACACAAATGCCTCTAATGGAATCACTGCGAGATCATTTTAATGCCTTAATGTGGGAAATTACAGGCAAGTGCTCATATGACCTTTTTTGAATACATTTAAAAAGTGAGTGGGCCCGCCTCTCCACAGATCTGACATGTTACTTGATCCTGTGGCGTCACCTGCGGTCTGGTTCGTGGTGATTGGTAATAACAAAACTGTGAAACAAATGAGTAAATGAGGAAAATTCTTCTGCACTCGGCTCATTTATGACAAGTGCGAGTCACATTTTCTTCGTGTCTGGTCGTGTTTAAGCAGCCTTTTTGTATTGGATTGTTTTAGAAACTACTTGATTGGGCTTTATTGTATTTTTTGAGTCATAGTATTTCAGTGTAATGTGTCAAGGGAGGGTCAAGGGTTTGTGATAATAAAACTGTGAAACGATGTGCATAATTTAAGGAAACTGCACTCGGCCCATTCATGACTAACAACTTGTTGGGACAGGAGACACGGGGCTCAAATAGGGACGTTAAATTCATTATCATGACATTAATTTGTACATGGACATTTTTAGAAGTGAATTAATTGGACTATATTGTATTTTTGAGCCATAGGATTTCAGTGTCATGTGTCTAGAGTGACCAGATTTACAAAATCAAAAACTGGGACTCCCCTGGTTTGTCGTGGTTTGTGGTGATTGGTAATAATAAAATTGTGTAACGACTGCATAAATAAGGGAAACTGTTCTGCACTCGGCACTAATGTGAGTCAGTATAGTCATATTTTCATTGTGTTTTGGTCATTTTTGAGCAGCTTTTATGTATTTTGCTGAAACAAATGACAATGTTTGCCTCTTTTTACTGTTAAACTGGACAAAAATAGTGACACCTGGAACATTTTTTGTATAAAACTGGGAGAAATTAGTGATTTTGGATAAACTTGTTGGGACAAGGGACACAGGGCTCAAACCTGAAACTGTCCCGGGTAAATAAACATTTTTAGATGCGACTTAATTGAGCTGTATTGTATTTTTGAGCCATAGGATTTCAATTCAAGTGTCTTGAGTGACCAGATTTTCAAAATCAAAAAGTGGGACTCCCCTGGGATGTGGTGGTTTGTGGTGATTGGTAATAATAAAATAGTGAAAAGAGTGCGAAATGAAGGAAACTGTTGTACACTTGGCCCATTCACGACTAACGTGAGTCAGTATAGTCACTTTTTTTTTTTTTTTTGATCATTTTTGAGCAGATTTTCTATGTTTTACCAAAACAAATGACAATGTTTGCCTCTTTTTACTGTTAAATTGGACAAAAGTTGGGACATCCGGAACATTTCTTGTAAAAAACTGGGACAAATCAGTGGTTTTGGATAAATCTGTTGGGACAGGGGACACAGGGTCAAAACTGGGACTGTCCTCCGGTTTGTGGTGATTGGAAATATTAAAATTATGAAACGAGTGCGTAAATAAGGAAAATTGTTATGCGCATTACATTAGTGTGAGTCAGTATAGTCACATTTTCTTTGTGTTTTGGTCATTTTAAAGCAGCTTTTCTGTATTAAACCAAAACAAATGTCAATGTTTGCCTCTGTTTACTGTTGGCAGGGATAAAATTGGTCAAAAATTGAAACACTGGGGACATTTTTTGTATAAAACTGGGACAAATCAGGGGACACAGGGCTCAAAACTGAAAACTAAAGGTGTCATTTCTCAACATTATGGCTTTATTTTTTCCAGTTTTTAATTTAATTTCAACCTATAGCAATCACTTTTCCATTCTGTAGACGCTATATTTTAGAAAATGTTAATAATTTTACAATTTTTTTTGCATTGCATAGTTATTTTACTTTTTTACTTATTTATTTCTGCTTTATCATTTTTATGGTTTTGCTTTTATTTTATTTGACTGGTTTTATTTTCTGTATTTTACCTAAACAAATAACAGTGTATGCCTCTCTTTATTGTATAAAAATTAGTCAAAAATCGAAACACCAGGGACATTTTTTGTATAAAACTGGGACACAGAGCTCAAAACTGGGACTGTTCCAGGTAAAAATCGATCTGGTCTATGGAAGATAATTTATTTCATCAGATTTTTTAAACGCCGTCGAATTTCTCACTTTGAATTTTTTTAACTCAGAAAAAACATGTTTGAATCATTTTTATTCTGAATTTTTGTTGCTGAAGTGTCAAAAAATAAAATAAAAAAAACAGTCAAAATTCAGAGTGTAAAATTCACAGTGAAAAAAATTGACAGGAAAGATCCAAGATGCAGAAGATCCAAAGTGAAATCAAATTTTATTAACGAACAGGAGCAGTGAAGCGATCTGATTGGTCAGAATTCGCCTCAAACCCCGCCCACAGATGAGAACGGCCAATAGGAAACAGCCTCTGTCCTCCTCAAACACAGGATTGATTACTTCCTTGGAAACTTGAATCTTTGTTGTGAAATTTTGTACAATTTGAATTTCCACTGCTGAATTTGAGGACTTGAAAATATCTGAAGTTTAAAAAGGTGAAATTTGTATTATTTTTTATTGGAAAAGCACGCTTATTTCAGCAACTAAAATTTAAAAATAAAAACAATTCAGTCATCTTTTTTTCCGAGTTAAAAAATTCAAAGTGAGAAATTCAGTATTTAAAATTCTGATAGAACAAATTATCTTCCGTTCTGGCCACATTACCATGGAGATAAATGAGTGTAATGCCGTACTGTGGAACATGTCGCCCTCCCGTTTGCGTCCTCTCTTCACATGCTAACGTTTTCCGTGAGTTGTCGCGCGTTTCTTGTATCACACCGCTTTTTTTCTTCAATCCGTGTTACACTTTTATGGAGAAAAATGTCCACTCTCCTCTTTACAGCTGCTTATGTGGCAAAAAAAACCCCACTTCAAACCGTGACCCGAGTCAATTTGCATAGCATTAGCCCGGAGCGAACCTATAACCCAATTTACGAGGCGACGGGCGCGCGGGATGACATAACGTTAGCTCGGGTTTATTGTACGTTGGCCTTTTAACTACACGTGTATCGTATAGCGACGCAGTAGAAGCATTACTTTTACCAGCATGTTCTCAATCCCCATTACGTGGCTCCCGACGGCTCCCGCCACCAGATTTGTGGTTTAACGCGGCGGTTTTTCGGACGCACGCGCACCCGGGGAACGTTTCGGTGCACGCGGCGTAACCGTTTTACAAATATTCATAAAGAAAATGACGTGAGGTGAGGCGCGTAGGGATTATTTTATAAGACAGGTTCTGGTTTTATGACGTGGTTCAGGCGTGAAACTGATGAACTACTACTATCTGAACTCGTTTACTAGTCAATAAAAATCCAATATAGCTTTATTTTTCTCATTTTGTAATTTAATTTCAACCTATAGCAGTCACTTTTCCATTTTGTAGGTGTTATATTTTAGAAAATGTTCGTATTTTTTTTTTTTTTGCGTTAAAGATGCATTAAAGGTGTCATTTTTCAACAGTATGGCTTTATTTTTTAAAAATATTTAACTTAATTTCAGCCTTTAGGAATCACTTCCATTTTGTAGACATTATATTTTAGAAAATGTTAATAATTTTACTTTTTTTTTTTTTTTTTTTTTTTTTTTACAATAAAGGTGCACAATATACTTGTTCTGTTGGAAAATCAAAACATTTTGGCTTTATTTCTGCATTTTTATTTATTTTTTTTTTAATTTCAACCTATAGCAGTCACTTTTCCATTTTGTAGGCATTATATTTTAGAAAATGTTCATAATTTTAATTTTTTTTTACATTAAAGATGCACTGAAGGTGTTATTTTTCAACAGTATGGCTTTATTTTTTTCATTTTTTAACTTAATTTCAACCTATAGCAATCACTTTTCCATTTTGTAAATGTAATATTTTAGAAAATTTTCATAATTTTAAAATGTTTTTGCATTAAAGGTGCACAATGTAATTGTTCTGTTGGAAAATCGAAACAGTATGGCTTTATTTTTTTCAGTTTTTTATTTAATTTCAGCCTATAAAAATCACTTTCCCATTTTGTAGATGTTATACTTTATATGTTTTATATGAACTTTTATATGTTTGTGTTTTTACACATTTTTTGCATTAAAGGTGCACTATGTAATTGTTCTGTTGGAAAATCAAAACAATATTACTTTAGTTTAATTTCAGTCTATAGTCATCACTTTTCCATTTTGTAGATGTTATATTCGGTCAGTCTTCGTTCCTGCTCTCACCTCTGGTCATGACTCTGGGTAGTGACCGAAAGGACGAGATCGTGGATACAGGTGGTCGAAATAAGTTTCCTCCGCAGGGTGTCTGGGCGTCTCCCTTAGAGACAGGGTGAGTCACACGTAGGAACTCGGAGTAGAGCCGCTGCTCCTCCACGTCGAGAGGAGCAGCTGAGGTGGCTCAAGCGTCTGTTCTGGATGTCTCCCTTTATTTTAGTTATTTTACTTATTTATCGATATTTTATGATTTTAATGGTTTTGCTTTTGTTTCATTTGACTGGTTTTATTGTTTAGTAGTCAGGCTGGTGTCACCTAGTGCCTCCACTTGATTTCATTTCTCTCCAGCAACTAGGTCAGGAATCAGAATACACTAGACGGTTCACAAAAACCCCGGAAGTGCAAGTTTGGGCAGCAGCCAATCAGCGAAGTGCTGTACATTCTGTGTTGGCAACGAGAATGTTTGGTGAATTTTATCAAGGGTGAAAGACGTTATTGTCCTTCTTCCTACAGGATTTGGGAAAAGCTTAATATACCAGTTCACCCCATTAGTGGTGCATTACGTACGTCGTGACTAAATAGCAGCGATTGGTTAAATAAAAAAGTACCCGTGTACTGTCGAGCGAATAAATCCTAATGCTGCGAGGTCAGACGGTTTCTACGAAGTGAAACGAATCAGGCTGTTGTTTTAGGACTGGTTTGAGCAATTTAGCAATTGACCTTTTTGTTGTCTTCATTTTATGATCTCAGTGCTGCTCTTTGGAAATGTGCTATAGAAATAAAGTGGATTTACATTTAGGTTTGGGAGGTTTTCTGGGCATTTCCCACCAGGAGGGAAAACCCAGGTCACACTGGAGGGGCCATGTCTCTCGGCTGACCTGGGGACACTTTGGGGTCCTGTGGGAGGAGCTGAAGGAAGTGTCTGGGTTGAAGGAAGTCTGGGAGTTCCTGCTTAGACTGCTGGACCCAGCCGCGGATAAGTGGAAGAAAAATGATCGATGGATAGATGGATTTTCCCGAAGACTGTTTATGCTCTTTTTTTAAATGCAGCGATCAGGACATTTTCCCTCTGTCTGATCTCCTTTGTGGCTGAAGTATTTTATGGTTTATTGGAGCACATTGTATAAAAGGCCGTCACAAAAATATTATTCATAGGGGTGTCAAATTATCGCGTTAATTGCGATTAATTAATTACAGTCATATTTAGCGCGTTATGTTTTTTAATCGCGTTAATCTCATTTTTAATCTCTAACTTTAGTGTTTCTGTATGTGAGTTTCTTTATTATAAAACCTGTTTTTATGTGTTGTTGGGACAATAACAACACACACACAAAAAACACATTTATACATTTTTTTATTTCGGTAATTCCACGCTGCGTAAACCGCGCTTCCTCCTGTGCGCCTCTAAACCAGAACTAATCCAGTCCAGGACTAAACCAGGACTAAAAAAGAACTAAAACCAGAACTAAAACCAGAACTAAAACCAGGACTAAAACCAGGATTAATCCATTCCAGGACTAAACTAGGACTAAAGTAGGACTAAACCAGGCCTAAACCAGGACTAAAACCAGTGATCTCATATATAAAGCATTTCTCTATCAATAATATTTTTAATATGGTTAAGGAAAGACTGGACTTTTTATTGTCTTTAAGTCGACAAAAGTTATTATGTTCAGATTTCCTCGTCTTTGCTACTTTACAGCAAACAGTTTCTTATTCATGGAGACTTGGGCTCAACAGCCAATTTGGAGAGATTTGATAAACAATAAATGACTTTATAAAGTCACTTTTTTAAATCTATATCAGTCTTTTGATCTGCCACAATAATGTAATAATGAATTTAAATGAAAATACCTCAAATTGAAGCTTTTCTCAGCAATTTTCAGGTGAGATTAAAATGCGATTAATTAGATTAATTAATTACAGATCATAATTAATTAATCTCTCAATTTTTTTAATCGCATGACAGCACTAATTATTCATATCGGGAAAGCGGAATGTTTAAAAAATAGTAAAGCGCCGCTACTCCGACCATGAAGAAAAAGTGAAACCGGTGCGTCGTGGGCGAGCGTTGGTAGATTATACAATCATGTTGAGTAGGAGGAAAAGTTACATAACGCGTCTTTAATCCCAGTGATCATCTTTCTAATGGTTTTGTGTGTTGTCTTTCCAGTCCGCAGTGAGTTTTGTCAGCTCCCCGTCGCTCCGTGCCCAGACTAACATTTGTTCTGAGCTCATTTGGCGCCTCTCGACGGCCGACGCTCATCGCCCGATTTCGCCGTCCAAAAACCACGGCGCGGACTCGGGGTGCACTTACCGGGTCGTCGCGCGGGGGGCGGCGAAGAGGCTCGAAACGCGACGCCAGGAACACCGCCCAAAACAAACATGGCGGATCGGAGAAAATGGTTCAGTTTTGCCTCGTTTGGCCGACGGCCGGAAGAGCAAATCCAGCCTTTCTGTTATTACCAAAACACTCGATTTAACTGGAGATGACGCGACGAATTATAATGTTGGCGCAACGGTTAAGCTTCGCCTCGCAACAAAAAGGTTCGAGGTTCAATTCCTGGACTAAATCTGAACTTTTTGACGTATGTTGACAAGTTTCCTCCAATTTATCTGCCCCAAAAACAATGAAAAATAAAGCGTTGTAGTTTTATCTTGTGTTATAAACAGTGGTGAGTGCTTGAGTCCGTGGGTGTTTTATTGGTTTATCTGAAATGTTACACAGTATGGCTTTAAAGTGCACATATTATGCTGTTTTCTGAGCTGTTATAAAGTTGTTTCTTCATCAAAATCAGACCTGGAGTTGTGTTTTTTGTTGTTTTCACGCATGTTTAACACACAAACTCTGCGCATTTAAGCTGAGTTCTTCTCTCGAACTCGAAAAATACACTCTTCCACCTTGTGATGTCATCGTGTGGCGATACAGGAAGTGCTCCGTCGTGTTTTTAAACTCCACACACCTTCACTAGAATCATTTGGAGGATGATTTCAACCCTGGGATTACCAAACTCTACTGAACTAAAGGTAAAAAGTAGATGTTAACTTACGTAAAACTACCACTTCATGACATCACAAGGTGGACCAGAGCGTTTTGAGGTTTCGAGATGTAAACAACGTTACTCAAACACGTGTGAATGAAACAAAAACACAACTCCAGGTCTGTTTTTGAGGAGGTAACAACATTATATCACGACTTAAAGCTCACAAGAGTCAGTTTTGTGTAATAGTCAGGGTTCCCGTGGTCATGGAAATCCTGGAAAAGTCATGGAAATTGAAAACTGTCATCTTCCAGGCCAGGAAAAGTCATGAAATTTTGTTCAATGAAATTCAATGAAAGTTTAACTACAGCATTCCGTTCAATTCTCACGAGGCTGTTAAGATTATTTCTGAACTTCTGCGCCTTTTGTTTAAAAGCGACGACGATAAATAAAATGATAATATAATTTAACTTTTCTAGTTTTTCTGCATGATTTTTTTCTCATTGCTTTATCCCAAATGTTCCACAATACAGTAAAGACAAAATAGATCCGTTTAATCCACATTCTAAGCTGAGTCTGGTGCGACTTATATAGGTTTTTTTCTTCTTCATTACATTTTGTGGCTGGTGCGACACTGTTGGGCGAGTGACTTTAAGACTGTAATGTGTTTTTTATTACACATTACAATATTACTGTGTTTAAAATATAAAACATGACACGATTATTGCAGCACTTTAAGACACTGTCAACTAAATAACTGTGTGAAGATGGTGAACGTCTGCACCGTATATGGACTGAACCAGGACTAAACCAGGACTAAACCAGGACTAAACCAGGACTAAACCAGGACTAAACCAAGACTAAACCAGGACTAAACCAGGACTAAACCAGGACTAAACCAGGACTAAACCAGGACTAAACCAGGTCTAAACCAGGACTAAACCAGGACTAAACCAGGACTAAACCAAGACTAAACCAGGACTAAACCAGGACTAAACCAAGGACTAAACCAGGACTAAACCAAGACTAAACCAGGACTAAACCAGGACTAAACCAGGACTAAACCAGGACTAAACCAGGACTAAACCAAGACTAAACCAGGGACTAAACCAGGACTAAACCAGGACTAAACCAGGACTAAACCAGGACTAAACCAGGACTGACTAAAACCAGGACTAAACCAGGACTAAACCAGGACTAAACCAGGACTAAACCAGGTCTAAACCAGGACTAAACCAGGACTAAACCAGGACTAAACCAGGACTAAACCAGGACTAAAACCAGGACTAAACCAGGTCTAAACCAGGTCTAAACCAGGACTAAACCAGGACTAAACCAAGACTAAACCAGGACTAAACCAGGACTAAACCAAGACTAAACCAGACTAAACCAAGACTAAACCAAGACTAAACCAAGACTAAACCAGGACTAAACCAGGACTAAACCAGGACTAAACCATGTCTAAACCAGGACTAAACCAGGTCTAAACCAGGACTAAACCAAGACTAAACCAGGACTAAACCAGGTCTAAACCAGGTCTAAACCAGGACTAAACCAAGACTAAACCAAGACTAAACCAGGACTAAACCAGGACTAAACCAGGACTAAACCAAGACTAAACCAGGACTAAACCAGGACTAATCCAAGACTAAACCAAGGACTAAACCAGGACTAAACCAGGACTAAACCAAGACTAAACCAGGACTAAACCAAGACTAAACCAAGACTAAACCAGGACTAAACCAGGACTAAACCAGGACTGAACCAGGACTAAACCAAGACTAAACCAGGTCTAAACCAAGACTAAACCAAGACTAAACCAGGTCTAAACCAGGACTGAACCAGGACTGAACCAGGTCTAAACCAGGACTAAACCAGAGCTGAACCAGGATTAAACCAGGTCTAAACAAGGACTAAATCAGGACTAATCTTGGACTAGAACTTGGACTCTAAGTCCGCCCCTGACAGAGCCCTGACTCCGTGGACAGGATCTGCAAGGCGCGATCGGGCGTCAGCTGTGTTTCGCCCCGTGGAGCGTGGAGTTCTGCGTCGGTCCTTTCACCCGCAGTCACCCGACGGTCTACACGGGCGCATCTCCGGCGTTTCACCGCTGCTGATACTGCGTTAGTTTTAGCGAATTTGCATGAAGAAAAATGAAAAACCCACCACTTCAATCCAGATTAAAAAAGCATTGTAACGCATGACACTGACATATGTACCCAGCAAAATATCACAGTTTTTTCCCTGTAAAGCCGAACATTACTGCATTACAACAAAAAGCAACACATTACAGTAATGTGTTACTTTTATAACACATTACTCCCAACACTGCTGCTGTGACTTATACTATGAAAATTACGGTAATCATTTTCACTAGGAATCAAGTGTTTACATGGTCTTTTTAAAGTGGAATACATTTTTCTTCAGAATTTAATTATTTTTATTTGGAATTAAAGGTTGTATAGAGGATTTTCCAAGGAAGGAGAAATCCAGCGACTGTTTGTCCTTTTTCAAATGTTGCGCATGCGTGAAACCACCCCCCCTCCCCTACAGCTCCTACGTAGAAACACCTCCTCCCTCCTCCTCCTCACGCCACAAACAGGTTTGTTTACAGCTGCACATGACTTGTAAACAACTAACTACAGTGTTGGTTAGGCAAGACGGAGAAGTGAGGAGCGGGGGGAGCGGGTGCGCGGACATTTCGTTCGCGGACGAGAAGTGAGGAGCAGGGAGAGAGAGAGAGGGAGAGGCGGGTGCGCGGAGATTCTGTGCCCGGAGAAGTGAGGATCAGGGGGAAGAGTGGATCGGGCAGCGGGGAGAGGAGCAGGAAAGGGGTGCAGAGAAGGTTGCGCGGAGATTCAGTGCAAATGAACTAGCTACAACACGCAGCAGCAAGTGGACTCTTTCTTTGCCTTGAAAATGACGTTTTCAGACATAGGATATCGCTTTCGTGTCCTGAAAAACGTTTGTGTAGCGCTTGGAAATAAAGTACGTTTTCATAATAAGCAGAAGTTTCCTGTCCAGGAGTAATTTGTGGACCAGTGCGTCAGTCTTTAGACCCTGCGTCTGCTTCAGTCGCGCCATCGCTGGAATGAATCTTCAAGAATCACCTTAGTTTGGCTTCGCTGCTTTTCCCCTTGTCTTCTTCTTTCAGCGACCTCAAAAACGGACTTTCTTTTGCAGCGAACTGCTCCTGGATTCTTGTCGCCATCGCAACAAACTTTGTGCGAACTGCGAGGAAGATATAGGTCAAAAAAAGAACTGTTGTGTTGGTGGAGTAAACAGCGTCTGTGCGTCTTGCGTCTGTGGACTGCGTGACAGTCGTACGTAAACCACGTACCGGCGGCGCAGGCAAGTCAGTTACACTAGAAACGTAGGGAGTTTGATTGACAGCCTGTCAGCTCACAGATAACGAGGCAGTGTCGTTATCTATTGGCAAATGTTTAGCCTCAACACGTCCAGAGTTGATGAATTTTTATTCTCTTTTTTTTGGTCATCATAATTACAAGGCTACTGCACCTCTATAATCTATCATTGACAACTTGAAACAAAAAAAATCCTCCATACAACCTTTAAAGCTCTCATGTAGACGTGGCAGCTATCCACAAAGCTCAAAATGCTCAGTTCCACCTTGTGATGTCATGAAACTACATTTAACCTTTTAGTTCAGAAGAAAATCCGCAGGGTTTGTGCGTTAAGCTTGTGTGAACGAAACAAAACACAACTCCAGGTTTGTTTTCGACGTCGAAACCGCATCATATCAGATCAGAAAACGGCGTAATATGAGCCCTTGAAGCTCCGACAGACTCGCACTCGAAACTTAAATCACTAAAATAATTCTTAGCTCTGTTCCGCGACGCTCTCGACAAATAAACTCACATTTCGAGCGCCTCTCCAGACCCCCTCGATCTCCACGTCGCATTGTTTTCGTCAATGGCGTCTTTACCCAACCGCATCCTCCGTGAAGTGCCTCTCGTGTGCCGCTCGCGCACTTCACTCCGACGTAATCTCCGCCTCAGCCTTTCGCTCTTCTTCGGATTCGATAAACTCCGCGCTTTCCGTACGAGAAGCCGCCGTTTTAAGACGTTTTTTTGTTTTTTTCCGGCGCCCACCTTAAAGCCCCGAAAAGCCTTAAAGTACAAACTCATTAGCGCGTTGTTGATAAGTGTGGAAAGACCCATGCCGTTGCCGTGGTAACAGTGAAGGATCGGTGCTCGTTTTCTTTTTTTTTTCCTGCATCTCTCTTTTTTTTTTTAAGTTTCTGCCTGTTTTTCTTCCTCCAGGCGAGACTAATTAAGCAAATGAGAAGGAAACTAGAAAGGGTCACGCTTTTTTTTTTTTGTACGCGGGAGCTTTTGTGGTGGAAATGAGAAACGAAAGGTAATATTTCAAATGTACTCAATGAAATATATCTAAGGAAAAGTGAAGTGCTTTGTTTTTCCGAACTGTAAGAAATGAAAAACCACTCAGACTCATTGTTCTCCAAGGAAATAAGAAAACCACAAATCCGCACGCGATTCTAACGTTGTTTTTCATCCGATGTTACGCAAAACTGACTCTTATGAGCTTTAAGATGTCATTGCTTGGTCTGGAATGTTTCCCAGTGCGGCTTTAAACCTTTTTATCTCCATGGAGACCGAACCGGGCCAAGTTACAGGTCAGATCTGTGGAGAGGCGACCCCGCTCACGGTCAGAATGTTTGTTTTTGGAGGGATTTTTGAGCTACAAAACCAGCTGTAACTGAATAAATGTAAGTTAGAGATGTTTAAAGTCACACTGTGGAACATTACAGGCAGAGCAGTGATGTATCCATAGAAACCGCCAAGCAAAAAGTTACACAGTGCAGCTTTAAGTCATGTTATAAAGTTGTTACGGCATCAAAAACGGCCAGACCGTTTCCCGTTTCCGTGGATTAAACTGTGACTGACTAAACCAGGACTAAACCAGGACTAAACCAGGACTAAACCAGGACTAAACCAGGACTAAACCAGGACTAATCAGGACTAAACCAGGACTAAACCAGGACTAAACCAGGACTAAACCAGGACTAAACCAGGACTGAAAAACCAGGACTAAACCAGGACTAAACCAGGACTAAACCAGGACTAAACCAGGACTGAATCAGGACTAAACCAGGACTAAACCAGGACTAAACCAGGACTAAACCAGGACTGAATCAGGACTAAACCAGGACTAAACCAGGACTAAACCAGGACTAAACCAGGACTGAATCAGGACTAAACCAGGACTCAGGACTAAACCAGGACTAAACCAGGACTGAATCAGGACTAAACCAGGACTGAATCAGGACTAAACCAGGACTAAACCAGGACTAAACCAGGACTGAATCAGGACTAAACCAGGACTAAACCAGGACTAAACCAGGACTGAAATCAGGACTAAACCAGGACTAAACCAGGACTAAACCAGGACTGAATCAGGACTAAACCAGGACTAAAACAGGACTAAAACAGGACTAAACCAGATCTAAACCAGGAGTAAACCAGGACTGAACTGGTCTCAGTCCTGGTCTCAGTCCTGGTCTGGTCCCGGTGTCGGTCCTGGTCTCAGTCTTGTTTTGGTCCTGGTCTCAGTCATGGTCTCAGTCCCGGTCTTAGTCCTGGTCTTAGTTCCGGTCTCAGTTCTGGTCTCAGTCTCAGTCTGGTCCCAGTCTGATCCCGGTCTCAGTCCTGGTCTTACTCCTCATCTCAGTCCTGATCTCAGTCCAAGTCCGGTCCCGATCTCAGTCCTGGTCTGGTCCCGGTCTGGTCCTGGTTCAGTCCTGATTCAGTCCACATGTAAGAAAATGAAAAGTTCCGCAGTGCATCTTTAAAGCCAAAATAAAAGTACAGTTTACTTTTCGACGATGACTTTTCTTCAAACTCTTCTTCTTCTTCTTCTTCTAAACCGCAGTTCTACCTCGATCTCCTCCAGTCCGTGTAATTGACCCGTAACCCTTGGCAACCACGTCTCTCTCTCTCTCCGTCTTCCCCAGTTGCCCGCCGCGTTGCATCTTGGGTAAATAAAACATTTATAGAGACTCAATTAGCGCTGGGCTGTTGAGCCGGTGGCAGCTGCGATCGCCAGATGTTTTGAAGACGCAGCGATGAGGAGCTCGTCAAGAAACACGGAGCCGGAAAGATTTGCCCAAATATAAGAGACGTGCGGCAGGTCGGGGCACGTTTCAATCTCAAATGTGCTCACGTTATTATTTTTAAAGAGCCGTATTACGCCGATTTAAGTTATAATGTTGTTTCATCGTCGCAAACGCACCTGGAGTTGTGTTTTTTTTTTATTCATTTACACAAGTTTAACTCACAAACCTGCAGATTTAAGCCACATCAGCACTAAGACGTATTCGAGTCGTTTTCGTTCGTTCGTTCGCGCTAATCCGACGGAAAACGGCTCCGGAGACGGAACGATCTGATGCCGCCAGCTCCCGCGAAGTCGTCTGATCTGATGCAGCTCTGTGTGGACTCCTGAAAACACTGATACTCTGATGTAGGAGCTTTAGTTGTCGTCCTTATTGGACCACGAAAAAACAACCAGGAGACTCCAACCTGTAGCTCGGGAACCAACAGTAACTTTCCACCCCCTTCCCAGTAGCTCGCCAAGAGGATTTCTAATTAACTAATTAAACTAACTAATGCCCAACTCTGTGCACTAATAAATGGTCTGTTGGTTGAGTGGTTGTCTAACTGTTGCCCATCTCAGGCTTTCCTATGTTCAATTTCTTGTTTCTTGTTGATAAATAGGGGTGAAATCACTTAAATTAACAACATTTGACTTTATTTAAGTCAATTCAACTTGACAAGTAAAATGGAATAAGTGTGTTTTTCTAAATTTAAGCAAAAAGTGCAACAAACTTGTTGCTCATGTACAAAAAGTCTTCTTCCACTGGCAGATAATTTTACTTGTGAAGTGAAATTTACTCAAATCAAGATCAAACTTTCTTAATTCAAGTCGTCTTAACTTATGTATTCACTGTTTTGATGATTAAAATGTTTGTGTTTCATATTCAATTTGCACAAGAAGTGATTTAACAAAGACTTTTTAAAAAGTAAATTACAGTGTGGAGAGTGTGGGGTGGGTTATGGGACATTAATTAATTAATTTATTTATTTATTTTTATTACCTCCGCCAAGGAGGTTATGTTTTTGCCGGCGTTTGTCTGTTTTTTTGTTTGTTTGTTTGTTTGTCTGTTAGCAACATAACTCAAAAAGTTATGGACCAATTTTGATGAAATTTTCAGGATTTGTTGGAAATGTGAAAAGGAAGAACTGATTTCATTTTGGGGGTGATCCGGAAGAAATCCTGGATTCTGGATCACTTTGAAATTTTAGTTAACATTGTGGTAAATGGGGCCAAAAATTTAGTTTCTCAATATCTGGGTTAATTATTGACCAAACCCCATGAAATTTGACTCAGGGATGGACAATGGGATCCTCTTTCATATTCCAAAGGCTGATCCGGATCTGATCCAGAAGACTGATTTTATCGCAATTTATATAAAAAATGGGGGAAGTCCTTGGCGGAGGTCTGCGCTCTCTGAGTGCTTTTCTAGTTTTGTTTTTGTTAAGTATCATTAAAAATAATTATAATTATAATACCTCTTTATTTGCTCACAAAAACAATTTTCTGACCAATTTTCCTACACAAAATAAATACAAGATTTTGAATGAAAAAAAAAAAAAGAAATAAACAAAGATATGAGTAAGTAAATAAGTAAAGTACTACCCCACCAAACTAAGTCATATCATAGTACAACAAATAAATAAGTTAGATTTTTGTTTATTTTTGCTTTCGTTATGTTTAATAAAAGAAAAAATCATAATAATATCACTTTATTCTCTCACAAATAGAGTTTTCTGACCAGTTTTCTTACTAAAAATAAATAAATAATTACTAGATTCTCAAGAAAAAAACAAAAAAGACAGTAATAATAGACACATATTTTGTTGTTGTTTGTCTCAAAGATCCTCCCCTTTATTTTTGTTTTAGTTATGTGTAATTTAAGTCATAATAAAGTTTTTTTCGCTCACCAAAACAGTTTTCTCGCCAATTTTCTTACACAAAATAAACAAACAAGACTCTGAAAAGGAATAAATAAGTTCTAAGTAACATTAGACACCATCATTTTGTTTAGAATGAAACTGGTACAAATTGCGATTAAGTCAATGACGATTCATCGCAAATATCGGCTTTATTATCTCGGTGCGTCTTTGCTGTGGACATAAACGAAGCCCGAAGTCCAAGTAATTATAGCACCAAAGCCGAGAGAAGGCGCAGATGGGCGAGGAGCTTTGCATATGTAAAACAGTCTCTTTCTCTGATGCTAAAATTAAGATCTTAAACGTTTTGTGACTGGAGACGTTATGTGGGAGTTATAGATGCAAACGCGAAATAGTAAAAAGGAGAAAGGAGTCCATCTGGTTTGGTTTATCTCTTTGTCTCACACCTCGGGCTAAAAACAGCTACAGAAAATCTACAGTGTTTTTTTTTTTGTGTGTGTGTGTGTGTGTGTGTGTGTGCGCTCTGATTTCACTGGAGAAGTCCCATTCACGTTTCAGCACCACGGACAGCGACGCCACACCGTTTCCTGATGTTTTAAGGCGGTTTTCTCGTCAAAAACAGACCCGGAGTCGTGTTTTGTTTCGTTCACACGCGTTTAACTCGTAAACCCTGCAGATTTAGGCTGAGTTTTTCTCTCAAACTCAAAGTAAAAGGTGGAACAGAGCACAAAAACACAACTCCAGGTCGTGACTTAAAGGTTGTATAGAAGATTTTTTCCAAGGAAGGAGAAATGCAGCGACTGTTTGTCCATTTTCAGCTGTCGCGCTTCGCTCCTCAATCCGTGTATCATTCGTTCATTCGTTTTTCAATATAAAACCAAAAATAAGAAAATGAGAAAACAACAGTTTTCTTCGTTATTTGTCTCCAAAACCAAAATGAAAAAACAGATAACGATTCGTTTTTTCAGTTTCCGATTTGTGTTTAAATGAAGAATGGAAAAAACGGATAACGGCCGTTTCCCGTTTACGTGACTTCAGTGACTGCGATGCCGAACTTTTGCACCGCATACGGACTGAACCAGGACTGATCCAGGTCCGAGACCAGACCGAGACCAGAGCGGGACCAGAGCGGGACCAGAGCGGGACTGAGACCGGGACCAGAGCGGGACCGAGACCGGGACTGAGACCAGGACCAGAGCGGGACCGAGACCGGGACTGAGTCTCAGTAGCGCTCTGGTCCCGGTCTGGTCCCGGACCTGGTCCATCTGAACCAAAAGCTCTTAGTTCGGTTCGTTTTCGTTGGGGTGAAAGCGTCAGTCAGAGGCTTTGCACCACCTCGGAATCAACCGCGGTTCTTGAGCGCGGAGGACCAGAGCAGCTCGGTCTGGTCTCGGACCTGGATCCGTCCTGATTCAGTCCGTATGCGGTGAGACTGGGACCAGACCGGGACCAGAGTGGGCCTGAGACCGAGATCGAGACAAGACCAGGACCAGACCGGGACCAGACCGGAGGCTCAGAGCCCACGGCAGGACCGGAGCTCGAAGCTGAGGCTCGGACCCCGTGGAGGCTCGAAGTCAAAGCTCGGAGTCCGGTCTGGTCCCGCTCTGGTCCCGGTCTGGTCCCGGTCTCAGTCCCGCTCTGGTCCCGGTCTGGTCCCGGTCTCAGTCCCGCTCTGGTCCCGCTCTGGTTCCGCTCTGGTCTCGGTCTGGTCTCGGACCTGGATCAGTCCTGATTCAGTCCGTATGCGGTGCAAAAGTTCGGCATCGCAGTCACTGAAGTCACGTAAACGGGAAACGGCCGTTATCCGTTTTTTTCCATTCTTCATTTAAACACAAATCGAAAACTGAAAAAACGAATCATTATCTGTTTTTTCATTTTGGTTTTGGAGACAAATAACGAAGAAAACTGTTGTTTTTTCGTTTTCTTATTTTTGGTTTTATATTGAAAAACGAATGAACGAATGATACACGGATTCTCCTCTTCCCCTTCTCTTCCTCTTTCAGCTGCGTCAAAAACAGACTTTCTTTTGTGGCGAACTGGTCGTGAATTTTTGTCTGCCGTCACAACAAAGTCTGTGCAAAACTTTGTGTGAGAGGAAGCTACAGTTCGAAAAAGACGCTAAGAACCGCTGTGTTGGTTGAGTAAACGGCATCAGTGCGTGAGGTGAACGTAAACCACATAATCCCAGCGCGTCGGCAACTCAGTGACGCTAGAAACGTAGGGAGTTTGATTGACAACCCAACAGCCAATAGAAAAAGAGGTAGCGTTTTTTTTTCTATTGGCTGATGTTTATCTGCCCCCATCACATCCACAGTTGATGGATTTTCATTCTTTTTTTTTTTTTGGTCATCATAATTACAAGGCTGCTGCATCTCTATAATTTTATTTTGAACTTTCATAGACAATTTGAAACAAAAAAAAAAAAATCCTCCATACAACCTTTAAAGCTCACAAGAATCTAATGTGTGTAATATTGGACCTTTAAACTTTTACTATAAATCTTGCCAAGGTTTTTGAGCTTTTCAATTTTCTTATTTCTCAGGATTAAGATTTCAGGAATCCTCCGCAATTATTACAAATCAATGTGCAAGTGTAGTAGGACTGGTCTTGGTCTTGAGACAGGCCTTTTTTATGGTCTTGGTCTTGTTTTTGACTCAACCAAGTTTGGAATCTTGTCTTGTCTCGGTCTTGAAGGTGCTTGGACTCAATCTTGTCTCGGTCTCGAGGTCTGACACTTGACCAGTGATAAAATGTAGATAGATTTATAAAATTGGTTTCTTGGTTTCGGTCTCCATCCTTAAAAGTCTCGGTCTTGTCTCGGTTCCGACCCTCAGAGGTGTCGGTCTTGTCTCGATCTTGGCCTTTAAAAGTCTCGGTCTTGTCTCGGTTTCAGCCTTAAAAAGTCTTGGTCTTGTTTCGGTCTCAACCCTCAGAGGTCTTGGTCTTGTCAGTCTCAACCAGTCTCGTCTTGCTCTTGGCCTTTAAAAGTCTCAGTCTTGTCTCAGTCTCAACTCTCAGAGGTCTCGGTCTTGTCTAGGTTTCGGCCTTTAAAAGTCTTGGTCTTGTCTCGGTTCCGACCCTCAGAGGTCTCGGTCTTGTCTCGATCTTGGCCTTTAAAAGTCTTGGTCTTGTCTCAGTCTAGACTCTCAGAGGTCTCGGTCTCATCTCGGTTTTGACATTTAAAAATCTCATTCTTGTCTCGGTTTCGACTCTCAGAGGTCTCGGTCTTGTCTCGGTTTCAGCCTTAAAAAGTCTTGGTCTTGTTTTGGTCTCAACCCTCAGAGGTCTTGGTCTTGAATCAGTCTCAACCTTTAAAAGTCTCAGTCTTGTCTCGGTCTCAACTCTCAGAGGTCTCAGTCTCGTCTTGATCTTGGCCTTTAAAAGTCTTGGTCTTGTCTCAGTCTAGACTCTCAGAGGTCTCGGTCTCGTCCTGGTTTTGACCTTTAAAAGTCTCGGTCTTGTCTCGATCTTGACCTTTAAAAGTCTCGGTCTTGTCTCGGTCTCAACTCTCAGAGGTCTCGGTCTTGTCTCGATCTTGGCTTTTAAAAGTCTCGGTCTGTCTCGGTTCGACTCTCAGAGGTCTCAGTCTCGTCTGATCTTGACCTTTAAAAGTCTCGGTCTTGTCTCGGTCTCAACTCTCAGAGGTCTCGGTCTTGTCTCGATCTTGGCTTTTAAAAGTCTCGGTCTCGTCTCGGTCTCGACTCTCAGAGGTCTCGGTCTTGTCCTGGTTTTGACCTTTAAAAGTCTCGTCTCGTCTCGGTCTCGACTCTCAGAGGTCTCGGTCTCGTCCTGGTCTCGGGACCTTGTGGTCTGGGACAGGTTTTGGTCTGGACTAGAACACTACAATGCGATGCCGAAAAACAAAGCACTAGACTCTCTTGAGGACCCGAGTTTGCCGAGTTACGGGAGGTCAAATCTGGGGAGTTTTTACAGACATTTTTACACAATTCGCACGGGACTAGAAACACAAAAGTTCCAGTTTACCTTCGGACCTCAGATAAATCGAATGTGAACAGGTTTTGGGTTAAATCCTGACGGTTTTGTGGCGTGTGTGTCTCGGTTCCAGTGGAGGGCTGCACCGACTGGTCCGTGGACTACAAGCGGTACCAGGCGCTGCTGGGGGAGCCCGTCCGGATCCGCTGCGCCCTCTTCTACGGCTACATCCGCGCCAACTACAGCCTGGCGCAGAGCTCGGGCCTCAGCCTCATGTGGTACAAGAGCGCCGGGCACGGGGACTTCGAGGAGCCCATCAGCTTCGACGGGACGCGCATGAGCAAAGAGGAGGACGCCATCTGGTTCAGACCGGCGGAACTGCAGGACGAGGGCTACTACTCCTGTGTGCTGCGGTAAGAAAACAAACACACCAATCAAATACTCTTTAACTTTGTGTTTCTCTGTGTGAAACGTGGAACTGTGTATTTTGGAGCTCAGTATTTATCGTTTTGTGTATTTTTTCTGTGGAGATTTGGAGTATTTTTACTTGTAAAATGATAAAATTTGATCATTATTGGTTCATTCTGCTGTGTATTGTGTCTGCCCTCTTTCCCTCTCTCTTTCTCTCTCTCCTCCTCTCTTCCGACCGTCTCCCCTCCCTCTCTCTCTCTCTCACCCTCTACTCTTCCTTCTCTCTCCTCCCCTCTCTTCTCTCTCTCTCTCTCCCTCTCTCCTCTCCTCCCCTCTTCCTCTCTCTCTTTCTCTCTCTTCTCTCTCTCCTCTCCTCCTCTCTTCTTCTCTCTCCTCTCTCTCTCTCTCTCTCTCTCCTCTCTCTCTCTCTCTCTCTCCTCTCTCTCTCTCCTTCTCTCTCTCTCTTCCTCTCTCTTCTCTCTCTCTCTCTCTCCTCTTCTCTCTCTCTCTCTCTCTCTCTCTCCTCTCTCTCTCTCCTCTCCTCTCTCTCTCTCTCTTCCTCTCTCTCTCCTCTCTCTCTCTCTTCTCTCCTCTCCTCTCTCCTCCCTCTCTTCTCTCTCTCTCTTCTCTCTCCTCCTCTCTTCTCTCTCTCTCTCTCTCTCTCTCCTCTCCTCTCTCCTTTCTCTCTCTCCTCTCTCTTCTCTCCTCTCTCCTCTCTCCTCTCCTCCTCTCTCTCTCTCTCCTCTCTCTCCTCTCTTCTCTCTCTCTCTCTCTCTCCTCTCTTCCTCTCTTCCTCTCTTCTCTTCTCTCTCCTCTCCTCCCCTCTTCTTCTCTCTTCCTATCTCTCCCACTCTCTCTCACACCCCTCTTCCTTCTCTCTCCGTCCTCTCTCTCTCTCTATTTCTCTCTCCCCTCTATCCCTTTCTCCCTCTCCCTCTTCCCTCCCCTCTCTATCTCTCCCTTTCTCTCTCCCTCTCTTGTTGGCCCTCTGCCTCCCCCTCTCTCTATACTCCTCTCTCTGTCTCTCTATTTGCCCCCCTCTCTTTCTCCCTCTCTCTCTCTCTTCCCCTCTCTCTCTCTCTCTCTCTCTCCCTCCTCCCCTCTCCCTCTCTTGTTGCCCCTTTCTCGCTCCATCCTCCTCTTTCTTCCCGTAACTCTCTCTCATCCTCTCCCTCCCCCTCTTCCCCCTCTTTTCCTCCCCTCCCTCTCTCCCCCTCGTTCTCTCTCTCTCTCTCTCTCCTCTCCTCCTCTCTCTTCTCTCTCCTCTCTCTCTCCTCTCCTCTCTCTCTCTCTCTTCTCTCTCTCTCTCTCTCTCCTCTCTCTCTCTCTCTCCCTCTCTCTCTCTCTCCTCTCCTCTCTCTCTCTCTCTCCTCTCTCTCTCTCTCTCTCTCTCTCTCTCCTCTCTCTCCTCTCTCTCCTTCTCCTCCTCTCTCTCTCCTTCTCTCTCTCCTCTCTCTCTCTCTCTCCTCCTCTCTCCTCTCCTCCTCTCTTCTTCTCTCTCCTCTCTCTCCTCCTCTCTCTCTCTCTCTCTCTCTCTCTCTTCCTCTCCTCTCCTCCTCCTCTCTCTCTCTCTCTCTCTCTCCTCCTCTCTCTCCTCTCCTCTCTCTCTCCTCTCCTCTCCTCTTCCTCTCTCTTTCTCTCTCTCTCTCTCCTCTCTTCCTCTCTCTTCTCTCTCTTCCTCTCTCTCTCCTCTCTCTCCTCTCCTCTCCTCTCCTCCTCTCTCTCTTTCTCTCCTCTCCTCTTTCTCTCTCTCTCTCCCTCTTCCTTCTCTCTTCTCTCTCTCTCTTCTCTCTCTCTCTCTCTCTCCTCCTCTCTCTCTTCTCCTCTTCCTCTCTCTTCCTCTCTCCTCTCTCTCTCCTCCTCTCTTCTCTCTTCTCTTTCTCTCTCCTCTCTTCCCCTCTTCCTCTCTCTCTTTCTTTCCTCTCCTCCTCTCTTCTTCTCTCTCCTCTCCTCCCCTTCCTCTCTCTCTTTCTCTCCTCCCCTCCCTCTTCCTCCTCTCTCTTTCGCTCTCCTCCTCTCTTTTTCTCTCTCCTCCCTCCTCTTCCTCTCTCTCTTTCTTTCCTCTCCTCCTCTCTTCTTCTCTCTCCTCTCCTCCCCTCTCCCTCCCCCTTTCTCTCCCTTCTCTCTTTCCCTATGTCTCTCACTTTTCTTCTCCCAGTCTTCCTCTCTCTCTCTCTCTCTCTCTCTCCCTCTCTCCTCTCTTTCTTTCTCTCTGAACACAATCGTCTCTTCTGTAGCTCTCGTCTTCGTTCTCTCACGTTTCTCCACTCTGGGTCTAAACAATGGTCGCCGTGACGACTTATTGTGTGGAGATGCAGGAAGTGGCGTCCAGAGATTCGATTTTGGACGGCGAGCTTTGCGTTGTCAGCCAGACGCTCTCTCTCTCTTTCTCTCTCTTCTCTTTCTCTCTCTCTGTCTCTGTTTACACGGGCGAATGAAGGAGCGACACTCGTCTGAACAGGAACCACAACAGGCCTCAGCACAGACGACTTTGTCAACACTTTCACACTTTTGCTCTGGGTTTTGTCGGTTCTGGATGTTTGTGTCGAGTTGAAGCACACGAGCGACGCAAAATAACACGAAAATACAAAGAAAATCTATGATAAATGTTCACTTTTTAAGCTTTCTGCCAGGTTATAATGTTGTTACCTCCTCAAAAACAGACCTGGACTTGTGTTTTGTTTCATTCACATGTTTGAGTGACTCTTTATTATTCGTCTGTTTGTGATGTGGGCCAGAGAAATGCTTTAATAATTTATCGATTTTTAACGTTTCACAAACAGATTTTAAGTCAGATGATAGTTCTTGTGCTCATTAGTAAAGCACAAAGATGATTAAACTGAGCAAACTTGCAGAATTGTATTTTTTCTTTGTTTTTCGGAAAGGCAAAGGAGAAATTCAATTTGTCAACTGGACAAAAGTTTATTGTGGTACGGAGAACCACAATCCGTGTATCATTCGTTCATTCGTTTTTCAATATAAAACCAAATATAAGAAAACGAAAAAACAACAGTTTTCTTCGTTATTTGTCTCCAAAACCAAAATGAAAAAACAGATAATGATTCGTTTTTTCAGTTTTCGATTTTGTGTTTAAATGAAGAATGGAAAAAACGGATAACGGCCGTTTCCCGTTTACGTGACTTCTGTGACTGCGATGCTTTGCACGCGCATACGGACGAACCAGGACTGATCCAGGTCCTCTGGATGGTGCAGGGTTTGTGTGTTAAACATGTGAACGAAGCAAAGAAAAACACAACTCCAGGTCTGTTAAACCAATAATAAAATAATAATAAAACCAAAGGGTGGACATATCGAGGTCTAAATTTAAATTGAGACTAAAATATATGATCCAAACATGAAGTAAAAATGTAAATCTATCATAAAATTTTAAATCTAGAAAACACTAGGCAAGTTTCCAGTAAAAAGTTTAAAGGTCCTATATTACACAAAATGGATTCTTGTGAGCGTCAAAAACAGACCTGGAGTTGTGTTTTGTGCTCTGTTCCACCTTTTACCTTAAAGGTTGTATAGAGGATTGTTTTTAAGGGAAGAGAAATACAGCGACAGTCCTTGTGCGCATTCAGAATCACTGTTGAAGTTTCCTGTCTAGAAGTAATTCAGCAACCGACGCGTCAGTTTTTAGACTCTTCGTCTGCTTCGGTCGCGCCATCGCTGGACGAGATCTCCAAGAATCACCTCAGTTTGTCTTCACTCCTTTTCCCCTTCATCTCTTCTCTTTCAGCGACCTCAAAAAACGGACTTTCTTTTGCGGCGAACTGGTCGTGGATTCTCGTCCGCCGTCGCGCGACAAACTTTGTGCGAAATGCGATGAAGCGACAGTTTAAAAAAGCCTCTAAGAACCGCTGCATAAACCACATAATCCCCGCGCACCGACGAGTCAGTTACACTAGGGAGTTTGATTGACAACGTAACAGCCAATAGAAAATGAGGGAGCCTCGTTTTCTATTGGCTGATGTTTATCTGGCCTCAACACGTCCACAGTTGATAGATTTTTCGTTCTTTTTTTTTTTTGGTCATTCATAATTACAAAGCTGCTGCGTCTCTGTAATGGTATTTTAATCTTTCACTGACAGTTTGAAACAAAAAAAAAAATCCTCCATACAACCTTTTAAGTTTGGAGAGAAAAACTCAGCCTAAATGTGCAGAGTTTGTGAGTTAAACGTGTGAATGAAACAAAAAAAAACACAACTCCAGGTTTGTTTGTGACGAGGAAACAACATAAGAACAGATCAGAAAATAGAAATATATACGACCTTTAATATTTCATTTTCAGAACAATAAAAGAAACACGATGATCTAAATATGTTCTGTGTTTGCAGTTAGTAGAAATGTGATGCGTCGTCTTTAATGCTGTACTGTGGAACATTGTGGGGTTGTGTGTATGTGTGTGCGTTGATATTTTCTGTGCATATTGTCGTTGTTGTAAACAAGTGTGACGTTATTGATCCTGACACTCGGAGCCTGTTGTAACGGTTCAACACGTTCTTACACACACTCCTCCCCTCCCCTCTTCTTTTTTTTTTCTC
>NW_026570994.1:17475340-17502840 GCF_026225935.1 Boleophthalmus pectinirostris
CTCTTCCCCTCTTTTTCTACCTCTTTCTTCCTCTCTTTCCCTCTCTCATTCCCTCTCTTCCTCTCTCTTCGTCTCTCTCTCTTCCTGGTTCTTCCTCTCTCTCTCCCTCTCTCCATCTCTCTTATTCTGGCTCCTCCTCTCTCTCTCTCTCTCTCTGTTGTCCTCTCTTCCTCTCATGTCTCTTTTCCCCTTTCTCTCCTTCTCTTTCTTCCTCTCTCTCTTTCCATCTCTCTGTTCCTCTCTTCCTCTCTCTCTTTTTCTTTCTTCCTTCTCTTCTCTCTTCCTCTCTCTTCCTCTTCTCTTCTTTCTTTCTTCTTCTCTTCTTCTTGTCTCTCTTCCTCTCTTTTTCTTTCTTCTCTCTCTTCTCTCTTCTTTCTTCTTCTTGTCTCTCTTCCTCTCTTTCTCTTTCTTTCTTTCTTCCTTCTCCTTTCTTTTCTCTCTCGTCTCTTCTTCCTCTCCTTCTTCTTTCTTCTCTCTCTCTCTTCTTTCTTCTCTTCTCTTCTTGTCTCTCTTTCCTCTCTCTCTTTCTTCTTCTTCTTTCTTCTCTCCTGTTCTTTCTCTCTCTTCTCTCTCTTTCTTTTCTTTTTCTTTCTCTCTTCTCTCTTCCTCTCTTCTTTCTTTTTTCCTTTCTCTTCTTCCTTTCTTCTTCCCTTGTCTCTCTTCCTCTCTTTTCTTTTTCTTTCTTCCTTTCTCTCTCTGTCTCTCTTCCTCTCTTTTTTCTTTCTTCCTTTCTCCTTGTCTCTCTTCCTCTCTTTTCTTTCTTCCTTGTCTTCCTTCTCTTTCTTCTCTCTTCTTGTCTTTCTCTTCTCTCTCTTTCTTTCTTCTTTCTTTGTCTTCTCTTCTCTTCTCTTCTTTCTTTCTTCTCTTTTCCTTTCTCCTTTCTCTCTTCCTTCTCTCTCTTCCTTTCTCTTTTTCTTTCTTCCTTTCTCTCTTGTCTCTCTTCCTCTCTTTCTTTTTCTTTCTTCCTTTCTCTCTTGTCTCTCTTCCTTCTTTTCTCTTTTCTTTCTCTCTCTCTTTTTCTTTCTCCTTGTCTCTCTTCCTCTTTTTCTTTTTTTCTTTCTTCCTTTCTCTTCTTGTCTCTCTTCCTCTCTTTTTCTTTCTTCTTTCTTCTCTCTTGTCTCTCTTCCTCTCTTCTTTCTTTTCTTTCTTCCTTTCTTCTTTCTTCTTGTCTCTCTTCCTCTCTCTTTTCTTCTTTTCCTTTCCTTCTCGTCTCTCTTCCTCTCTCTTTTCTCTTTGCTTTCCTTCTTCCTTCCTCTTCTTCTCTTTTCTTTCTTCCTTTCTCTCTTGTCTCTCTTCTTCTTTTTCCTTTTCTTCCTTTCTCCTTGTCTCTCTTCCTCTCTTTCTTTTCTTTCTTCCCTTTTCTTCTTGTCTCTCTTCCTCTCTTTCTTTCTTCTTCTTTCTTCTTTCTCTTTCCTTGTCTCTCTTCCTCTCTTTCTTCTTTTCTTTCTCTTTTCTTCTTGTCTCTCTTCCTCTCTTTTCTTTCTTTTTCTCCTTCTCTCTTTCTTCTTTTCTTTCTTTTCGTCTTGTCTCTCTCCTCTCTTTTTCTTTCTTCCTTTCTCTCTTTGTCTCTCTTCCTCTCTCTTGTCTCTTTCTCTTTCTTCTTTCTTCCTTTCTCCTTGTCTTTCTTCTCTTCCTCTCTCTTTCTCTTTCTTCCTTCTTCTTGTCTCTCTTCTCTCTCTTTCTTTCTTCCTTTCTTCCTCGTCTCTCTTCCTCTCTTTTTTCTTTCTTCTTCCTTTCTTCTTGTCTCTTCTTCTCTCTTCTCTTTCTTTTTCTCTTCTTCTTTTCTTTCTTCCTTTCTCTCTTTCCTCTCTTTTTCTTTCTTCTTCTTCTTCCTTTCTCTCCTTGTCTCTCTTCCTCTCTTCCTTCTTTTTTTCTTCCTTTCTCTCTCTCTTTCCTCTCTTTTTCTTTCTTCCTTTCTCCTTGTCTCGCTTCCTCTCTTTTCTTTCTTCCTTTCTCCTTGTCTCTCTTCCTCTCTCTTTTTCTTTCTTCCTTTCTCCTTGTCTCTCTTCCTCTTCTTTTTCTTTCTTCCTTTCTCCTTGTCTCTCTTCCTCTCTTTTTCTTTCTTCCTTTCTTCTTGTCTCTCTTCCTCTCTCTTTTCTTTCTTCCTTTCTCCTTGTCTCTCTTCCTCTCTTTTTCTTTCTTCTTTCTTCTTGTCTCTCTTTTTCTTTCTTCCTTTCTTCTTGTCTCTCTTCCTCTCTTTTTCTTTCTTCCTTTCTCCTTGTCTCTCTTCCTCTCTTTTTCTTTCTTCCTTTCTCCTTGTCTCTCTTCCTCTCTTTTCTTTCTTTCTTTCTTCCTTTCTTCTTGTCTCTCTTCCTCTCTCTTTTTCTTTCTTCCTTTCTTCTTGTCTCTCTTCCTCTCTTTTTCTTTCTTCCTTTCTCCTTGTCTCTCTTCCTCTCTTCTTTCTTCTTTTTCTTCCTTTCTCCTTGTCTCTCTTCCTCTCTCTTTTTCTTTCTTCCTTTCTCCTTGTCTCTCTTCCTCTCTCTTTTTCTTTCTTCCTTTCTCCTCGTCTCTCTTCCTCTCTTTTTTCTTTCTTCCTTTCTTCTTGTCTCTCTTCTCTCTTTTTCTTTCTTCCTTTTCTCTTGTCTCTCTTCCTCTCTTTTTTCTTTCTTCCTTTCTCACCGTCTCTCTTCCTCTTTCTTTTCCTTACCTCTTCCTCTCTCTGTCCCTCTCTCTTTTCCTTTCACACCATCTCTCTTCCTCTCTCTCCCTCTCTTCTCCCCCCTCTCTCTTCCTCCTCTTTTTTGGCGAATCATAAAAATAACTTTATTGACATTTCCGAACTTAATTTATCAACATTTTCACTCTAAAAAACTGGGTAAAATCCTGTTTTCCTTTTGACACTTTGCAGCAGTTTTCATCCACATTCTTTAAAAACATCAAAGTGTTTTTCGTAATGCTCGCGCTGCTACATATTCTCCCATAGACATACACGTAGAACACCCTCCCGCATCAGACTTGAACCTCACAAGAGTCACTTTTGCGTAATATCGGACAAAGAAATTGCTCAAATCCGTCTCTTTTTGAAACCCTTTTGGCCTTAACTTTTTATACTCTACAACTTTATAACAACTTTACAACTTGTTAAAAAAAAAAAAGGATAACGTTGATTTACGGAGCGAGGGAAATGTCGGGTGTTCTTTGGGAGCCACTTTAAATATTGTTTGCGATCCTTCAGGTGGAGCCAGGTTTGTGTCAAAACATTGGCAGCCGTTTTGAGCGCGTTTAGTCAATTCTTGGATACTGAACGCGGCCTCGTATATTCCGGAGTTATTGGCGTTTTCTTCCCAAACGTTTCCTCTACAGGTTTGGTCCAATGAATCTGACACTTCCGCTTTCACTCCGGGGTTAAACTCGTTTGTTTTCGAGTCAGGAGAGTCTTGATAGACAAAGAGAGAAACCAGTCAAAAGTTTGGAATCGACATCGTTTTTCAGTTTAATTATCAAATTTCTAGTTCTGAGACAGTTTAATTCTAGTCTAGAGGGAGTTTATTTTAAGAGAACTTGTCGAGTAAAATAATCTTGCTGCTTGGGCACATAATTTCACTACTTTTAAGTCATTTTCTGATTGATTTAACTGTTTTTATCTTAAATTTTGGCCAAGTTTTTTTATTTATTTTTTATTTTTATTACAACAGGCAGAAAATACATGAATAAATAAAACTTATTCATGTATTTTTAACTTTAACTTTTAACCCTGTTATTGCTTTATCTAGTAGATTAAACCCACATTGTCTTTCTCAAGGGAGACAAGTGTAGGCCACATTACAGGTCAGATCTGCGGAGAGGCGTCCCTGTTCACAAAAGGAATGATTGTACTTTTGACTTTTAAACATGTTTAAATAGCATCAGTTTTAAGGGAGTGTAAAAATATTGAAATATTGAAATATCGTAATACAAAATAATAATAATCCAGACATGTCAAACTCAGGCCCGTGGTCCAAATTTGGCCCCTGATATAATTATATTTGGTCCATGAGATCAAATCAAATATGTATTAGAGCTGCTGTGGCTACAGATCGACTATAGAGACATTATTATTTAAAACTGAGTTATAAATTTATATTGTGCTTGTTCTGGATTCAGTGTTTAAGCAAAACTATTATTAAACATTTATTTTAATAAGAAAAGGTTTATTTTTACAATTTACAATTTGTACAATTTATATAATTTTAAGATAGATTTAACTTAAAAGTCATGGTATATTTATATATGTGTATTTGTATAAGTGTTGCACATTTTTGTTTTTTTTTATGTTATTGACTCGCCAGGCTAGTGCCTCCGCTCTATTTCATTTCTCTCCAGTGACTAAGTCAGGAATCAGAAAACACTAGACGGTTTGCAAGAACCTCAGAAGTGTGAGTTCAGGCACCGGCCAATCAGCGAAAAGCCAAACATTCTGTGTTGTCAACGATTCCCGAGATCGAGGATTTAAAAGCGGAACAAAGAGAATGTTTGGTGAATTTTATCAAGGGGAAAGACGTCATTGTCCTTCTTCCTACAGGATTTGTTGCATTACAAACATCACAACCAAACAGCAGCGATTGGTTAAATAAAAAAAAGTACCCGCCTACCGTCGAGCGAACGAATCTTAATGCTGCGAGGTCAGACGGTTTCACTTCGTAGAAACCGAATGAATCAGGCTGGTTATTGACAAGATCTTAATGTGAATTATTACGGTCAGAATAGAAGGAATTCAGATTTAAAAGTGCTCATTTTGTCGTGTAGTTTGCACTGAAATGGAAGGATCATTTCTCTCTGTTTTACTGCGTTGTACTGTGTATTACTGTAGTACATTTGAGGATAACACATCACAGTACTTCAGTTATAATCGAAGTAACAAACAGAGAAGTGGAAGTGGACATGTTCCAGTTTGTTCCTTTTAAAATTAAGCGCGACATTTAACGCATTTTCTAAAAGCGTGTGTTTTTTTTTAGGAGAAGCATCAAGTCTTCTCAAGTCAAAAGGCTCAAGTCCAAGTCGAGTCCCAAGTCTTAGTAGATTTAGTGAAGTCTCACTCTGAAAACATCTGGTGTACTCTTATATTTAGTATGCGGCGGAGTATTTCTCTCACTGCGGCCTTATTGATTCTCATTTAACACCATTATGTCCGAGCAGACGTTCTTATCGGCGATACTGTCAACTTTAAAAACACATCGCGTCGACATTTACGGAGACGGACTCTGAATTGAAACCACGCGCGGTTCTGCTCTGACATAAAAGCCCCATTCGCTTCAAACACGCGTGCGTTTAATTAGCGCACCGCCTTTAGTCGTGTACTTCCTTCAGTTCGCGCCGATACAGGCTTGAATTTTAATGCCTTAATCCTCCGCTCGCACGCATGACATAAAATAAAAATCTCCAGCCAATTTCCCAGCGTGCCCTTGACGCGCTTGTGATTGGTTGTTTCCGTTCGATTAAGCCGGATGAAATGGCTCGCGGCGACTCGGGGACCTCTGGACCGCGGTGTGACGACGGCGGCGCCTCGGCCAATGGGAGCGCGCGGGGAGAAGGTCAGGCGTTAGATGTGGGGCCGGGGCTGCCAGTGTGTGTTTGCGCTGAGGTTTCGCACGAGGCGGGGGGGGCGAGCTTAAAGGTCCCTGGACGCTCCGCTTAAAGCCCTTATATCACACGAAACTGACTCGCGTGAGCTTCAGGTCGGGTTGTGATGTCGTTACCTCGTCGAAAACGGACCGGAGTTGTGTTTCGCGTTTTGATATCAAAGTACTTTTCAAGTTTGCAGCTTCTTTTTTCACCTTTTGTTCAGGAGGGATTGGGGCAGTTCCAGGGCGAAAATGATCCAAATGATTCAGGTGAAGGTGTGTGGAGCTTGTTACCTCATGACATCACAAGGTGGAACAGCCTAAATGTGCAGGGTTTGTGTGTTAATTAAACATGTGTGAATGAAACAAAACACCACTCCAGGTCCGTTTGTGATGAGAAAACGACATTATAACAGATTAAACTCAAAATCACAGTGTCAAAATTAAAAAGTCGTGGGCCGAACTAAATATTTATTGAAAAATTTCATCAGCATCTTCATGTTTTCTCTTCTTTTGAGATTTGTTAAACCTTTTCTTAAAATAAATGCTTAATAAAAGTTTTGCTTAAACACTGAATCCAGAACAAGCAGAATATAAATTAATGACAACATTTTTAAATAAATCATGTCTCTATAGTCCATCTCACAGGTGTCAAACATAAGGCCCGGGGGCCAGGTCCGGCCCTCCAAGACCTTTAATCTGGCCCTCGGCTGATTTTATTATATTATATTTTCTGTTAAAATCTTGTTAATTTTCTGTGGTGTTTATCACAGCAGCGTCTCCAGTGTCTCTGTACGTGGCCCCTCCCACCAGAGCAGCACAAATGAAGACTTGTCTCTTTCCAAATGCGGAAAAGTGGAGCCGAGTGCAGGATTTTACAAGAAAAATTGACTTATTCTTGTCCATGTTAAAACATTGTGTTGAAATTGTATTTTTCTTAAAGTTTCAGGTTGTTCATAATATTATAATATTTTGTAAAAGAAAGAGTTCATCAATTAAAAAAGATTTCTGTAATAGATTTGTGTTTCTCTGCACAAATATTTGAACTTATTGTTATTTTTGGGGTTTATATGACATGAGTTTTCTGATCCGGCCCCTTTGGAATCAAAGCAGGTTGGATACGGCCCCCGGACCAAAATGAGTTTGACACACCTGGTCTATGTGTAGCCGGTGGGCAGATCTAATACATGTTTGATATGATCTCGTCGGCCAAATTTGGCCCCCGGGCCTGAGTTTGACATGTCTGGATTAGAGTAACATGTGTCCTTTAACTGCAGATTTCTCAGCTGAACATGATCAAACTTTAAAGATTTTAAATGATTCAGTTAAATAAATATTATAAGTCTGGGCGCACACACACACACACACACACACACACACACACACACACACACACACACACACACACACATATTTATTTATTTATTTATTTATTTATGAGTAACTAGACTCCGCAGCTATAAATTGATTGGATTGATTGTTTAAAATATAATATGGTGACTTGGTTTTCTCATTATAAGATCTTTCCAAATATTCACGTTTACAAAAGCACCATAAATATAAAAGTATTTGTACAATGAAGATGATAGTAGTAGTAGTAGTAGTAGTAGTAGTAGTAGTAGTAGTAGTATTTCTCTCTCTTTGGTGTCTCAGTCCACACAAAAGAAGACATCAGACCCCACGCTAACCTGACGTATCTGATGGGCTCTTCTGACCTCCTCCTCCTCCTCCTCTTCCTCTTCTTCCTCCTCTCTTCTTCTTCTTCTTCTTCTTCTTCTTCTTCTTCTCTCTCATATCTGATGTCTTTTATCTGCAGCACAAATGTCACCAGGGCCACTCCCCCAGTGAGCGTTTGCCTACAACTTGTTCCTTCCTTTTTACCCACAATTCAGCTGTTTCCTCTTCTCTCTCTCTCTCTCTCTCCTTTCTCTCTGTCTCTCTGTGGGAGTCTCTCTCTCTCTCTCTTTCTCACTTGCTTGTCTGCCTGTCTGTCTGTCTCTCTCTCTCTGCTTGTGCCTTTCCCTCTCTCTCCTTTTTCTTTCTTACTCTCTTGTCTCTCTCTTTCTCCGTCTCTCTCTTTCTCATCTCTCTCTTTCTTTCTGTCTCTCTCTTCTCTTTCTTTGTCTCTCTCTCTTGCTCTTTCTTCATCTCTCTCTGTGTCTCTTTCTTTCTCCATCTCTCTCTCTGTCTCCGTCTCTCTTCTCTCTCTCTCTCATTTCTCTGTCTCTCTCTTCCTTTCTCTGTCTCTCTCTTTCTCCATCTCTCTCTTCGCTTTCTTCTATGTCTTTTTCTCTCTCCTTTTTCTTCCTTACTCTCTGTCTCTCTTTCTCTCTCTCTGTCTCTCTTTCTCCATCTCTCTCTCTCTGTCTCTCCCTTGCTCTTTCTTTGTCTCTCTCTTTCTCCATCTCTCTTTCATCTATGTCTTTTTCTCTCTCCTTTTTCTTTCTCTCTCTTTGTCTCTCTCTTTCTCCATCTCTCTGTCTTTCTCTCTCTCTGTCTCTCTTTCTCCATCTCTCTGTCTTTCTTTGTCTCTCTTTCTCTGTCTCTCTCTTTCTCCATCTCTCTCTTTCTTCTATATGTCTGTCTTTTTCTCTCTCCTTTTTCTTTCTTACTCTCTGTCTCTCTCTCTCTTTCTCCATCTTTGTCTCTCTCTCTCTCTCTCTCTTTCTCCATCTCTCTTTCTTCTATATGTCTGTCTTTCTCTCTCTTTCCCCATCTCTGTCTGTCTGTTTCTCTCTTTCTCCATCTCTGTCTCTGTTTCTCTCTTTCTCCATCTCTCTGTCTCTCTCTTTATCTCTCTCTTTTTTATCTCTCTGTCTTTCTCTCTCTCTTTTTCCACCTCTCTTACTCCATCTCTTTCTCTCTCTTTCTCCTCTCTGTCTCTGTCTCTCTCTCTCTCTTTGTGTTTCTTTTTCCCCTCTGTCTCTTTCTCTCTCTCTTCTCCTCACTCGTTCCTTTCAAACTCTTTATATTTTTTGCCTCCGTCGTTTGCACATTTACAGTTTCCCCCGAACTAAAAAAAAATCTGCATTATTTTTATTTTTTCCTATATTCTCCTTTCTCTTCTTCTCTCTCTTTTCTAGCCTTTTCTTTTACTGCCTCTCCTTCTCTCTCCCTTCTTTTATTTCCCAGTCAATCTGTCGGAGAAATAAATGAAGTTTCAATGTCGTCTAGACACATTTTGCCGTTAAAAATCTTTATTTGTGTAAAGATTTTAGTTTGGTTTAAGCAGTATATCGATATTTAACTCTTTCTTTATCAGCTCTTCTATTTCTCTCTCTCTTTCTCTCTTTCTGTGTCCTTCTCTGTCACTCGTTCGCCTCTCCCTCGCTCCGTTTTTTTTTTTTTTTTTTTTAACCAGACTGGAGAACTCGACATCTGCAATCCAGCGCCTGTCACTCAAATACTCATATGGAGAGAAGAGAAAGAAGGAGAGAGAAAGAGACGGAGGGAAAGAGAGAGGAAGAGGACAGTCGAGGGGATATGACAAGAGGCAGAGACGGAGAGAGGAGAGAGATGGATGGATAGAGAGAGAGAGAGAGAGAGAGTAGAGGAAGAGATTGGACAGAAGGAGGGAGATAATAAGAGAAGAGAGAAGGAGAGAGAGAGAGAGATTCATAGTGAAAGACAGAAGAGAAAGAGAGGGGAGGAGGGAAGAGGAGGAGAGAGAGAGAGAGAAGGGGTGAAAGAGAAAGAGAGGGTGAAAGAGCGAGAAGAGAGAGAGAGGAGAGAGAAAGAGAGGGAGAATGGGAGAGAGGGGAAGAGAGACAGAAGAGAAAGAGACGGGGAGGGTGAAAGAGAGAGAGAGAGAGAAGAGAAAGAAAGAGAGGGAGAGAGGAAAGAGGAGGAGAAGAGAGAGAGAGAAGAGGGTGAAAGAGAGACAGAAGAGAAAGAGAGGGTGAAAGAGAGAGAGAGAAGAGAGAGAAGAGAGAGAGGAGAAAGAGAGAGGACAGTCACAGGAATATGAAAAGAGAAAGAGGAGAGAGGAAAGAGATGGATAGAGAGAGAGAGAGAGAAGGGGTGAAAGAGAAAGAGAGAGAGACAGAAAGAGAGAGAGAGAGGTGAAAGAGAGAAGAGAAAGAGAGAGGAGAGAGAGAAAGAAAAATGAGAGAGAGAAGGGGAGAAAGACAGAGGACAGTCACAGGAATATGAAAAGAGACAGAGGAGAGAGGAAAGAGATGGATAGAGAGAGAGAGAGAGAGAGAGAGAGAGAGAGAGAGTTAGAGGAAGAGATTGGACAGAAGAAGGGAGATAATAAGAGAAGAGAGAAGGAGAGATGGATAGAATTGTAGTGAGAGACAGAAGAGAAAGAGAGGGGAGGAGGAAAGAGGAGGAGAGAGAGAGAGAGAAGGGGTGAAAGAGAAAGAGATAAAGAGAGACAGAAGAGAAAGAGAGGGTGAAAGAGCGAGAAGAGAAAGAGAGAGGAGAGAGAAAGAGAGGGAGAAAGGGAGAAGAGAAAGAGAGAGGAGGGAAGAGAGAAAGAGGGAGAAAGGGAGAGAGAGACAAAAGAGAGAGGAGAGGAGAGGGTGAAAGAGAGAAAGAAAGAGAGAGGAGAGAGAAAGGGAGAAAGAAAGAGAGAGAGAGAAAGAGGGAGAGAGAAGAGGGAAGAGAGACAGAAGAGAAAGAGAGGGGAGGAGAAGGAAGTGAGAGAGAGAAAGAAAAATGAGAGAGAGAAGGGGAGAAAGAGAGGACAGTCACAGGAATATGAAAAGAGACAGAGAAGGAGAGAGGAAAGAGATGGATAGAGAGAGAGAGAGTAGAGGAAGAGATTGGACAGAAGAAGGGAGATAATAAGAGAAGAGAGAAGGAGAGAGAGAGAGATTGTAGTGAGAGAGACAGAAGAAGAGAAGAGAGGGGAGGAGGAAGAGGAGGAGAGAGAGAGAGAGAAGGGGTGAAAGAGAAAGAGATAGAGAGAGACAGAAGAGGGGAAAGGGTGAAAGAGCGAGAAGAGAAAGAGAGAGGAGAGAGAAAGAGAGGGAGAATGGGAGAGAGGGGAAGAGAGACAGAAGAGAAAGAGAGGGGGAGGGTGAACAGAGGGAGAGAGAAAGAGACAGAAGAAAGGGAGAGGGTGAAAGAGAGAGAGAGAGAAGAGAAAGAAAGAGAGGGGAGGAGGAAAGAGGAGGAGAGAGAGAGAGAGAAGGGGTGAAAGAGAAAGAGATAAAGAGAGACAGAAGAGAAAGAGAGGGTGAAAGAGAGAGAGAGAGAAGAGAAAGAGAGAGAGAGAAGAGAGAGAAGAGAGAAAGAGAGGAGAAGAGAGAGAGGAATAGAAAAGAGAGAAGAGAGGGGAGGAAAGAGAGGAGAGAGAGAGAGAGAGAGAGAGAGAGAAGGGTGAAAGAGAAAGAGAGAGAGACAGAAGAGAAAAGAGAAGAGGGTGAAAGAGAGAAGAGAAAGAGAGAGGAGAGAGAAAGAGAGAGAGAAGAGGAGAGAGGAGGAAGAGAGAGAGACAGAGAGAGAGAAAGAGAGAGGAGAGAGGAGAGAGAGGGAGAGAGAAAGAGACAGAAGAAAGGGAGAGGGTGAAAGAGAGAGAGAGACAGAAGAGAAAGAGAGAGGAGAGAGAAAGAGAGGGAGAAGGGGAGAGAGGGCAAGACAGACAGAAGAGAAAGAGAGGGGCAGGGAAGGGAATATGAAAAGAGACAGAGAAGGAGAGAGGAAAGAGATGGATAGAGAGAGAGAGAGAGAGTAGAGGAAGAGATAGGACAGAAGGAGGGAGATAATAAAGATGAAGAAGGAGAGAGAGAGAGAAGGAGAGATGGATAGATTTGTAATGAGAGACAGAAGAGAAAAAGAGGGGAGGAGGGAAGAGCAGGAGAGAGAGAGAGAGAGACGGAAGAGAAAGAGACAGAAGAGAAAGAGAGAGTGAAAGGTTGGAGAGAAAGTGAGACAGAAGAGAGGGAGAGAGGAGAGAGAAAGAGAGGGAGAAGGGGAGAGAGGGGAAGAGAGACAGAAGAGAATGAGGGGAGGAGGGAAGGGAGCGAGAGAGAGAGAGAGAGAGAAAGAAAGAGAGACAGAAAGAAAAAAGAGAGAGAGATAAGGGGAGAAAGAGAAAGGACAGTCACAGGAATATGAAAAGAGAGAGAAGGAGAGGGGAGAGAGAGAGAGAAGGGAAAGAGAGGGAAGAGGAGGAAAGAGAGAGAGAAAGAGGGAGAGAAGGAAGGAGGACGGTCATGGGAATATGAAAGCAGACAGAAGGAGAGAGGAAAGAGATGGATAGATAGATAGATAGATAGATAGATAGATAGATAGATAGATAGATAGAGAAGGAGAGCAGAGGAAGAGATAGGACAGAAGGAGGGAGATAATAAAGACAGAGAAGGAGAGATGGATAGATTCATAGTGAGAGAGAAAGAGGAGAGAGAGAGAGATTTGTGGATATATAGTGAGAGAGCAAAGAGAGGGAAAGAGAGGAGAGGGGGATAGAAAAAGCCGAGATTGAGAGAGAGAGAGGAGGAGAATTATGGGAAAGAAAAGAGAGAGAGAGAGACGCAGGATTGAGAGAAGGAGGAGGAGGAGGAGGAGGAGGAGGGGCAGAGGAGTATAAATAGAGAGAAGAAAGAGAGAGAGATGATAAAGACAAAAGAGATAGATTGATAGATGCACAGTGAGAGAGGGAGAGAAAGAGAGAGGGAAGGAGAGGAGAGGAGGAGTATAAATAGAAAGAAAAAGAGGGGGAGGAGAGAGAGAAATAGATAGAATGGTAATGACTTGGGGCACAAACTTGATTTTCACTGGAGGATGAAGAGATTTATGTGATATTTAAAGCAAGAAGAAGAAGAAGAAGAAGAAGGAGAAGAAGGAGAGAAGAAGGGGAGAGAGAGAGGAAAAAATAGAAGGGAGGAGCTGAGAGAGAGAGAGGAGGAGGAGACTTGGAGACAGAGAAAGAGAAGAGAAGAGAGAGACAGACGAGAAAGAGAGGGGGAGGGTGAAAGAGAGAGAGAGACTAAAGAGAAGGAGGGTGGAGGAGGGGAGAGAGAAAGTAAGAGCGAGAGAGAGAAAGAGGGACAGGAGTAAAAGAGAGAGGAGGGTACAGAGAGCGAGAGAAAGAAAGAAAGAAAGAAAGAGGTGCAGAAGTGAAAGAGAGGGGAGAGAGAGGGAAAAAGGAGATAAGAGAGAAAGGGAGGGTGAAAGAGAGAGAGAGAACGAGAGCAAGAGAGATAGAACTGAAAGAGAGGGGAAAAGGGGAGAGAGAGAGAAAGAGAAGGAGAATGTGAGAGAGAAAGAGGGGAGAGTGGGAAAAGAGAGAGAAAAAGAGAGGGGAGAGAAAAAGATAGGGGAAGAGATAGAAAAGAAGAGGAAGAGAGGTGAGAGGATAAGAGAGAGAGGGAGAAGAGGAGAGAGATAAAGAGAGAGAGACAGACAAGAGAAAGAGGGGAGAGGGTGAGAGAGAGAGAGCGAGAGAAAGAAAGAGACAGAAGACAAAGAGAGGGGGAAGAGGAGACAGAGAAAGAGAGGGGTAGAGAGAGAGAGAGAGAGACAGACAGACAGACAGAGGGAGGGAGAAGGGGAGAGAGAGAGAAAGAGTGAAACAGAAGAGAAAAAGAGGGGAGAGGCAGAAAGAGAGAGAGGGAGACAGAGAAAGAGACGGACAGAGAGCCAGAAAGAGAGAAGAGAGAGACAGAAGAGAGAGAGAGAGAAGAAAGGGGAGGAGGGGAGGGAGAGAAAGAGATGGCAAGAGAGAGACAGAAGACAAGCGGAGGGGAAAAGAGAGATACAAGAGAAAGAGCGGGGAGGAGGGAAGAGAGAGAGAAGGGGAGAAAGAGAGAGAGAGAGGAAGAAGGGGAACAAGAGGAAGAGAGAGAGAAAAGAGAGCGACAGTGAGTAAGACAAAAGAGAAAGAGAGGGGAGAGAGTAAGAGAGAGAGAGAGAGAGGGACAGAAGTGAAAGGGGGGAGTTGATGGAGAGATAGAAAGATAGAAGGAGAGAGAAAGAAAAAGGGACAGAAGTGAGAGAGAGGGAGAATGAGAAAGGGAGGGAAAGAGATTGAAGAGGAAGAGAAAGACGCAAAGAAAGTGAGAGAGAGAAGGGGAGAAAGAGAGGGAGAGAGGAAGAGAGACAGGGGAAAGCAGAGAGAGAGAAAGAGAGAGAGAGAGAGAGAAACCACAACCAAAATAACAGTGACAGAAATACTGCGTGTTTAAAGCGTTGCCAACGGTGACGTTTTTCACTATTTTTTGATTTACTTGGTTATTTTAAAGGTCTTATATTACGCAAAACTGACTCATGTGAACTTTGAGCCTCTTCGAATGTCGTTTCCTCCTCAGAAACGGACCCGGAGTTGTGTTTTTTTGTTTCATTCACACACGTTTGAGTCTTTATTACCGAGCTGTAAAACCACCTGTGAATAAATAAACAAAGTAGAGCTGTTTAAAGTAGAGCCCGGCCGATATATCGGTTGGCCGATATTATCCCCTGATATGGGCACCTGGAGGCATATCGGCTATCGGCCGATATACTTGCTGATAGGGGCCGATATTTCACGTGGGCATGTTATACCTCGTTAAAAATCTTAGACTCTCTACATTCTGTTCATTTAATCCAATTTACAGACAGATAAATGTCCTAATATGTGGCTCCACATCAGTATTTATCTACAGGAGTCATTTGTCTGTGTGTGTCCGTACTGTCCCTGAACACACCACAGAGTCGTCACTCACGTGTGTTTGTTTACACCCACAGACACAGATCCAAACACTGAGATTATTTTCTTTTTACGGACAATCGGTTTGAGTCTGGATTAAAAAGGACATTTATTAGTGCAGATTTGTGATGTGAGGAGGAGCCTGTGTGGAGCGGTGAGTGTTGGAAATATGTCGACTCTGAAGCTAGTTTTTGTCATTTGTTATGGGTTAGCTGCTGTAGCTCCCGCACATAAACAGACTGTTTTTCTATTGGTCTGTTCTAAAAGTGACTATATTGGTCCGTATATTTGCTACTGGACCTGCACTGATATGTAAATGAGCTGTGAATAGACGTGTGAATTATGACATTTGCACATATAATTAATTACCGCGGCGCGCACGTATTTACGGCTAAAGGCTAATAGCGCTACTTTCTTTACTAGTTATGGGTCCGTCGCGAACGAAATGACTCTTAGAACCGGCTCTTTGAAGGGAACGACGGGAGCCTGATCCTTATTGGGAGCCGTGTTTTCTCTTTCTCTCACTTTTTTTCTCTTCACGCCGCGTGCAGATTCGTGGTTTGACAGCGGCAGCGGCTAAAAACGAAACTTTGAGAAATTTGCGTGTACATAGGATTAAAAAAAAGGAGCATATTTGGCTGTAGTTTAGCATAAAATAAATAAGTCCCGGTTTAGTCCTTTTTCAGTCCTGGTTTAGACCTGGTCAAAAGAACCAGCAGCTTTTAGTGAGCCGAGCCAAAAGAGCCGGTTCTCTAAAAAGAACTGGAATCCCCATCACTAGTGTCTAGAATGTGATGCAAAAATGCCATTAAGTCAACCTACTGTCTGTAAATATGATGTAAAGAGGCAGAATAACAATAAATGTTGCCTAAATAAACCCAATTTAAAATCCACCAGAGCCAAACCTAAGTTTTTTTAAACAATTCAACATTTACAGTGAATTTTTACATCACTAAATATATCGGTGATTATATCGGCTATCGGCAGCGCCAACTCCCATTATATCGGTTTCCCATTATATCGGCCACAGCAAAATCCATATCGGTCGGGCTCTAGTTTAAAGTCGCACTGTGGAACTTTTTAGACTTTTCTCCTCTTCTTTTCTCCTCTCGTCGTCACTATAAAAACTCTTTGGTCGTGCACAGCGGGGAGTCTGTATGTACGTTACAGCCAGAGGGTAGAGCGAGCGAACCAGGTCAGGACGGAGAACACGGTGTTGACGTTTTTATTTATTTTTTTAACAGTTGTTACGAGTCAGGTCAGTGCGGAGACGAGCGGAGGGCGTGAAGAGTCAAAACTCCCCCGAGGCTCCAACGGGAAAGTAAAACACAAACTTAATAATGCTACAGAACGGAAAGAACAGCCGTTATTGTGGTTTACGTAATAATTTAATTCAGAATAAATATAAATTCTGCTTTAAAAGAGCATGTAAACACTTAAAGGTTGTATGGAGGATTTTTTTTTTGTTTCAAATTGTCAATGAAAGTTTAAAATACCATTACAGAGACGCAGCAGCTTTGTAATTATAATGACCAAAAAAAAAAAAGAATGAAAATCTATCAACTGTGGACGTAGTGAGGACAGATAAACATCAGCCAATAGAAAACGAGGCTCCCTCATTTTCCATTGGCTGTTAGGTTGTCAATCAAACTCCCTAGTGTAACTGACTCGTCGGCGCGCGGGGATTACGTGGTTTATGCAGCGGTTCTTAGAGGCTTTTTCAAACTGTAGTTTCCTCGCATTTCGCACAAAGTTTGTCGCGACGGCGGACGAGAATCCACGACCGGTTCGCCGCAAAAGAAAGTCGGTTTTTGAGGTCGCTGGAAGAAGAAGAAGAGAAGGAGAAAAGGAGCGAAGACAAACTGAGGTGATTTTTGGAGATTCCTTCCACCGATGGTGCGACTGAAACAGACGAAGGGTCTAAAAACTGGCGCGTCGGTCGATAAATTACCTCTAGACAGGAAACTTCAACAGTAATTCTGAACGCGCACAAGGACTGTCGATGTATTTCTCTTCCCTTAAAAAAATCCTCTATACAACCTTTAAATCTTAATGAAAATGATGACAGTCGTCCTTCACTGTAACGCGGTTCAACTTTCACGGCCTCGCTGTTTCACATATTTTTTTTTGTGCAATTTGGAATGCTTTTTTTTTTTTTTTTTTTAATGAACGTGCATTGTGTTTCTCCCATGGATCTATTAAAATAACTGGATAGGATGTTGTTGCTTGTATCTGCCTCCAGTTGACGTAGTGACACTTACTGGTGCTTTGGCGTAGGTCTGGGCGATATGGATCAAAAAATATATCTCGATATATTTTGCTATATCTCGATATACGATATATATCTCGATTTTTGTTCAAGAAAAAATAACCCCCTAAAACTGAAAACTGCAAAAACAAATCTGCCAAATTCCACAAGGTCTTTTTTTTTTTAAATTGAAGTGTAAGAGGTCGGCAGTTCATACAGGAACATTTAAGATTACAAAAAACCCTAATTACATAAATAATAATTTAACTGTAAAATAAAAGAAATAATACATATTTCCTTCTTTTCATTCATAAATAAAACAACTCAACACAAGCTCATCTTTGTATTAACTCTGTTATCCAAACCAGAACCAGAACCATGAGCTCATTTAGCAGAAGAAACTCAGGATGTTTCTTATTTCAATAGATCCATGTTATTATCCAGCAGTCAGGAGCTCTGAGGTTTAATCCCACAATCCACTGCAGATCAAACCCAACGTTTCCAAACACTATTGTACAAGTGACACTGCAGCAGATTATTCATTAAAATCTTCTGCATAAATAAACTTTACAATATATAAAACATAACGACTCTAGAGCCACATCAGCCCGTTTGAGATTTTAATGCAGTTTTGCGCACGTGTGTTTACATTTTACAGAAACGAAACTTAAGCGCATGGCTCATTTGCATAAACAGCACTTCTCATGCAGCTCAGGTCGTTCAGCTTCTTTCGGGCTAAAGGACGCGACTCGGTGGAACATGAGGATGTGCTGCTGGTGGTTTTGTCTGTAAATGGTGGAAAAGGTCCGTGGTGCTTGAAGCTTTTCACTGGCACCAACTTTCAGGCGTTCAGAGGAGTGAAGGAGACACGAGCAACAAAATCAGGGAGGCGGAGGCGACGAGAGAGAAGCTAAACAAGCGAAGCGGCAAAATCAGAATTGAATATAAGCATTATATCGATATATACGATATGTCAGAATTCATATCGAGTTTAAAAACTATCTCGATATATTTAAAATATCGATATATCGCCCACCCCTACTTTGGCGTAAAAAATCCCATGGGCCGAGAAAGGATTTTTCTTATAAAGCGCAATGTAATCACAAACTGCTCATGTCCGTCTGACAGGGACCGACAACTTTCAAAAATGTCAGATTTTGTGCTGATTTTTACTTATTTTTAGATCTTAAACTTTTTTTCTGCTCAAATTTGTTCAGTTGTGTGAGTGAGTGGTGATTGGATTACAGTTAGTTTGTTGAAATAAATGGATTACACAGAGGTATTTTCCTGTTTTCACATTTTGGGGCTAAATCCCTTTTTTTTTCCGGTAATTCCACTCATTGCTGGACTTTAACTCTTTCCCCCATGAAGACGACATTTGACGACCCCCTGTTTCCTTAATGACGACTTTTAACTCCTCCGCTGTTTCACTAAAGACGTGATTTGACGACCTTTAGAAACGGCTCGGTTTTTCACATTTAAACAGAGACTGTGATCGGTGGAGCCACTACAACCCACACTAGACTGACCAATAGGATTCAAGGATCTGGTTTCGCCGATTTTTTCCGAAGTTAATCGAAATAGTGACGATGGTAGCTTCCGGAAAAAACACAACACGAAACACGAGCAATGGAAAGATCGCGGCGCTGCGGCGCACAGTTTTAGAAATAATGAGGAGCGGACGTATTTTATGGATAAGTTTAGAGAAAGTGACTTTTATAGATTTCAAAGTGATGATGTTGAAGTTGATTATAAAGTGGAAAACAGCGACAGCGACGGACTTTCGGGGAGAAGGTGAGACGCAGCTGATGCGTCTGTGTGGAGTCCTGCGATGTCCAAAACAAACTATCTGAGCTTTATACTCGATTATGAACCAAAACTGCCCTGAAATCTGGATGTTGCCCAGGCCAGTCCTTTAAAATATTTCAGTCTTTTTTCCAAGATGCGATGTATACAGAATCGCTACAGAAAAAACGCTTATGCGGAGCTCTGCACACGAGAAATAGCCAAGATGACAAATACTGGAACACACACTGACGGGGAAGAGTTTTATTATTATATTATTATATATATATAAGATGAATTAGTTGAATAAGTTAAATTAGTTGAATAAATAAAATAAGTTGAATAAGTTAAAATGGAAAAAAATGAATCAGGTGCACACAGGTGAACAACAGGTAAAAACAGGTGCACACTTGGCTATACTGTATCTGGTGATATGAAATCTGTTTAAATACTTTGACAAAGTATATTTTTTATTTTTTTATGAATATAGTATCAGAACATGCAGATATCAGATGCTGAATGTAGTTTTTTGTTTTCGAGTTTGCACCTGACCAGGTAAACTCTCATTTTCAGTGAGCTGTTCTACACCTATAAATGAGTTGAATCACATTTAAACATCCATAAATGAAGAGTTCAGAGTCTAAGGTTTCCAGAGATACAAATATGTCTGTGTTACAATTAAGTTCATGAGTGTAAAAATCATTTCTAATCACTCGTGGAAGTCTGTTTTCTTTTATGCAGTGATGCTCTATGGGTGTAGCCCTAGTAACATATGTGTGGGTTGTTCCTAGTACAAGTCCAGGGGGGAAAGAGTTAAACCCGGTCTAAACAAGGTCTAAACTAGGACTAAACCCAGGTCCAAACCAGGTCTAAACCAGGACTAAACCAGGTCAAACTATGTCTCAAACAGGATTTAACAGGACTAAACCGTGTCTCCTCCTCTTCTATCAATAATATTTTTAATTTGGTTCAGTAAAGTCAGGTCTTTTATCAGACAAAACTTCTTATGTGAAGATTTCCTCGTCTTTGCTTCTCTACAGAAAATCAAGTAATCCAAAGTATTCAGATTACATTACTCACTTTAAGTAATTTAATGGATTATGTTACAAACTACATTTTGGTGTATGTAATCTGTAATCTGTAGGGGATTACATTTTAAAAGTAACACTCCCACACATGATACACAAGACCACACTAGCAGTTGAAGTGTGTGTGTAAATACGTTGCGTCTCTGTCCAATCAGAATCCTTCCCCACCCCCAGACGTCGAGCGGAATTAAACAAAGACGATTTCACGCGTTTTCCATGTAAACCTCAATTCAGAATTATTATTTCCATGTAAACTCGAAGGAGAATATTATTTTAATTCAGAACAATTCATTCAGAAAAAATCATGTAAAAGTTAGAATTTCCTTCACAAACAATAAAATCCTCTGTTTTATTCTGCGTAAAAACTGCAAACACGACATGACAACTGAAATGTGACTCTGGTATTAGTTTGTCAGCTCAAATTTCAGTCTTTTTGTCAATTCTTCTGGTTTAAAATGAGAACTTTGAACAGAACGAAGAATTTAGAAGGAAAGAAAGTAATACGGGAAGTAGCTACAGGCAAAATAACAGTGACAGAAATACTACTGTTATCTTAGTGTGCTTTATTTGTTTTATTTTGAAGTAGACGTTTCTATTTATTCACTTTCTGGTTTAAACAAAAGATTGGTTTGCCTCGACTTTATTTAATTTAATTTCAAGTGTTTTTGCTGCTCTAAAATACCACAAAAAACGTAGATTCTTGCTCTTCGTGTGACCGCCTCGCCACAGATCTGCCTTGTAAATGTAAACGTTGAACAGAAACCTTTTATTAAAACATAAATCTCAAATCCAATCGTCGTACTTTTCGCAAAAATCGACGCTACACGGAGCTGCTCTGTGCTAATTATGAGCTGTAGTTAACCCGGTTTGCCCGCGTCCTCTGCGGTGCCCTTTAATTTGCCTTCGGGCTTTTATTGTGAAAGGAAATCAAGTATCGAGTTAAAATATGAATCTATGAATGTTAAAGAGTCTATTTCTTGACTGGATTGGAGCTGTGGGTGAACTGTGTGTCTCGCCTCAGGACACAACAACCTAAAGTCTATTTTTATTTGTATTTTATCACAATCTAATTTACAATCTGTCCTCTTTCATTTATTTCATCACCGGTGCTGTGATTGCTTAGAGGTAGCTTAAAAAAAAATGAAAATAAAACACTTCTCCACAGATCTGACCTGTAACTTGGCCTGGTGGAATAAGTTTAATTAAAGTAAAGTAGAATTAAGTTGAGTTTCTTCTTGATTCTCTGTGCCAGGCTCATGATTAGGGATGTAACGATATCCAAACCTTTACGATATTTTCACGATTTACATCTCACGGTACGATATTTATTGCGATATTTTGTGGAGGCTGCGAACAAAACTGTTAATATTCTACTTTTTCCTCGACAAGATTTAATCCAAAGAACGAAGACTTAAAGGGATAGTTTGGGTTTTTTGACATGAGTCTGTATGTCATCCCCGTGAGCAGTAGGGGTGTGCAAAAATATCGGAATATCAATATATCGTATCGTTTAATGTGATGATACAGTATCGATATCGTGGGCTACTGTATCGATATTTCACCAAGAGTATTTTTAGGTGTGTTTTACTAAATTATTTTGTTACAGAGCTACAGTTTTGTTGCTTGTGGAGTGAAAGGAAACTCATTTATTCAACACATTTGATATTTTTACTGTTTTTATGATTAAAATGTTTGTGTTTCATATGAACTTTGCACAAGAAGTGGTTTAACAAAGACTTTAAGTGTCACAGCCATGATTCAGCCTTTATTTTTTATTGAACCGCATCGAATCAATTTGAAATATGTCATATCGAATCGAAAGTGCTCTGTATCGAGATATGTATCGTATCGTGGCCTGTGTATCGAGATATGTATCGTATCGTGGCCTGTGTATCGAGGTATGTATCGTATCGGCAACTTCTTAATGATACCCAGCCCTAGTGAGCAGTGTCGTGCATCAACACCGACTTAACCCCCGACAGCGTCCGGTGCGTCGAGATACTGGCCGTTTTCGGTGCTGACGAAAGTAGTCCTGCAAGTTGGCTGGGGTCAGTAAAATAAAGCGTTTTTCTTCTCAAAACAAGATGTGTTCAAAAGAGTGAGACATTTGCATCACAAAACCAAAGTCAGACCTCATTATCGCTTGGCACTATCTTCTCTCCGTTCGTATCACTGCGCGCTGCCGCCAGGTGACAGCCGCGCTCGGGTCCATCGCTTTCTTCAGTTGTTCGGCAGTGTTTACATGCGCAGACCGCCGCAACGAGAGAGCTAACGTGAGAGCTAGAGCCATAAGTATAGAAGTTTGTATAAGATCCATAAGAATATACTTAAAAAATGGTGCGAACTCTTGATTATCCAGGCTGTGAACGAGGCGCGGCTGTCACCTGGCGGCAGCGCGCAGTGACAGGAACGGAGAGAAAATAGTGCCAAGCGATAATGAGGTCTGACTTTTTGGAGGACGATGGTTTTGTGATGCAAATGTATCACTCTTTTGAACACATATTGTTTTGAGAAGAAAAACGCTTTATTTTACTGTCCCCAGCCAACTTGCCGGACTACTTTCCTCATCACCGAAAACGGTCAGTATCTCGACGCACCGGACGCTGTCGGGGGTTAAGTCAGTGTTGATGCACGACACTGCTCACGGGGATGACATACAGACTCATGTCAAAAAACCCGAACTATCCCTTTAAAAGTGTTTAGAACTATTATTTCTTCTTGTAGTCTGCACTGAAATGGAGCAAAGGATCATGGTCTATGTAGTTCTCGCTGTTGTTTTTCACTATTTCTGCACCATAACTCTTCATTTAAGAAAAGAGGCTTGTAATTCGATATATTGCGATGGTCCACGATGTTATTACGATATCACTTTTCTTTTCTTGTGTCGCCGTCACAAATAATCGGACCAATTTATATATAATTTTCTAAAAGCACAGCCTGTTTGAAGAGCTGGGGCGATGGTACTTACAGAGTTCCCACGGTCATGGAAATCCTGATAAAACGTTTTGGAAAAATCATAAAACTCACTGGAAAAAAATGACTTAAATTAAAAACCTTTTACTTTATAGTCGATTCAACTTGACAAGTCAAATTATCTACCAATGGAATAAGTGTGTTTATCTTAAAATAAGAAATAAAATCTAATTTTGCTTGAAGTTGTTGCTGTTTTTTTTCTTATTTTAAGTGTAGCAAGATGTATTTTCATATGTTAAGTACAAAAAGTCTTGTTCCACTGGCACATCATTTTATTTTTTGAGTGAAATTTATTCAAATCACGATAAAACTTTCTTAATTCAAGTAATCTTAACTTGACTAGATTTTGTTTTTTCGCAGTGTTTTAGTTTCTCTTTCACACAACTACTGAATTCTGTTAAGTTTTCATTAGACTATTATGATTATTTCTGAAAGTCTGCGTCTTTTGTTTAAAAGAGACGACAATAAATGCACTGACAGGAATTTGAATGTTAAAAAACTATAAAACCAAACCATAAGGTGAGTGGAAAGAACATTTTCACATTTCATATTTAGCCCTAAAAGTCTCATCAATTCTACACATGTAGGTGCCGTAAAGTCATGGAAAATTAATTTTAAAAAGTTTTGAAATTTTGTCAGTGAAAAAGAGTGGAAACTCTGTAGTCAGCTCCTGCAGCAAACATTATTTTGTCTGTCTCTGATCTGTCCTGGGATCTGTCACACGCAACAAGTAAATACAGCTAAACAGGTTTTTGTCACCCGCGTTACAAAATGCTGTTGAACTTTCCGACTAAAGTTTGTACTGAAGTTTAGAATCTATAATAATAATAATAATAATAATGCATTAGTCTTTTCCAGACACTCAAAGTCGCTTTATAATTTGGTGCATTAGATGGTAAATGGTCACATTTTTATACAGAGCTTTTCCAACTTCAAGGCACTCAGAGCTTTTACAGCAAGGAACCACTCACCCATTCACACACACACTCACACACCAGTGTACACAGACACTGGGGGCGAGGGGGCTAGAGTCACACCGCTCAACCAAGGATGCTTTTATGTCGAGAGTGGGATTCAAACCACCAACCATTCGAATCAGTGGACAAACGTTCTCTGCACTGGAAAAAAAAAATGTTGCTCCGTGAAGGCAGAACAGGAACAACTCAAATCGGCCATTTCTGAAAACTGTAAAAGAGAGAACCACATTATGGACTGGGACGGAGGAAAACAAAAAGTGCCGTATTTTCCGGGATATTAGATGCGCTCTTAAGCCTCCAACCCCATCAAAAAATACACGAATCCACTCGGGCGTCCCAGTACGACTTCATTAAACTACAAACACGCACCACCCGCAGCGCACGCAAACACACACGGAGCAGACAGCGACCGCACAGCGACAAAAACACCCGCAGACACACTCATCACTCCACGCCGACGAGGAACGGAACGGAGGAACGAACAGAAAAAGCGAGTGCAATGTGCCACTTCTAGACACGACTGAACAACTGAGTCACTGCGAACACGCCGACAATCCGTTGGTCCCAGACAGCACCCTCCCTACACGCCACAACTGAACAAAGCCCAGAGTCACCGTGAACGCCACAAACAAACAAAACCACTCACCCATCACACTGTTGTGTTTCCTTTAAAGTCCGGTGCGGTTTATTTGTGAAAAAAGTTCGAAAATAGACCATTTAATGACAGTGCGTCTTATAATCCAGAGTGACTAATAGGCTGGAAAATACAGTAGTCGATATTGAAGACCGGGGTGGGGGGCCGGTAGTCAGACTGGCGCCACCTAGTGCCTCTGCTCAATTTAATTTCTCTCCAGCGACTAAGTCAGGAAACAAAATACACTATAGACGGTTTGCAAAAATGCCAGAAGTGCGAGTTCGGGCACCAGCCAATCAGCGAAGAGCCAGACATTCTATGTTGTCAATGATTCACAAGATCGAGGATTTAAAGCCGGAACAAAGAGAATGTTTGTTGAATGTAATCAAGGTGAAAGATGTTATTGTCCTTCTTCCTACGGGGTTTGGGAAAAGCTTAATATACCAGTTTACATTACATTACATACGTCATGACCAAATAGCAGCGATTGGTTAAATGATAAAAAGTACCCGCCTACCGTTGAGCGAACGAAATTTAAGAATCCGTGTGTCATTCGTTCATTCGTTTTTTAATATAAACCAAAAATAAGAAAACGAAAAAACAACAGTTTTCTTCGTTATTTGTCTCCAAAACCAAAATGAAAAAACAGATAACGATTTGTTTTTTCAGTTTTCGATTTTGTGTTTAAATGAAGAATGGAAAAAACGGATAACGGCCGTTTCCCGTTTACGTGACTTCCGTGACTGCGATGCCGAACTTTTGCACCGCATACGGACTGAAACAGGACTGATCCAGGTCCGAGACCAGACCGGGACCAGACCGGGACTGAGACCGGACCAGACTGGGACCAGACCGGACCAGACCGGGACTGAGACCGGGACCAGACCGGACCAGGCGGACTCCAGAGCTTTGACTCCGAGCTTTGACTCCGAGCCTCAGCTTCGAGCTCCGGCCCTGCCGTGGGCTCTGAACCTCCGGTCTGGTCCCGGTCTGGTCCTGGTCTTTCTCGGTCTCGGTTCAGTAGCGCTCTGGTCCCGATCTGGTCCCAGTCTCAGTAGCGCTCTGGTCCCGGTCTGGTCCTGACCTGGTCCATTTGAACCAAAAGCTCATAGTTCGATTCATTTTCATTGGTGTGAAAGCGTTAGTTTGATGCTTTGCACCACCTCGGAACCAGCCGCGGTTCTTGAGCGCGGAGGACCAGAGCAGCTCTGTCCCGGTCTCAGTCCTGCTCTGGTCTCGGTCTGGTCTCGGACCTGGATCTGTCCTGATTCAGTCCGTATGCGGTGAGACTGGGACCAGACCGGGACCAGAGCGGGCCTGAGACCGAGACCGAGACAAGACCAGGACCAGACCGGAGGCTCAGAGCCCCACGGCAGGACCAGAGCTCGAAGCTGAGGCTCGGACCCCGTGGAGGCTCAAAGCTCGGAGTCCGCCCTGGTCCCGCTCTCAGTCCCGCTCTGGTCTCGGACCTGGATCAGTCCCGGTTCAGTCCGTATGCGGTGCAAAAGTCCGGCATCGCAGTCACAGAAGTCACGTAAACGGGAACGGCCGTTATCCGTTTTTTCCATTCTTCATTTAAACACAAAATCGAAAACTGAAAAAACGAATCGTTATCCGTTTTTTCATTTTGGTTTTGGAGACAAATAACGAAGAAAACTGTTGTTTTTTCGTTTTCTTATTTTTGGTTTTATATTGAAAAACGAATGAACGAATGATACACGGATTTTTAAGGCTACGAGGTCAGACGGTTTGTACGAAGTGAAACGAAGTAAAACAAAGTAAAACCGGCTGCTGAATCAGGCTTGGGGGCCGACCCAAATGCATTTGCCTGGTCACACATATTGCCAGTCCGAGCCTGTTACCAAGCAACCATGATGTTAACACAAACCACAATGGGTCTTGCCTAATAGTTATGATTAGAGAAATAGGTTTAAAATGCCAGAAAAATATGTCCCTTGTGCATAAATCGTCCCTGTATGAGAACGGACTTTTTGATGGCATCGTTAGAAGATTTCTGTTTTATAACTCGCAGCTTCGTCCTGTGTTTTTGTTCTTTTCTTTTCAACGTTTTTCCACAAACTGACATAAAACTACGATAAAGTTTAACCACACGGTCAATAATTAGAACAAAAACACAAAGTCCAGTCACTTTAAAGCGGCCCAGACTCGCCCCGCGCCCGTCTGTTTGCTGGACCCTCTCCTCGTTCATCATCACGAGTCGGGCCCGCGGAGGAGCTGACGGCTGAGTTACGAGCTGGACGCACAGGGTTGCCGTGGCGATACTCTTCCCTCCTCTCCACGACCTTCGCGGGGCCCGTCGTAAATATGGCGCGCCCATAAAAGTGTGATTTAGGGCGAGTGGGTGCTGCCCTCGCCCACCGTCCCGGGTTCAGTCAGGGTGCTCGCCGTAACGTGGACGCGACTTTTTCCTCAACTTTGTCAAATCAAGGGCACATTTTCACTTTGACTCTGGGTACACGCTCCTATTAACATCACTTTAAAGAATTATTTAGCGCTTTAGTTCAGTTGGTAAAATATGGTGATGTCCCTGAAAAACAGAACTCGTCGTTGTAAGTTTGCAGTCGTCCAAAGTTCTTCCTGACTTACCTTATGCATTCAGGGCGTCGTAATTATTCACCGAAATGACTTTATCAGCACTTTTCACAATTATCACAGCTTTTTCTTTCGTATAAGCAGATCTCGAGGTTAAAATAAGTCCACTGCCTCCTGTCTTCACTGAATTATAAAGCGTTTTACTGTCCGAGAATGAAAGAAAGGAAGTGCACCCTGAGTTGTGGAAAGTTCTTATAAACTCGTCCTTGTGAATAATTAAAATGCAACACACGCAGTTCGGCCTTTTGTTTACATTCTTATCCCCAGTCCAGATCCAGTTCCCAGTCCGTTCCGGTTCCTGTCTTTTCTTACTTCCCTGTCTTGAAAGAGCATGGACTCGGTCATATCTCGGTTTTAAAGGCGCATGGACTCGGTTTTGTCTCGGTCTCGAAGGCTCTTGGACTCAATCTTGTCTCAGTCTTGGAGGCGCTTGGACTCAGTCTTTCTCGGTCTTGAAGGCACGTGGACTCGGTCTTGTCTCGGTCTTGTCTCTCTTGTCTCGGTCTTGTCTCGGTCTTGTCTCGGTCTTGTCCCGGTCTTGAAGGCGTCTTGTCTCGGTCTTGTCTTGGTCTTGTCTCGGTCTTGTCTCGGTCTTGTCTCGGTCTTGTCTTGGTCTTGTCTCGGTCTTGTCTTGATCTTGTAGGAGCTTGGACTCGGTCTTGTCTCGGTCTTGAAGGCGTCTTGTCTTGGTCTTGTCTCGGTCTTGTCTCGGTCTTGTCCGGTCTTGAAGGCGTCTTGTCTTGGTCTTGTCTCGATCTTGTCTCGGTCTTGTCTCGGTCTTGAAGGTGTCTTGTCTCGGTCTTGTCTCGGTCTTGTCTCAGTCTTTCTTGGTCTTGTCTTGGTCTTGTAGGAGCTTGGACTCGGTCTTGTCTCGGTCTTGAAGGCGTCTTGTCTTGGTCTTGTCTCGGTCTTGTCTCAGTCTTTCTTGGTCTTGTAGGAGCTTGGACTCGTCTTGTCTCGGTCTTGTCTCGTCTCGATCTTGTCTCGTCTTGTCTCGGTCTTGTCTC
>NW_026570994.1:17512840-17520340 GCF_026225935.1 Boleophthalmus pectinirostris
GTATAAAACTGGGACAAATCGCGGGTTTTGGATAGATCTGCTGGGACGGGGGACACAGGGCTCAAAATACAGATAATGATTTGTTTTTTTCAGTTTTTGATTTTGTGTTTAAAAAACAGATAAAGTTCCATGACTTTAACTGTGATGCTGACTAAACCAGGACTGAACCAGGACCTGCTTTAGTCCTGGTTCAGTCCGGCATCAAACGCAAAATCAAAAATTGAAAAAATGAATTGTTATCCATTTTTTCATTTTGGTTTTGGAGACAAATAGTGAAGAAAATTGTTGTTTTTTTCGTTTTCTTATTTTTGGTTTCATTTTGAAAAACTCCACGCACAAATCTGCATCTTAAACCCTAATCCTAGCTCTATAATGTCCTATATTACACAAAACTGACTCTTATGAGCTTTAATCCATGTTATAATGCAGTTACGTCCTCAAAAACAGACCTGGAGTTGTGTTTTGTTACATTCACTGAGTCACCCTTTATTATTACTGTATTTTATAGACTATAAGTCGCACTTTTTTCATGGTTTGGCTGTTTCCTGTGACTTCTGATACTCCGGTGCGACTTATATATTAACATTTTCACACTGAAGTGGTGAGAGGTTCTAGTCTTGTGTGTGAGTATCTGCTGCTCCTGTTCCTCCTGCACCACTGTCACTTCACTCTACTGCACATGTCTCCTGCAGAAAGAGCCTCTGTCCTGCTGCAAGTAGTGAAATATTCAGCCGAAAACAGTAATCGAGCAGCAGAAAGAAAGTTTGGAGTGAGCGAGAACCTTGTGAAGGACTGGGGGAAAGGCAAGGATGGAGAACACAGCTTCATGGTAACAGGGAGGATGCACCATGAAACGTTTCTCGAAATCATTGGATGGATCGACAAAACCTCGACTTCAGTGACACCGAAACCATCCTGTCGGGATTCAGAAAGGCCGGAATAATTCTAACTGGAACTGATGCTGAGTCTGACGACAGCGACACAGAAGAGGAAGCGGCGCTCTGTTTACCTCCGGAGGTCGTGGAGTTGCTCAGAAGTGACACCGAGGATGAAGAATTGAATGGATTTAGTGATTTGGAGTGAGATGGAGAGTTTGTTAAACTTGTTCTGTTCTGTTGTTTATGTTATAGTTTATCTGAAGAACTGTTCATATGTGACGTTAACAGTCTGTTGTTCTCTGTTCTATTGTTTTTACTAGAACTTGACTTTCAACAGGAAATGTCGGTTCCTGGTCTCTGATTTTATAAAATAATTTCCCCCCAAAAAGTGCAACTTATATATGTTTTTTTCTTCTTCACTATGCATTTTTTGGCTGGTGCGACTTCGGTCTGGTCCGAAAAAAACAGCTACATTTTACCTTTTGTTTAGCAGAGATCGGAAATTCCAGGGCTGATGATTCTAGTGAAGGAGTGCGAAGTTTAAAAACACAGTAGAGCACTTCTTGTATTACCTCATGACACATCACAAGGTGGAAAGAGTGTTTTCGGTTTGAGAGAAAATCTAAAATAGCCTAAACATGCAGGATTTATGTGTTAAAAATGTGTGAGTGAAACAAAACACAACTCCAGGTCTGTTTTTGATGAAGAAAAATTATAACATAGATAAGAAAATATTGTTATATGGGCCCTTTAAATAATAATAACTCTCTATTTCTTCTCATTATCAGAAATATCTTTGATTTTGTGTGTACTCTTGGGTAAACTCCTTGGCATTCCCAGTCCAGCCTTGTACCTCAAACTAATTTATTTAGTCTGAATCTCGTATTGATTTTCTTTGTTGCTGTTTTTTTTTTTTCCCCCCGCAGAAACTCCACGTACTGTATGAAGGTGTCCATGTCTCTGAACGTGGCGGAGAACGACACCGACGTCTGCTACAACTCCAAAATGAGGTCCTACGAGAAGGCCGAGCTGAGCAAGAGCAAAAACATCTCCTGCCCGGGGATCGAGGAGTACATCCAGCCGGGAACCGAACCGGAGATCACGTGGTATAAGGTAAGAAAGTCGTTTTAAAAAGACTGTTATTTTGGAGAAGTTTAAAGTTGATTTTAAGTGTACAATTTGGGCCCGTTTCTTCAAGTCTGACATCTGTTGACCTTATTCCGCCCCCGACATTTGCCTCTTAAGAGCTCCAATCAGTGCCGTCTTTGTGGTGGCACATCCGAATCTGTGTATCATTCATTCGTTCCTTTTTCAAAATGAAAACCTAAAATAAGAAAATGAAAAAACAACAATTTTCTTCATTGTTTGTTTCCAAAACCAAAATGAAAAAAAAACAAAAAACAGATAACGATTTGTTTTTTCAGTTTTCGATTTTATTAAAAAAAAAAAAAACTGATAAAAATGTTTTCCCGTTTCCGTGACTTAAAGTGTGATGCTGGACTGAACCAAGACTGAACCAGGACTAAACCTGGATTAAACCAGGTCTAAACCAGGTCTGAACCAGGTCTGAACCAAGACTAAACCCGGACTGATCCCAGGACTGAAGCAGGACTAAAAAAGGACTAAACCAAGTCTAAACCAGGAACTGAACCAGGACTAAACCAAGTCTAAACCAGAACTGAACCAGGACTAAACCAAGTCTAAACCAGAACTGAACCAGGACTAAACCAAGTCTAAACCAGAACTGAACCAGGACTAAACCAAGTCTAAACCAGAACTGAACCAGGACTAAACCAAGTCTAAACCAGAACTGAACCAGGACTAAACCAGTCTCAGTCCTGGCCTCAGTCTCAGTCTACACGGGTGCACCACTGGGCCTGTCGGGCCAGGACCAGACCAGAACTGAGACCGAGAATAGACCAGAAACAGGCCAGGACTGAGACTGGTTTAGTTTTTCCTGATTCAGTCCTGGTTTTAGACCTGTTTTAGTCCTGCTTTAGTCCTGGTTCAGTCCTGGTTCTGTGCGACATCGCAGTTTTGGCTTGGGGAACGTTAACTGTTTTTTCCATTATTTATTTCAACACAAAATTGAAAACTGAAAAAAAAAGTTTGTTCATTTTGGTTTTGGAGACAAATAATGAAGAAAATAGTTGTTTTGTTGTTTTCTTAATTTTGGTTTTATTTTGAAAAACAAATTAACAAAAGATACACGGATACACAGTGAGCGGAATGTTAATGGGTCTTTGGAATGTTTAACTTTGATATAATCACGGGTTAACGGACAGGTGCGCTGCTGTACTGCGCAGGTGCGGGCAGGTGCGCTGCTGTACTGCGCAGGTGCGGGCAGGTGCGCTGCTGTACTGCGCAGGTGCGGGCAGGTGCGGGGTGCGGGCAGGTGCGGGCAGGTGCGCTGCTGTACTGCGCAGGTGCGGGTCTCCAAAAACGGATCCGTGGAGGAATAGATAAGATACGTTCGGAAGCAACTCTACTTTTTATTTATGTTTATTTAATTTAAATAATCCAGTAATTCAGTCTCAAATTTTTACTTTTTATGTATTCATACTTAAAGATGCTTTGTGTCACTTTTTGACTGGGGTCCGTCGCATGTTTGTTTCTATGGATACGTCATTCCTCTGCTACGAATGTTCCACAGTATGACTTTAAACGGCTGTACTTTACATTAATTCAATTGGAGCTGGTTTTTATAGCTCAAAAATACGTAGAAAAACAAACGTTCTGACTGTGAGTGTGATCGCCTCTCCACAGATCTGACCTGTACCTTTGGCTGGTTTGGTCTCCATGAAGCTATAAAGGTTTAAAGCCACACCGTGAAACATTGACGGCCCTGATTTCAACTCACATCTGTCGGTTTGGCTTGATTTAACGAAAAAGGTCAAAGAAAAACTCGTGTTATTGGTGGGAAACATTTTCAGATTGACTTTTGTTCCTCTGAGGCTCCCGTCGTCGTCGTCGTCGTCGTCGTTGTCGTCTGCACCTCTCTTGTTACATTGGGGGTAAAAGTACTTTTGAAAGTACTGCATGAATATGGAGCAGCCCTGGGACCGTGTACTCTGAGCGGACATTGATGAAGCTGTTTAGTGACGTTTGTCGCTCCATCCATCACCGTCCGATCCTCACGTCCAGTTGGGCTGAATTATATTAAACCGGACACGAGCGGGAAAACGCCACAAACGCGACTTTTACACAGAGAACAAGTACTGTAAATACTGATACTACTACTACTACTACTGCTGCTGCTACTACTAACACCACTACCACCATTACTACTACTACTGCAATAAGAGTTAATATAGACCAAATACTGTAGATACTGATACTAATATTACTACTGCCACTACTACAGCTGCTACTAACAGTACTAGCACTACTACTACTACTACTGCAATTACTACTTAAAGACAGAGATAATTTAGACCAAATACTATAGATACTGCTTCCACTGTTACTACTACTACTACTGCTGCAATATCGACTTACTTCTACTGCTGCTGCTGCTACTACTACTTCAATTACTACTACTACTACCACCACTACTACTACCGCAATTACTACTTAGACAGAGATAATATCACCAAATACTGTAAATAGTAATACTACTACTACTACTACTACTACTGCTAATACTACTACAATTACTACTTAGACAAATACAGAACAAATACTGTAAATAATGATAGTAATATACTACTAATATACTATAAACTAGTAAAGATACTAATACTACTATTGCTATTACTACTACTACTGCTGCTACTAACAGTACTAGCACTACTACTACTACTACTGCAGTGACTACTTAAAGACAGAGATAATTTAGACCAAATACTATAGATACTGCTTCCACTGTTACTGCTACTACTACTACTACTGCTGCAATATAGACTTACTTCTACTGCTGCTGCTGCTACTACTACTACCACCACTACTACTACTGCAATTACTACTTAGACAGTAAAGATAATATAAAGATAATATACTACTAATATAGAGATACTATACTACTACAATTGCTACAACTACTACTACTACTGCTGCTACTAAAACTACTACCACTATTATTACTACTACTGCTGCAATTACTACTTAGACAGAGATAATATCACCAAATACTGTAAATAGTGATACTACTGCTTTTGATTCTACTACTACTACTACTACTACTACTACTACTACTACTACTACTGCTACTGCTCCTGCTGCTACTACTGCAATTACTACTCAGACAATAAAGATAATGTAGAGATAATATAGAACAAATACTGTAAATACTGACACTAATATACTACATACTACTACTGATATTATACTACCGCTACTACTACTACTGCTGCTGCTGCTACTAAAACTACTACCACTACTAATACTACTACTACTGCAATTATTCTTTGGAGATAATATAGACCAAATACTGTAGATAGTGATACTACTGTCACTGCTACTAATACTACTACTACTACTGCAATTACTACTTAGACAAATACAGAACAAATACTGTAAATAATGATAGTAATATAGTACTAATATACTATAAACTAGCAAAGATACTAATACTACTATTGCTACTACTACTGCTGCTCCTACTACTACTATTACTACTACTGCAATTACTACTTAGAGACAGAGATAATATAGACCAAATACTATAGATACTACTACTACTATTACTATCAGTACAACTGTTACATCTAGTATTGCATTTATTGTTGTTTCTGCCTCTTCTACTACATATACATCTTTGTGGGTGTACTACAACTTTACTTTTACAAAAAATAATATCAAATAAAAAAAAAGTATAAAAATAATTATAAACAAAACCCTTTTCCTAAAAATATCTAGCCAACAACAACTACTACTTCTGCTACTTCTGCTGCTGCTATTACTTCTATTACTACTACTACTACTGCTATTACTATGAATGGTACTGCGATGGTTATTGGCTGCAGTTTGAGATAATTTTGTTTTGGGAAAAGATGCGAACTCACAAAGCCTGGATATATTCTTCATCTAAAATCTGCACTGCACCGATCACAGTGTTTTTTGAAGTGAGGTACAGATCCTTGCCAAAGGAAAGAAATGGTTTGAGGGGGAAGTTTTTGTTATGAAAGAGAATCTATCTTTGAACAGAAACGCAGGGCTTGGACATCGTCTTTCTCCTCTTTAAAACTTCATCCTCTGACCTAAATCAAAACAAGAAAACAATATTGATAATCTGTAAAATCAGCCATTAGAGGCCAAAACAATTACGCTAAATATGACTCAGGGACAGTTTACTTTTTCAGTTTTTCATTTGCTGTGGATCAAATCTGGACTACAAGTACTGTTACTACTTCAACAAGAACTACTACTACTACTACTACTACTACTACTGCTGCTGCTGCTGCTACCACTACTTTTACTAGTACTGCTACTGTTACTTAGGCTGACCAGATTTTCAACATGAAAAATTTTGTCCTGGGCCATATTTATCACTGCTAAAATAAATGGAAGCCAATGGGAGGTCAGGGTGCGACCCCGAGATGGTGAACGATGAGCACGTCAGTTCCCGTCACTCACCAATGACCCTCCGGTGACGTGGGGAAGGTCAAGAGCTTTCAAAAGTGTATAATATGCTGTTCCAATGTTAACGGATATATTGTTTTTGCTAAAAATATTATTATTACTGTCGAAGGGCCTATTAGTATCGTAAAGTGATGCTCCTAGTGAGCAGGAAGTGAAATGACGCGACGTGACTTGTCTGTAGTGACCAGGGACCATCGCCATGGGGTCCGGTCAAGCGGTAACGGAGGGAAACAGGGGCAGATTTTTTACATTCAAATGTCTCTTATTCAGAAACTAGAGGGACTATTGAAATAAGTAAAGTATCAGAATGTAGGAAAGAGTTACACTCCAACAGGGTCAAGTTAAACCTGTGATATTCTTTCAAGTTGTTGACAAAAAATTTAAAAACTCATGTCGGTAACGGAGGGAATGAAATATGCAGCACTTTTTGGGCAATAAATCCAAACAGTGATAACTCTTGGTTCTCACTTACATATCCTTAACAAACTGGTTTGAATATTTGCTTCATATAGTTTTCTACCATATGGTTCAAGATTAGGTTGAAAAACCTCTTACTTTTTGACTCATGAGATTTTTTATTAAGAAAGGTCATGGTAACGGAGGGAAAAGTAACAGAGGGAAAATTGTGGCAAACAAGTAGAAGGTGCATGATTTTGCATAATTTGTCATCTTTTTTCTTCAGAATACTTTAATATTACTTCAAAATGAAAGTTAACTGTTTCTATAAAATATGTCAGTCCTTCCAAGCAAATTTTTATCATTTTAAATACTTTTTTTTTTTTTTTTTGAAAAATCATGTCCCTTCATCCACAGTTCAAAGATGGAATAACACAAGATATGATGAAATACATCCATTTATTTACATGATTTGCAGGTCTGTGAAATTTGGGAAATAATTTTTGTTCCATGTTTCATACATGGTCTGTTTAAAACGTATGTAACTTTAGAACCAAAAATGATACAGAAAAAAGGTAAACAGTTTGATAAACTAGAGTACATATGTATCTGTTCAATACATTTTTATATCAGATGCATTAACTTG
>NW_026570994.1:17522840-17542840 GCF_026225935.1 Boleophthalmus pectinirostris
CTTGTTTCTATAGCCATTTTCAATAATACCAATTATAAAAACAACTCCTGAAAGTTGTTTTACTACTACTACTACTATTAGGCCACTACTGCTACAACTACTACTACTACTACTACTACTACTACTACTACTACTACTACTACTATTATTACTATCACAAATCAATTTAATTAGTGATTTACAACAATACAAATGATGAAAACGCTCTGCCAGACCACCATACTACTACTACTACTACTACTACTACTACTACTACTACTACTACTACTACTACTACTTATTATTACTATCACAAATCAATTTAATTAGTGATTTACAACAATACAAATGATGAAAACGCTCTGCCAGACCACCATACTACTACGACTACTACTACTACTACTACTACTACTACTACTACTATTAGGCCACTACTACTACTACTACTACTACTACTACTACCAATGAATTCAGTTTGTTTTTATAGCCATTTCCAGTAATACAAATTATAAAAACAACTCCTGCATACTACAAATAAATTGAATTAGTAATTTAGAGTGATACAAAATTATGAAAAAAACTCCTGCTAGACCCCCACTACTACTACTACTACTACTACTACTACTACTACTACTACTACTACTACTACTACTACTACAGCTATCAATGAATTCAGCTTGTTTCTATAGCCATTTTCAATAATACCAATTATAAAAACAACTCCTGAAAGTTGTTTTACTACTACTACTACTATTAGGCCACTACTGCTACTACTACTACTACTACTACTACTACTACTACTACTACTACTACTACTACTACTACTACTATTATTACTATCACAAATCAATTTAATTAGTGATTTACAACAATACAAATGATGAAAACGCTCTGCCAGACCACCATACTACTACTACGACTACTACTACTACCACTATTAATTATTCTCATTACAAAAGCTGTTGGCATTTGCGTCCCTCCCTCCTCCCTCCTCCCTCCTCCGCCTCCGTGTATTGAAATGCAGTCGCGGGCGTACAAAGCAGATAAGTCGTCCTCTTAATATCTGCGGAGCACTTTGAAAGCGAGACAGTTCCTTTCACTAATGACGCCATGTTTAAACTGCCGACCCTCTCGTATCCTCTGTCTCTCCAGTACACTTGAAGATAAGACTCGAGAAACGTATGTTGCCGCTAATTAGAAGTATAGAAGCCAAACTCTGCCGTCTCTTCAGTTATAAACCCATTGGTGTCTGCTCCCATTCAGGCTCATATCACTTGTTCAAAAGACGAGGAATTAAAGTAACTAAGACTATGTTCATTTCGCGTTTAAAGTCCCGATATTACGCCATTTTCTGTTCTAATGTTGTTTCCTCGTCACAAACAGACCTGGAGTTGTGTTTTGTTTTGTTTCATTCGCCCACGTTTGACACACAAACCCTGAGTTCTTCTCGCTGAAAACACTCTGCTCCACCTCGTGATGTCGTGCGGTGACACAGGAAGCGCTCCACCGTGTTTTTAAACTCCTTCACTAGAATCACTTGGACGATTTCGGACCTGGAATTGCCGATCTCTACTGAACTAAAATGTAAAATGAGCTTGAAAACTACCACTTCGTGACATCACAAGGTGGAACAGAGCATTTTAAGCTTCGGGGATGTAGACAGACTAATAATAGAGTTATTCAAAGATGTGTGAATGAAATAACACACAGCTCCAGGGTTGTTTTCGATGAGGTAACAACATTATAACACGACTTGAAGCTCACAAGAGTCAATTTTGTGTAATTTAGGATCTTTTACAAGTTGGGAGTCTTTAAATGTGCATTGTGTAACGTTTCTGGTGGAGGGTTCATCATGTACTTTTTTCCTTTGTCTGGAATGTTTCAAAATATGATATTACCGTATTTTTCGGACTATAAGGCGCACTTAAAATCCTAAAATTTTTCTACAGTGCGCCTTATGTATAAATTCTGGTTGTGCTTACTGACCTCAAACCGATTTTATGTAGTGTGCAGCGCTCAGAATGTCAAAATGTTTTAGTACGACTTTGGTAAACTACGAAGCCGCACCACTTGATGGATTGTCGGAGCATTATGGCTGCTGTAGTCAGGAGCCTCGTCGTGTCCTTCAGTCCGACAGAAGCAGATATTTGTGTGCATAATATACATATATTTGTTGTTGTTTGTTAGATTTGTAATGTAATGCGGGTACTGTGTAATTATTGCTTATATTGTACAGGAAATGAGAAGTCTATATGTGTTCTTTGTTAATTTGGGATGGTAGAGAAAAAAGGGGTGGGGTTAAATAAGTATTTACTTCCTCCCACTCCTTTTTCGGTCACAATGAAAATTCGGCGTAACATTTATTTTGTCTGTTATTATAGAATAGAAATATTTACTTTTTGTGTTATATCTATGTATTTATGTTTTTTTATTTATGTCCTATGTATTACTGTCCGAATAAACATTCATTCATTCAAGCTGAACCACATCAGTGCACAAGGAATGAGCTGTTTTTTGTTTTGTTTTTTCCCAGCACTTATAATTTATGCAAATTAGTCATATTGGTTTTAAGTTTCATTTCTGTAAAATGTAAACAAATGTGCACAAAGTTGCATTAAACACATTATTACTCAATGTATATTTGAGTCCTCGTCGTAGGAAAAAAAAAATAAACTCAAATTATCCACCCACATTCACCAAGACAGGGAGCGAAGGTCTCGGTCTCAAGTGTCGTCCGTTTGTTTCGCTTAATGCGCCTTATAGTCCAAAAAATACGGTAAACCTTTCTATGATCATGGAGGTCAACCCAGACCAAGTTACAGGTCAGATCTATGGAGAGGCGACCCCGCTCACAGTCAGAATGCCTGTTTTTCGTGGTATTTTTGAGCTATAAAACCAGCTGTAATTGAATAAACGTTAGAGCTCTTTAATGTCACACTGTGGAACATTCCAGGCAGAGCATTAATAGTCCACGTTATAGTTTTCTTGTTATTTATATGTGTTTTCCTGATGCGTTTTTCCGTGCAGGAGTGTAGACCGCAGCAGTGGAGGTCGAGCATTGAGACCAGAGACAGTCTGTACATCCGAGAGGTCAAAGAGGAGGACACCGGGAACTACACCTGCGAGCTACAACTGGGGACGTTTGTGGTGCGCAAGACCACCGAGCTGTCCGTCACCGGTAAGAGACAGACTTTTGTTTACGTGGCAGTAGAAATGCTCGTACTGTGATCTGAATTGTGAATCTGCCGGTTTTATACGAGCGCTGTACTCTGAATTTGTTTTTAAAAAAGATCACACAGGAGAATAATTTGCTTCTCCGTATTCAGGAAGGCGTGACTCGACTTCGTGTCTTCGTGTGCGATTTTGAAGCCGCTGTGCTCCTTTTGTGTGTATGTGTTGTGTCAGCGTGACTCTGAGCAGCTCTGTCAGACAATAACCGCCAAAACATCAGCAACAGACAATGAAATAAAGCGTTAGGGGCGGACACAAGGTACAAAATAATTATAACTCATCTCTCGTAAAGTTGTAAATTTAAAGTGCAGCTTCTCATCCACGTTATCCATAGAATTTGTCCTCCGCGAATAATGACCCCAGTCCACAAAACCTTTTAACGCTTTTAATCCAGTTTGAAGCGTTCTTTAAAAGTAAAAAGGCCGGAGTAGTTCCTCGTGTGTCTGTTTATATCCAAACAGCGCACGGATCGAGGTGAAGCTGCAGATTAGCGACAGTGACTCTACTTCTTTATCTTTTTTATGCTTTAAAAATCATCTATCTGAAGTATTGCTCTAGGATTGGGCGAAATTTTAATACCGTTAAATCTCCTCAGGATTTTATCGGGGTATACAGTATTATCGTGTTACCAAAATGTTTTAGTACGACTTTGGTAAACTACGAAGCTGCACCACTATACGGTCTATGTGTATGACCTGCAGACTTATAATCTCGTTTTTCAAAATAAAACCAAAAATAAGAAAATGAAAAAAAAACAGCTATTTTCTTCATTATTTGTTTCCAAAACCAAAATGAAAAAAGGGAAAACGATTTGTTTTTTCAGGTTTGGATTTTGTGTTTAAATGAATAATGGAAAAAAAAAATGGATAATGGACTTTTGCGCCACATATGGACTGAACCAGGACTAAACCATTTACAGTACTGGGCTGGTCCCGGTCTCAGTCCTCGTCTCAGTTCTGGTCTGGTCCCGGTCTCAGTCCAGGTCTGGTCCCGGTCTAGTCCCGGTCTCAGTCCTGGTCTCAGTCCATTCTCAGTTCTGGTCTCAATCCTGGTCTCAATCTTGGTCCTGGACCCGGTCTGGTCCCTGTCTACCAGGACTGAGGCCAGGACCAGACCCAGGACCAGATCGTGATTGAAATCAGGACTGAGACCGAGACCAGTCCAGGTCTGGTCCCGGTCTCAGCCCTGGTTTGGTCTCGGTCTCAGTCCTGATTTCATTCACGGTCTGGTCCCGGTCTCAGTCCTGGTCTCAGTCCCGTTCTCAGTTCCGGTCCTGTTCCTGGTCTCAATCCTGGTCTCAATCTTGGTCCTGGACCCGGTCTGGTCTCTGTCTACCAGGACTGAGGCCAGGACCAGACCCAGGACCAGATCGTGATTGAAATCAGGACTGAGACCGAGACCAGTCCAGGTCTGGTCCCGGTCTCAGCCCCGGTTTGGTCTCGGTCTCAGTCCTGATTTCAATCACGGTCTGGTCCTGGCCTCAGTCCTGGTCTCAGTCCCATTCTCAGTTCCGGTCCTGTTCCTGGTCTCAATCCTGGTCTCAATCTTGGTCCTGGACCCGGTCTAGCCCCTGTCTAAGTCCTGGTTCAGTCCGTATGCGGCGCCAAAGTCCTGCAAACAAGTTTTTCCGGTTTCTTATTTTTGCTTTTATTTTGAAAAAACAAATGAACAAATGACACACGGATTCAATTCCTGCATCACCACATGACATCACCAGGTGGAACAGAGTGTTTTATTTAGTTTGAGAGAAGAACTCGGCGTAAATGTGCAGGATTTGAGTGTTAAACGTGTGAATGAAGCAAAAAAAACACAACTCCAGGTCTGTTTGTGACGAGGAAACGACATTATAACAGATCAGAAAAGCTTCGTACTGTATTTTCCCTTTAAATAAAAATACATACGCTTCTTTTTCTTACATATCCTGCTCGAAATATCACAAATCTTGCTCCTCGCCGTTCTCCCGTAGACTCCATCGTCTTCCGCGTGTCCGACCGGAGCCCGTTTTAATTGCGCAGTGGTGGATTTCGCGGTTTCACGTCCTCAGCACTTTCTCCTCCTGAAATATTTAAGCCCAAACTGTGAAGCGTGAGACTGATGGCTTTACTTTCACGTCCGCGTCAGGGCCAAGGTTGACACAGCGGTGGATTCTCGATAAATACGAGTCCGCGCTGTCCCCCCCCGTCAGGCCTTATCTGATCGGGCTAATGTCGAGCGCAGGGCCGTTTAATTAATATGGATCAATTAAGAGACCTGAGCTACGGTTAAAAGGGCGAGTGACGGGTGAGAGTGCACATTTCACTCAAACATACTTCACATTATTATTATATTATTGTTATTATTATTATCAGCAGGTTTTACTACTTTTTTTGGTTTATTTTTTTTATTTTGGTGAAGTTCGTAGTTTTACTTTGTTGGTCAAAATGTTTGGTTTCTGATCTGAAGATTGGCGGAACAGCTCTTACAGTTTAGACCTGGTTTAGAACTAGTTTAGTCCTGATTTGGTCCTGGTTTGGTCCTGGTTTGGTCCTGGTTTGGTCCTGGTTTAAATCTGCTTTACTCCAGGTTTAGTCTTGGTTTAATCCTTGTTTAGTCCTGGTTTAATCCTTGTTTAGTCCTGGTTTTATCCTTGTTTAGTCCTGATTTAGTCCTAGTTTGGTCCTAGTTTGGTCCTGGTTTGGTCCTGGTTTAAATCTGCTTTACTCCAGGTTTAGTCTTGGTTTAATCCTTGTTTAGTCCTGGTTTTATCCTTGTTTAGTCCTGGTTTTGTACTAGTTTATTCTTGCTTTAGTCTTGGTTTAGTCCTGATTTAGTCCTAGTTTGGTCCTGGTTTGGTCCTGGTTTGGTTTAAATCTGCTTTACTCCAGGTTTAGTCTTGGTTTAATCCTTGTTTAGTCCTGGTTTTGTACTAGTTTATTCTTGCTTTAGTCTTGGTTTAGTCCTGATTTAGTCCTAGTTTAGTCCTGGTTTTGATGTGGTTTAGTCCTGGTTTATACCTGGTTTTGACCTGGTTTGGTTGTGATTTAAATCTGCTTTACTCCATGTTTAGTCTTGGTTTAGTCCTGGTTTAGTCCTGATATAGTTCTGGTTTAATCCTGGTTTAATCCTGGTTTAGTCCTTATTTAGTCCTGCTATAGTCCTGGTTTCTACCTGGTTTTGTCCTGATTTAATCCAATTTTAGTCCTGGATTAGACCTGGTTTAGTCCTGATTTAGTTCTGGTTTATTCTTGCTTTAGTCCTGGTTTAGTCCTATTTTAGTCCTGGTTTAGACCTGGTTTAGTTCTGGTTTAGACCTGGCTTTGATCTGGTGTCGTCCAGGTTTAGTCCTAGTTTAATCCTGGTTTAGTCCTGTTTAGTCCCATTTTAGTCCTGGTTTGGTCTTGGTTTGAATCTGCTTTACTCCAGGTTTAGTCTTGGTTTAGTTCTGGTTTAGTACTGGTTTAAACCTGGTTTACTCCTGGTTTTGACCTGATTTAGTTTCGGTTTAGTCCTGATTTAGTCCTAGTTTAGTCCTGGTTTAATCCCGTTTTAGTCCTGGTTTGGTTTAAAACTGCTTTACTCCATTTTTAGTCTTGTTTTAGTCCTGGTTTAGAACTGGTTTTGACCTGGTTTAGTCCTTATTTAGTCCTGGTTATGTCCTGGTTTAATCCTGGTTTAGACCTGAGTTAGTCCTGGTTTAATTCTGGTTTAGTACTGGTTTAGGCCTGGTTTAGTCATGTTTAATCCCATTTTAGTCCTGGTTTGTCTTAGTTTAGTCCTGGTTTAATACTGTTTTAGTCCTGGTTTTGACCTGGTTTACTCCTGGTTTAGTCCTATTTTAGACCTGGTTTAGTCCTTATTTAGTCCTAGTTTATATTTGGTTTCTACATGGTTTAGACCTGTTTTAGTCCTGGTTTAAATCTGCTTTAGTCTGAGTTTTGTTTAGTCCTTGTTTAGACCTGGTTTTGACCTCATTTAGTCAGGGTTTAATCCTAGTTTCTACCTGGTTTTGACCTGGTTATGTCCTGATTTAATCCTAGTTTAGACCAGGTTTAGTTCTGATTTAGTTCTGGTTTAATCCTAGTTTCTACCTGGTTTTGTCCTGGTTTAGTCCTAGTTTAGTCCTGGTTTAGACCAGGTTTAGTCCTGGTTTAGACCAGGTTTAGTTCTGATTTAGACAGGTTTAGTTCTGTTTAGTTCTGGTTTAATCCTAGTTTTACCTGGTTTTGTCCTGGTTTAGTCCTAGTTTAGTCCTGGTTTAGACCAGGTTTAGTTCTGATTTAGACCAGGTTTAGTTCTGATTTAGACCAGGTTTAGTTCTGATTTAGTTCTGGTTTAATCCTAGTTTCTACCTGGTTTTGTCCTGGTTTAGTCCTAGTTTAGTCCTGGTTTAGACCAGGTTTAGTTCTGATTTAGTTCTGGTTTAATCCTAGTTTCTACCTGGTTTTGTCCTGATTTAGTCCTAGTTTAGTCCTGGTTTTGATGTGGTTTAGTCCTGGTTTATACCTGGTTTTGACCTGGTTTGGTTGTGATTTAAATCTGCTTTACTCCATGTTTAGTCCTGGTTTAGTCCTGATATAGTTCTGGTTTAATCCTGGTTTAATCCTGGTTTAATCCTGGTTTAGTCCTGGTTTAGTCCTGCTATAGTCCTGGTTTCTACCTGGTTATGTGCCTGATTTAATCCTAGTTTAGACCTAGTTTAGTCCTGGTTTAGACCAGGTTTAGTCCTGGTTTAGACCTAGTTTAGTCCTGGTTTAGACCAGGTTTAGTTCTGGTTTAGTTCTGGTTTAGATCTGGTTTAGCTCTTATACATTTATATTTTGATAAATGAAGATGTAAATGTTCTGTGTTGTTAGATCGAGTGCTTCTGTTTTAAAATTCAGTGCTTCTTTTTGTATTTTTGCACTTTTCCTTTCAACCTTTTCCCCCTAAAACTTCCACTTAACTGATGTAATACTGTGAAAAACACCACACACGGTTGAAGGTCCAATTCCCCTCTCCTCAGATGATAATATTCCGTCTTTTGGCAGGACACTTTTAACACGTTTAAGCCCTTACAACAATCAAATTTATACATATTTTTTATTAGTTATGATAGTTTAAGCGTTGAATAATTATCCTGTACTCAAAAGTTGCTGGTTCAGAGTGTCGTCGTGTCCACGGGCAAGGCATTTCGTGTGTTACTTTAGCCCCGGCCGTGTTCATATCGAGTCAGTATAAAACTTGCAGTCACTTGAGTCTGTTTTGATAGAAATATATTGTTGGATTCTTACATAATTCTCAGTTCGTATCCAGGTACACGACAGGTAAATGGCTCTTAAACGCATCTGAATGTGAAGTTTCATTAGCACAACAATCTAAAAGCTGTTGCGTAATCTGTTCTTTCAGATGTCGGATCCAAAGTGGAGATTTTCACAGTTTTATTTAATGATTCATCAAAAGCATTACTCATACACGGCTTTATACAACATTTAACTCAGTGGGTTTCAGTGGACGCGGGGACGACGAGTGTGGGAGAAAACAACGGGGTAGACCTGGTTTAGACCTGGTTTAGACCTGGTTTAGACCTGGTTTAGACCTGAGTTTAGACCTGGTTTAGACCTGGTTTAGACCTGGTTTAGACCTGGTTTAGACCTGGTTTAGAACAAGTTTAGACCTGGTTTAGACCTGGTTTAGACCTGGTTTAGACCTGGTTTAGACCTGGTTTAGAACAAGTTTAGACCTGGTTTAGAACAAGTTTAGACCTGGTTTAGAACAAGTTTAGACCTGGTTTAGAACAAGTTTAGACCTGGTTTAGACCTGGTTTAGAACAAGTTTAGACCTGGTTTAGAACCTGGTTTAGAACAAGTTTAGACCTGGTTTAGGCCTGGTTTAGACCTGGTTTAGACCTGGTTTAGACCTGGTTTAGACCTGGTTTAGAACAAGTTTAGACCTGATTTAGAACAAGTTTAGACCTGGTTTAGAACAAGTTTAGACCTGGTTTAGAACAAGTTTAGACTTGGTTTAGACCTGGTTTAGAACAAGTTTAGACCTGGTTTAGAACAAGTTTAGTCCTGGTTTAGAACAAGTTTAGTCCTGGTTTAGACCTGGTTTAATCCTGGTTACATCCTGGTTTGGATCCATGGTTTAGACCTGGTTTAGACCTGTTTTAGTCCAGGTTTAGAACAAGTTTAGATCTGGTTTAGACCTAGTTTAGACCTGGTTTAGGACATGTTTAGACCTGGTTTGGACCAGGTTTAGACCTGGTATAGTCCTGGTTTAGAACAAGTTTAGTCCTGGTTTAGACCTTGTTTAGATCTGGTTTTGTCCTGGTTTAAACTTGGTTTAGATCTGGTTTAGTCCTTGTTTAAACCTGATTTAGACCTGGTTACATGCTGGTTTGGACCATGGTTTAGTCCTGGTTTAGATCTGTTTTAGTCCTGGTTTAGACCTGGTTTAGTCTTGGTTTGGCGCTGCTCTTATAGTATTTGTAGTGCTCAGTATGTATACATGTTTTAGATTTGTTTATGTCCTGTTAAGTCCTGGTTTAGATCTGGTTTAGTTCTGGTTACATCCTGGTTTGGACCTTGGGTTAATCCTGCTTTAGTATTAGTTTTGACCTGGTTTAGTCCTGGTTTAATGTTATTTCCTCGTCATAAACAGAGCTGCAGTTGTGTTTTGTTTCATTCACACGTGTTTTCGTGACCTTAAATCTGTCTACGTCTCCACAAAGATCAACAACATGAGAAAAGGGTGTAATCTGAGCTCTCGCCGACGCTGATGCAAACGCTGAATACGTCTGGGTGCATTTAGCTGTGGGTAAAACAATAAAGGGACTTGAGAATTATGTAAAATCGATGTTTGAGCTGTGAGTGCATCCATCATCGAGACAGAGGAGGAATATATTAGAGCTAATGACATGAGGGAGGTGACAGGTGACGCACACACACACACACACACACACACACACGAGAGCTCTACAGGGGACCCAACATTCAAATGATTTTAATTGGACAGTTGCCGGGTTTCGAATGACATCATAACATCGTTTACGTCTGTAATATTTAAAGGGCCAGTGTGACGCTGTTTCTCATTTTCCGATTGATGTTATGATGTCGTTTCCTCGTCGCAAACAAACTTAGAGTTGTGTTTTTTTTTTGTTTCATTCACACAAATCCTGTTCCACAAGTGCTCCACTGTGTTTTTAAACGCCGCACATCTTCACTAGAATCATTTGGTTAATTTCAGCTCTATAATCTATAAACTAAAGTTAAAAGGAGCTGTTAAACTACCACTCTGTGACATCACAAGCTGGTACAGAGCTTTTTGAGATGTATGTGTTAAGCAAAACACAACTCCAGGTCTGTTTTTGAGGAGGAAACAACATTATAACACGACTTAAAGCTCACGAGAGTCAATTTTGTGTAATATAGAACCTACTACTACTATTTTAATTTTTTTTTTTTTTGCACATATATAACATAACGATAAAAAACATCACACTAGATAAAAAAAAAATAAAATAAAGTAGGTGCCGGAAGAGGCAAAAAACCCAAAAGGTCTTATATTAAAGCCTCCACCTTATGAATACATAAAAAAAAAAATAATAATAAAAAATAAAAAAATAAAAATAAAAAAAATAAATAGAAAAATAAAATAATAAATAATAATAATAATAATAATAAATAATAATAATAATAATAATAATAATAATAATAATAATAATAGTAATAATACATTTACACAACTTGAATCAAAATTATAAAATACAATGAAACATCCACAATTGAAAGATTATCAAACATTATCATCAAATATCAAACACTACTATGACTACTAGTACTACTACTGCTACTACTACTACTACTACAACTAGTACTACTAAATACTGTATACTTTTGCTGTGCTATTGTACTACTACTACTACTACACTGTGTTTTGACCAGTGTAATTTTGCTTTTTATAAATACTTCGAAAAAAATACAGTATCTGACCAACAACTAACAAATACTGCTATTACTTAAATTAGAACTACTGCTGCTACTAAATACTGTATACTTTTGCTGTGCTATTTTACTACTACAGTACTACTACAAAAATATTGGAATCACAACTAACAATAGTTACTACTTACTACTTCTACTACCACTGCTATGGATAGTACTACTAAATACTGTTTACTTTTGCTGTGCTTTTATAGTACTACTACTACTACTACTACTACTACTACTACTACTACTACTACTATACTGTGCCTTTATCACTGTAATTTTCCTTTTTAAAAATACTTTGACAAAAAATATATGACCAACAACTAACAAATACTGCTACTACATACATTAGAACTACTGCTACTACAACTACTACAGCTACGACAAGTACTACTAAATACAGTGTACTTTTGCTGTGCTTTTATACTACTACTACTACTACTACTACTACTACTACTACTACTACTACTACTACTACTACTACTACCACAGCTACGGATACTACTACTAAATACAGTGTACTTTTGCTGTGCTTTTATACTGTAGTTTTTCAGTGTAATTTTGCTTTTTAAAAATACTTTGACAAAAAATATATGACCAACAACTAACAAATACTGATACTACATACATTAGAACTACTACTACTACTACTACTACTATTACTACTACTACTACTACTACTACTACTACTACTACTATTATAACTACTATACTGTGCTTTTACTAGTGTAATTTTGCTTTTAAAAATACTTTGACAAAAATATTTGAACAACAACTAAAAAATACTGTTAATACTTACTACTACTACTACTACTACTACTACTACTACTACTACTACCACAGCTACGACTACTACTAAATACAGTGTACTTTTGCTGTGCTTTTATACTGTACTTTTTTCAGTGTAATTTAGCTTTTTATAAATACTTTGACAAAAAATATATGACCAACAACTAACAAATACTGTTACTACTTACATTAAAACTACTACTACTACTACTACAATTACTACTACTACTACTACTACTACTACTACTGTTTCTTGTCTGTGTTGAATGAGAGCACAAACGTCGCGTTGTTTGTAAGTTCACGTTACATGAAGCAGGTTAATAACATTAGCTGTGCCTCATTAAGCACCGTGACAGAGCTCTGCCTCCCCCGTCTCTACTCCTCCTCCTCCATCCCCCCTTCCCTCTCTCTCTCTCTCTCTCTCTCTCTCTCTCTCTCTCTCTCTCTTTCTTTCTCTCTCTTTAATTTATTCACCGTCGTGTTTGATACGATACATCAAAACTCAACTCTGAACACAAAAGAAACAGATTTGATTTTCACTTTCTCTCTCTTTCCTTCAGACTCTTTCTCTTTCTCTCTTTTGCTCTTTTTATTCAGTTTCTCTCTCCTTCACTCTCTCTTTTCTCTTCCTCTTGCTCTTTCCCATCCCCTCTCCTTTTCTATCAAATCTCTTCTTTTTTTTCTCCTGCTCTCTTCCTCTCTGTCTCTCTCCCCCCTCTCCCTCCCTCTCATCCTTTTCTCCAAAATTCCTTCTTTCTCTCGCTCTCTCCTACTCTCTTCCTTTCTCTTTCACTCTCCTCTCTCTCCTTTTCTCCAAAATCCCTTCTCTCTCTCTCTTTCACTCTCTCTCCTCTACTGTCTTTCTCTTTGTCTCTCTCTACATCCCCTCTCTTCTTCTTTCTCTCTTTCGCTGTTACTCTCTCCTTTTCTCCAAAATCCCTTCTCTCTCTCTCTCTCTCCTACTCTCCCCTCTTTCTCTCACTCCTATTCTCCAATCATCCTTTCTTTCTTTCTCTCCTACTCTCTTCCTCCCCTCTCTCTCGCTCCTCCTTCTCCCTTTCTCTCTTCTTTCTCTCTCTCTCTCTGTCTCTCTCTCTCTCCTACTCTCTTCTTTCTCACTCTTTTTTCTCCAAAATCCCTTCTTTCTTTCTCTCTCTCTCCTACTCTCTTCCTTTCTTTCTTACCGCCCCTTTTCTCCAAAATGCCTTCTCTCTCTCTCCTCCCCTCTCCCTTCTCCCTCTCTCTCCTTTTCTCCAAAATCTCTGTCTCTCTCTCTCTCTCTCTCTGTTACTCTCTCTCCTTTTCTCCAAAATCCCTTCTTTCTCTCTCTCTCTTTCACTCTCTCTCCTCTACTGTCTTTCTCTTTGTCTCTCTCTACATCCCCTCTCTTCTTCTTTCTCTCTTTCACTGTTACTCGCTCTCTATCTCTCCTTTTCTCCAAAATCCCTTTCTCTCTCTCTCTCTCTCTCTCTCTCTCTCTCTCCTACTCTCTCCTCTTTCTCTCACTCCTATTCTCCAATCATCCTTTCTTTCTTTCTCTCCTACTCTCTTCCTCCCCTCTCTCTCTCCTCCTTCTCCCTTTCTCTCTTCTTTCTCTCTCTCTCTCTCTCTCTCTCTCTCTCCTACTCTCTTCTTTCTCACTCTCTTTTTTCTCCAAAATCCCTTCTTTCTTTCTCTCTCTCTCTCCTTCTCTCCTCTCTACTCTCTCTTCTTTTCTCACTCTCTTTTTCTCCAAAATCCCTTCTTTCTTTCTCTTCTCTCTCTCTCTCTCTCCTACTCTCTTCTTCCTTTCTTTCTTACCCGCCCTTTTCTCTCAAAATGCCTTCTCTCTCTCTCTCTCTTTCTCTCTCCTACTCTCTCCTCTCTCTCTCTCTCTCTGTCTTACTCTCCCCTCTTTCTCTCACTCCTATTCTCCAATCATCCTTTCTTTCTTTCTCTCCTACTCTCTTCCTCCCCTCTCTCTCTCCTCCTTCTCCCTTTCTCTCTTTTTCTCCAAAATCCCTTCTTTCTCTCTCTCTCTGTCTCTCTGTCTCTCCTACTCTCGTCTTTCTCACTCTTTTTTCTCCAAAATCCCTTCTTTCTCTCTCTCTCTCTCCCTTCTCCATCTCTCTCCTTTTCTCCAACATTTCTTCTTTCTCTCCTACTCTCTGTCTCTCTTTCTCACTCCCTTTTTTCTTCCAAACCCCTTCTTTCTCTCTCTCTCTCCCTCTTGGTCACTCTCTCCTCCCCTCTCCCTTTCTCTCCTTTTCTCCAAAATCCCTTCTCTCTCTCTCTCTCTGTTACTCTCTCAGTCTCTCCTTTTCTCCAAAATCCCTTCTTTCTCTCTCTCTCTTTCACTCTCTCTCCTCTACTGTCTTTCTCTTTGTCTCTCTCTACATCCCCTCTCTTCTTCTTTCTCTCTTTCGCTGTTACTCGCTCTCTATCTCTCCTTTTCTCCAAAATCCCTTCTCTCTCTCTCTCTCCTCTCTCTCCCTCTCTGTCTCTCTCTTACTCTCCCCTCTTTCTCTCACTCCTATTCTCCAATCATCCTTTCTTTCTTTCTCTCCTACTCTCTTCCTCCCTCTCTCTCTCCTTTCTCCTTTCTCTCTTTTTCTCCAAAATCCCTTCTTTCTCTCTCTCTCTCTGTCTCTCTCTCCTACTCTCGTCTTTCTCACTCTTTTTTCTCCAAAATCCCTTCTTTCTCTCTCTCTCTCTCCCTTCTCCATCTCTCTCCTTTTCTCCAACATTTCTTCTTTCTCTCCTACTCTCTATCTCTCTTTCTCACTCCCTTTTTTCTTCCAAACCCCTTCTTTCTCTCTCTCTCTCCCTCTTGGTCACTCTCTCCTCCCCTCTCCCTTTCTCTCCTTTTCTCCAAAATCTCTGTCTCTCTCTCTCTCTCTCTGTTACTCTCTCTCTCTCTCCTTTTCTCCAAAATCCCTTCTTTCTCTCTCTCTCTTTCACTCTCTCTCCTCTACTGTCTTTCTCTTTGTCTCTCTCTACATCCCCTCTCTTCTTCTTTCTCTCTTTCGCTGTTACTCGCTCTCTATCTCTCCTTTTCTCCAAAATCCCTTCTCTCTCTCTCCTCCTTCTCCCTTTCTCTCTTTTTCTCCAAAATCCCTTCTTTCCTCTCTCTCTCTCCTCTCTCTCTCTCTCTCTCTCTCTCTACTCTCTCTCTCTTCTCTCCTCTTCTACTCTCTTTCTTCTCACTCTCTTTTTTTCTCCAAAATCCCTTCTCTCTCTCTCTCTCTCTCTCTCTCCTTTCTCTTCCTCTCTGTCTCTCTCTCTTTCTTACTCTCCCTCTTTCTCTCACTCCTATTCTCCAATCATCCTTTCTTTCTTTCTCTCCTACTCTCTTCCTCCCTCTCTCTCTCTCCTCCTTCTCCTTTCTCTCTTTTTCTCCAAAATCCCTTCTTTCTTTCTCTCTCTCTCTCTCTCTCTCTCCTAACTCTCTTCTTTCTCTCACTCTCTTTTTTTCTCCAAAATCCCTTCTTTCTTTCTTACCTGCCCTTTTTCTCCAAAATGCCTTCTCTCTCTCTCTCTCTCTCTCTCCCTTCTCCATCTCTCTCCTTTTCTCCAACATTTCTTCTTTCTCTCCTACTCTCTATCTCTCTTTCTCACTCCCTTTTTTCTTCCAAACCCCTTCTTTCTCTCTCTCTCTCTCCCCCACTCTCTCCCTCTTGGTCACTCTCTCCTCCCCTCTCCCTTTCTCTCCTTTTCTCCAAAATCTCTGTCTCTCTCTCTCTCTCTGTTACTCTCTCAGTCTCTCCTTTTCTCTAAAATCCCTTCTTTCTCTCTCTCTCTGTCTCTCTCTCTCTTCTACTCTCTTCTTTCTCACTCTCTTTTTTCTCCAAAATCCCTTCTCTCTCTCTCTTTCTCTCTACTCTCTTCCTCTCTGTCTCTCTCTCTCTCTTACTCTCCCCTCTTTCTCTCACTCCTATTCTCCAATCATCCTTTCTCTCCTACTCTCTTCCTCCCTCTCTCCTCCTTCTCCCTTTCTCTCCTTTTCTCCAAAAATCCCTTCTTCCTCTCCTCTCTTTCACTCTCTCTCCTCTACTGTCTTTCTCTCTTTGTCTCTCTCTACATCCCCTCTCTCTTCTTTCTCTCTTTCGCTGTTACTCGCTCCTTTTCTCCAAAAAAAATCCCTTCTTTCTCTCTCCCTCTCTGTCTCTCTCTCTCTCTCTTACTCTCCCCTCTTTCTCTCACTCCTATTCTCCAATCATCCTTTCTTTCTTTCTCTCCTACTCTCTTCCTCCCCTCTCTCTCTCCTCCTTCTCCCTTTCTCTCTTTTTCTCCAAAATCCCTTCTTTCTTTCTCTCTCTCTCCTACTCTCTTCCTTTCTTTCTTACCGCCCCCTTTTTCTCCAAAATCCCTTCTCTCTCTCTCTCCTACTCTCTCCCTCTCTCTCTCTCTCTCTCCTACTCTCTCCTCTTTCTCTCACTCCTATTCTCCAATCATCCTTTCTTTCTTTCTCTCCTACTCTCTTCCTCCCCTCTCTCTCTCCTCCTTCTCCCTTTCTCTCTTTTTCTCCAAAATCCCTTCTTTCTCTCTCTCTCTCTCTTCTCTCTCTCTCTCCTACTCTCTTCTTTCTCACTCTCTTTTTCTCCAAAATCCCTTCTTTCTTTCTCTCTCTCTCCTACTCTCTTCCTTTCTTTCTTACCTGCCCCTTTTCTCCAAAATGCCCTTCTCTTTCTCTCTTCTCTCTCTTGTCTCTCTCTCTCTCCCTCTCTCTCTCTCTCTTACTCTCCCCTCTTTCTCTCACTCCTATTCTCCAATCATCCTTTCTTTCTTTCTCTCCTACTCTCTTCCTCCCCTCTCTCTCTCTCCTCCTTCTCCCTTTCTCTCTTTTTCTCCAAAATCCCTTCTTTCTCTCTCTCTCTCTCTCTCTCTACTCTCTTCTTTCTCACTCTTTTTTCTCCAAAATCCCTTCTTTCTTTCTCTTTCTTTCTTACCCGCCCCTTTTCTCCAAAATGCCTTCTCTCTCTCTCTTCTCCCTTCTCCATCTCTCTCCTTTTCTCCAACATTTCTTCTTTCTCTCCTACTCTCTATCTCTCTTTCTCACTCCCTTTTTTCTTCCAAACCCCTTCTTTCTCTCTCTCTCTCCTCCCCTCTCCCTTTCTCTCCTTTTCTCCAAAATCTCTGTCTCTCTCTGTTACTCTCTCAGTCTCTCCTTTACTCTAAAATCCCTTCTCTCTCTCTCTGTCTCTCTCTTCCTCTCTCCCCTCCTCTCCCTCTCTCTCTCTCGTTTTCTCCCAAATCCCTTCTTTCTCTCTTTTTTTCCGCGCGGGCGTGTGCGTGCATCCTTCATTTCTGCGGCGGCGTGCGCGCTCGGATCAAGATGGATATCCTTCTGATTAATTAAAGACATTTTTTTTCTAGACTGCTTATTTGGGCTAAAAGATTAACTGGCCTGGAGACGAGGGCGGCCATATTGGGATTGTATAGTGCAATATGCTAACAGCGCCTCTAGCAGATTTTAGACCCTTCAAATTTATGGGCCTGCAGATTAGATTGTGCAGTTTTTTGGTCTATTTTAGTCCAGACGTTTATCACCTGCACCGTCAAAAACAAGACGACATCAGTCTTTACGAGGAAGCTACGACCTTCAGAACGGAAAATAAAATAATACAAGCGGAAATAACTGTAGTAGTAGTAGTAGTAACAGTAGTAGTAATAGTAGTAGTAGTACTTTCATATTATGGTAAATGTGGCTACAGTACTTGAAAAAGGTATTAATGTTATAAATGGTTTTGTTCATATGATATTCGGAATTACTAGTAGATGTAAAAATATTAGTAGTAGTAGTAGTACTCCAGTAGTAGTAGTAGTAGTAGTAGTATTGTACTAGTTTTAAAAGTGAAAAGTAGCTGTGCAAATATAATTATCCAGCAGCCATATTCACAAGTATGTTATTTATTATTTTAGTAGTAGTAGTCGTAAAAGTATTAGGCGTAGTAGTAGTTGTAGTAGTAGTAGTTGTAGTAGTAGCAGCAGTACTATTAGCCATAGTTATGGTAGTACAGTCATTTCTGTAATTTTTGCACTAGTTGCAGAAGTAGTAGTGGAAATATAATTATTCTGTTGTCATAATAACAGTTAGTGAGGGAATAGTAGTAGTACTAGTAGTACTAGTAGTATTAGTAGTACTAGTAATAGTTGCACATAGCAGAGTGGATTAAGGTAGATGTGGCTAGAGAACAGGTAGTAAAAGTAGTTTTGTTGGTGTCATATTTGGAAATTGTAGTAGATGTATATAATTATTAACAGTAGTAGTAGCAGTAGTTAGTTGGGCAGTATTAGTATCAGAGTAGTAGTCCAGTAGCAACAGGAGTATAATGGTAGAAGTAAGTACTTCATAGTATTTGTTGATGCTAGTAATTGCAATCGTAATGGTGTGAGGTCAATTGGATCAGAAGTAGTATAGGCCTACTTATTTTATAACCTATTTGCAGTAATACACACAGTAATGCAGTAGTGAGAATGATCTTAGTTACTGAAATAGTAACTGGAGGTAGGCTTATAGTATTGAAAGCAATAGTATAGGCTTACAGATTTTATAGCCTAACTGTAATGGGCTAGTGGTAGTGGTAGTAATAGTATTAGTAGTAGTAGTAGTAGTAGCACAGGTAGATGTGGCTATTCGTCATGTAACAATCTCATGGTACGATATTTTGAGGTGATATAATTGTTGCTTTTAAATACCTTGACAAAATTTTGGCGTGAAGTATTTACATCATAATCCCAAGAATCCAAGTAAAAAAACATATCTCTTCATGTTGTCTGCGCTGAAATGAATCATGGGATATGTAGTTCCCCATGTTTATAAACCGTTGCTTCTATAAAACAAAGGATTTAAGCAAAGGAACTTGTCATTTGATATATTGTGACAGCTCACGATATTATTATTGTGAGACTTTTGATGAGACGATATCGCGATATTTCGGTTAAATGTTACATCCCTCGTGGCTACAGTACTTCCGGTAATAGAAAAAGCAGTAAAAGCAGTTTGTGGTTTGATATTTTGAAGTAGTAGTAGATGTAAAAGTATAAGTTGAAGTAGCAGAACTAGGTTATAGTAGTAATAGTATTTTGAGAGAGACTTGTTTAACAGCACGAATCAGCTGCCCTGTTATAGTTTCAGCTCAGTCGGTTCTTTGTGGACAGATTTGTTGTTCTCTATTTTGGGTTTCTGACAGAGCAGTGCTTCCAGTTAGCGTCGCCCAGGGGACATTGACGACACCAGCTGCAAAGTCGCAGTATATCGTGTCGGTATAAGCGCCGTTGCACAGTATTGCGCGCTCCGATCACATCAGAATTCACAGTTCTGTCTGTGTGTGTGTGTGTGTGTTCCTCTTGTTCTATTTCACAGGTCCAGCTGTCCTCCCCCTCCGCTCCACCATCCTGCTTTTGGTTTCTTTCAGCTCTACCTTTCCCCCACCACCGCTCTGATCGCTGTATACTGATGTGCGCCGGGCTCCCATCGGGCGCTCTGGTTTTGTACCGGAGGAAAGAGCGAAAGAGGGAGAAAGAGGGAAAGAGGGAAAGAGGGAAAGAGGGAGGGAGTGGGCGAGGAGCGAGAGAAAAATATAATCTGAAAATCAAACAAGTTCACGATGTTCTTCTGTTCGAGTGGTTACCTGGTTACAGTATTTCAGATCAGACTCTGGTTTTGGCATAGCACCAGTGTGTAGCGCTTTGGTTTAGACCTGGTTTAGACCTGGTTTAGTCCTGGTTTAGTCCTGGTTTAGTCCTGGTTTAGACCTGGTTTAGTCCTGGTTTAGACCTGGTTTAGACCTGGTTTAGACCTGGTTTAGTGTTTAGACCTGGTTTAGACCTGGTTTAGACCTGGTTTAGACCTGGTTTAGTCCTGGTTTCCTGGTTTAGACCTGGTTTAGTCCTGGTTTAGTCCTGGTTTAGACCTGGTTTAGACCTGGTTTAGTCACCTGGTTTAGACCTGGTTTTAGTCCTGGTTTAGACCTGGTTTAGACCTGGTTTAGTCCTGGTTTAGACCTGGTTTAGACCTGGTTTTAGACCTCCTGGTTTAGACCTCCCTGGTTTAGACCTGGTTTAGTCCTGGTT
>NW_026570994.1:17545340-17547840 GCF_026225935.1 Boleophthalmus pectinirostris
AGATGGAAAGAAGAAAAGAGGAAGAGAGATGGAGGGATGGAGGGACGATGCTAATGTAATATAAATATATATAAAAGTACTCAAAATGGCGCCCATAAACAACAAGGTTTTAACTCATAAGTTGATACTACAGCCAAATATTATGTTAATGTGTGACTACTACTACTACGTACTACTAGTACTACTAGTACTACTACTACTAGTACTACTACTACTACTACTAGTACTACTAGTACTACTACTACTACTACTACTACTACTACTACTACTACTACTACTACTACTACTACTACTACTACTACTACTACTACTACTACTACTACTACTACTACTACTACTACTACTGCTGCTACTACTACTACTACTACTACTACTACTACTACTACTACTACTAGCTACTACTACTAACTACTACTAGCTACTACTACTACTACAACTACTACTACTACTACTACTAACTACTACTACTACTACTGCTACTACTACTACTACTACTACTACTACTACTACTACTACTACTACTACCACAACTACTACAGTTACTACTACTACTATTGCTACTACCACAACTACTACAGTTACTACTACTACAACTACTACTACTACTACTACTCCTACTACTACTACTACTACTACTACTACTACTCCTACTACTACTACTACTTTACCACCCTTTTTGTAATTAGGCTATAAAGTATTGCTGCTACTACAACTACTACTACTATATACCACTGCTTTGTAGTGCTATATAAATAAAGTGGATTTGGATGACTACTACTACTACTACTACTACGACTACTACTACTAACCACAAAACCTACTAACTAATACCACTAAATACTATTTGTGTTTGTAAAGTACTTGGTTAAACATAGATATTTACTTTTTATCATTACTTGCACTTTGTTTTTGTTTTCATCTCTAATGTAAACAGTCGATCCATCTGGTTGAGTTACGAAGGTTAACCACCGCTACACCTTTGCTAGCGTTAACGTTAGCTCCTCAAATACCTATCAATTAGTGACTAACTGTAGTTACAAAGCTCCTCCGACGTTGCCTACATCTGGGATCGCTAATTAAGATGACGTGTTACATAATTAATTCCTCGCTAGGCTAATTAGCGCTCACTTAGCATCGCAGCTCTAAGACGGCGCTAAACTAGTGCTAATATGTTTTTACACTTAGAATGTGCAGCTCCGTGTAAAAACGCCAGAGAAAGAACATAAAGAGGTGAACTTTACACTGAATAAGTCAACTATAGACGCATATTTTATGTAATTTTTAAAGGTGCACTGTGTAACTTTTTGTTTAGCGGTCCGTCACCTGCTTGTTTCTGTGGATATGTCACTGCTCTTTCCGGAATGTTCCACAGTATGACATTAAACACGTCTACTTTACATTTATTCAATTACAGATGGTTTTATAGCTAAAAAATACACAGAAAAACAGGCATTCTCAAGTCTTTGTACTTAGAAAGGCTACTACTACTACTACTACTACTACTACTACTACTACTACTACTACTACTACTACTACTTACTACTACTGCTACTGCTACTTACTACTACTATCACTGCTACTATTACTGCTGCTGCTGCTACTGCTACTACTACTACTACTACTACTACTTGCTACTACTGCTACTTGCTACGACTACCTCTACTATCACTACTACTACTACTACTACTACTACTACTACCTCTACTATTACTACTACTACTACTACTACTACTACTACTATACTACTACTACTACTACTCTACTATTACTACTACCTCTACTATTACTACTACTACTACCTCTACTATTACTACCTCTACTATTATTACTACTACTACTACCTCTACTACTACTACTACTTGCTACTACTGCTACTACTGCTACTTGCTACTACTACCTCTACTATTACTACTACTACTACCTCTACTATTACTACTACTACTACTACTACTACTACTTACTACTACTACTACTACTACTATTACTACTACTACTATGCTGCTGCTGTTGCTCCTACTACTACTACTACGACTGCTACTACTACCTTTACTAGTACTACTACTCCTACTACCACTACTACTAATACCACTGCTAATGTTACATTAAACACATCTACTTTACATTTATTCAGTTACTGGTGGTTTTAGAGCTAAAAAATACACAGAAAAACGGACATCCCTCACGGATCTGACCTGTAACTTGGTCCGGTTTGGTCTCCGTGAAGATCGAAAGGTTTAATGCCATACTGCGGAACATTCCAGACAAAGCAACAAGAACTTTATGGAGAAAAACATTTGACAGACACTCCAGGAGAAAAGTTATACAATGCACTTTTAAGTACTGAATAATGGACTATCTTATTATAGTGAATAACAATAAGTAAGTACATTTTCTGACAGATGAAAGCTTGGAAATTAGTCCACATTCTTTCTGCTTGTCTCCATGGCGATGTTATAGCTTTGTCTGGAGTGTTCTATAATATGCTGTGGTATAAAAATAT